>NC_045428.1:422350878-422662658 GCF_902635505.1 Sarcophilus harrisii
TATTCTATTTACCTCTGACTTCTTTCTTATTTATTTTGTGGTTTGATTTATCTGATTCTGAGAGTGCAAGGTTGAGATCTTCCAGTATTATCGTTTTGCTGTCTATTTCTTCTTGCAGCTCTCTTAATTTCTCTTTTAAGAATTTAGATGCTGTATCACTTGGTGCATATATGTTTAATATTGATATTGCTTCATTATCTATGCTATCCTTTAGCAAGATATAGTGCCCTTCCTTATCTCTTTTAATTAGATCAGTTTTTGCTTTTGCTTGATCTGAGATCAGGATGGCTACCTCTGCTTTTTTGACTTCACCTGAAGCATAGTAGATTTTCCTCCAACCTTTTACCTTTACTCTGCATATATCTCCCTGCTTCAGGAGTGTTTCCTGTAAACAACATATTGTAGGATTCTGGCTTTTAATCCATTTTGCTAATCGCTTCCTCTTCATGAGGGAGTTTACCCTGTTCACATTTATGGTTAAAATTACCAATTCTGTATCACTTGTCATCTTGTTAACCCCTGTTTATGCTTTTCTACCTTTTTCCTCCCTTTCCTCCCCTTCTCAGTATTAAACTTGTGAGCACCACTTACTTCTCACAGCCCACCCTTTTTAGTATCCCTTCTCCCATCTTAGGGTTCCTCCCCCTATCTTACTCCTTTCCCTCACAGTTTCTGTATTCCCTTCTGCTTAGCTTATCCCTTCCCTTTTCACTTTTGCCTTCTCACTTTTCAGTGAGTTGGGAGAAGTTTACCATAAGTTGAATATGTCTACAATTTTTCTCTTAAAGCCAATTCTGATGGCAGTAAGATACCCACTATATTCTTCCCCCTCCGTTCTTTCTCTCAGATATAATAGGTTTCCTTTGCCTCTTTGTGAGATATAGTACCCCCGTCACCCTTTTTCTGGTACAATGTCCTTTCCACCTCTAGTTTCTAGAACAAGGTATACATGTATTCTTTATACATCTTTATACTAGAAATATACTTCCCAAGATTTCTTTTTACCTTTTTAGGTTTCTCTTGAGTTTTCTATTTGTAGATCAACCTTTTTTTAAATTCTGGTTTTTTCATCAAAAATAGGTGAAATTTGCTTATTTTGTTGAATGACCACCTTCTTCCCTGAAAAAAAAGATGCTCATTCTGACTCGGTAAGTTATTTTTGGGTGCATACCGATTTCCTTAGCCTTTCGGAATATCATATTCCAGGTCCTTCGGTCTTTTAATGTGGATGCTGCTAGATCCTGGGTGATCCTTATTGTGGCTCCTCTATATTTGAATTGGGTTTTTCTAGCCACTTGCAGTATTTTTTCCTTTCTTTGGGGGTTCTGGCATTTGGCCACTATATTTCTTGGTGTTTTGATTTTAGGATACCTTTCAGTAGATGATCGATGAATTCTTTCAATGTCTATTTTACCCTCTGTTTCTATGACTTCTGGACAGTTCTCTTTGATAATTTCCTGGACAATAATGTCCAGACTCTTTTTTTCATCATATTTTTCTGGGAGTCCAATAATTCTCAGATTGTCTCACCTAGACCTATTTTGCAGGTCTATTGTTTTCCCAAGAAGGTATTTCACATTTTTTCCCCATTGTTTGATTTTGTTTTTTTGCTTGATTGATTCTTGTTGTCTCCTTGAGTCATTTAATTCCAGCTGTTTGATTCTGATTTTCAATGAAGTATTTTCTTCACTCACTTTTTAATATATTTTTCTAATTGTTCAATTGAGTTGTTTTGTTCTATGGAAATTTTTTCCATTTTGCCAATTTTATTTTTTAGAGAGCTATTTTCTGTTTCCAGTTCACTAATCCCATTGTTGAAGGATTTGATTTCTTTATTCACTCTGTCTTTAAATGAATAGGATGACTTCTCCAGACTCTCTTGCCAAGCCTCCCTCTCCTTTTCCCAGATCTCTTGCGAGAGCCTTTTTAATTTCTTCTATGAGATTCATCTGTGCTGAGGAACAGATGATCTCCTCCTTTGGGGATTCACATGGACACAGTCTGTTTTTAGTCTTCTCAGCGTTTAGAGTCTGCTCTCTAACCATATAGAAGCTGTCAATGGTTAAGGTCCTTTTTATTTTTTTTTGCTCATTTTGTAAGAGAAGAATCAGAGACAAACTAGTAAAGAAAAAAAGAAAAAAAACCCAAAATGGAATCTGCTTTTGGGGGGGAGGGGCTGGGTGATGTTACCAAACTTCCTCTACAGACTGCAGGGGGCAGCAGTGTGGCAGTAGCAGGACTGTGACTGTGCTCCAAGACTCTGAAATAGTGCTGACATGCTGTGGGGGAGAGGTGGCCAAGTCCGGAGGAACTCCAGCTGTTTGGGGTTGTATTCTTCACCCCCGGTGTTTTTAGCTTCTCTGCTGGGCTACTGATTTGCTGCCAGGGCAAAGTATCCAATCCTTTAGCAAAGCTCTCCCTGCAGAGATGGCTGAGATCCACCCCACCCCACTCCAGTCTGCTTGGCAGTGACCAGCCTGCCGAGCTCTTGCTATCTCTGCCTAACCTCAGCTTGGGCCTGATCTAAAACTGTCCCCACCCTCAAGTAAAAACAGACCTTTCCTGTTGAATCTCAAGGATGTCTTGTCATGGTAATTATTTGTGGATTTTTTTTCAGTCAAGTATTAATTCAGAGGCTTGTCATGAAATGAATTCTGAGAGAAATTGCGGAGCTTACACAGCTGTGTGCCTCCTCTCTGCCATCTTGGGCCCCCCTCCCACTTTTCATGAGGTGAGAGAAGTTTCACTATAAATTTAATATGTCTAATATTTTTCTCTTTAATCCAAGTCTGATGACAGTAAGGTACACACTATGTTCATCCTCTTCCATTCTTTCTCTCAGATATAATAGGTTTCCTTTGACTGTTAGTTGGATGTAGTACCCCCACTTTACCCTTTTCCTGGTACAATTTTCTTTCTAACTCTAGTTTCTGGAACATGTGTTCTTCATATGTCTTTATAGCAGATGTATAGTTCCCAAGATTTCCTTTTACCTTTTAAGGTTTCACTTGAGTTCTATATTTGTAGATCAAACTTTTTGTTTAGTTCTGGTTTTTTCATCAGAAATAGATAGAATTCTCTTATTTCATTGAATATCCATCCTCTTCCCTGGGAAAAAATCCTCATTTTGTCTGGGTAAGTTATTTTTGGTTGTATACCAAGTTCCTTAGACTTTCAGAATATTAGATTACAGGCCCTTCAATCCTTTAATGTGGATACTGCTAGATTCTGAGTACTCCTTATTGTGGCTCCTCTATATTTGAATTGATTTTTGCTAGCAGATTGCAGTATTTTTTCCTTCATCTGATAGTTCTGGAATTTGGCCACTATATTTCGTGGTATTTTGATTTTAGGGTCCCTTTCCATAGGTGAACAATGAATTCTTTCAATGTCTATTTCACCCTCTGTTTCTATAACATTTGGGCAGTTCTCCTTGATGATTTCCTGGAAAATTGTGTCTGAGCTCTTTTATTCATCATATTTTTCAGGAAGTCAAATAATTCTCAGATTATCTCTCCTAGATCTATTTTCCAGTTCTTTTGTTTTCCCAAGAAGGTATTTGACATTTTTTCCATTGTTTCATTTTTTTTGGTTTTGTTTGACTGATTCTTGGTGTCTTCTCGAGTCATTCATTTTCATTTGTTCAATTCTGATTTTTAATGAATTATTTTCTTCACTAACTTTTCTATATCTTTTTGTAATTGTTCAATTGAGTTTTTAATGAGTTGTTTTGTTCTATAATTTTTTTCCATTTTGGTAATTTTAATTTTTAGAGAGCTATTTTTCTTTTTCCAATTCACTAATTCTGTTTTTCAAGGATTTAATTTCTTTATCCACTCCATCTTTAAATGAGTGGATGACTTATCCAGACTCTCTTGCCAAGCTTCCTTTTCCTTTTCCCATTTTTCTTCTAGCTCTCTTGTGAGAGTCTTTTTAATTTCTTCTATGAGAGTCTTGTGTATTGAAGACCAGATCATAACCACCTTTGGTGATTCATCTTGAGAGAATCTGTTGTTAGTCTCCTCAGGGTTTAAAGTCTGCTCTCTATACATATAGTTTCTATATGTTAGTTAGAGTCTGTTTTAATTTTTTGCTAATTTTGTCAAAGAAGAATCAAAGAAAACAAACAAACAAACAACAACAACAACAAGAAAACAAATGTAGTCTGCTTTTTTTTTGGGGGGGGGCAGCAGCTGCTGGACAATATTACCAAGTTTTCTCTAGACTGCAGGGGCAGCTGAGGCACTAGTGGGTCAGCAATGGCTGCACTGCATCTGTGCTCTGAGATTCTAAGAGTGTGCTGAGTAACTCCAGGTGGGTGTGCCCAGGTTCTGAGAGACCCTAGCTTTTTGAGATTATAGTCCTTACCCCCTGTGTTTTTAGCTTCTATGTTTATCTACTGGCTTGCTTCCAGGACAAAGTAGCCAACACTGTGGTAAAGCTCTTCCTGCAGAAAAGGCTGAAATCACACCCCACTGCCCTCAGGTCTGCTCATGTGTGAGCTGCCTGTCTTCCTCTGTCTGCTGTGCTGCTACTACCTTCCTTCACTCAGTAGCTGATCTAAATATCCCTACCCACAAGCAAAAACAGACCTTTTCTGGCAAATTTCGAGGATATCTTCTCTTGGTAATTATTTCTGTTTTTTTCAGTCAAGCACTAATTCTGAGGTTTGTCATGAAATAAATTATTGTGAGAGAAAAGACGGAGCTTAAATAGATGTGTGTATCCTCTCCGCCATCTTGGCCAAAAGTTCACAAACAGTTTTTTTTTTTTTAATATTATTACAATTAATTGTTTTTTATTTTCTTTATAGAATTGACTTGTAAATCCATCAAGTTTTTGAGAGTTTTTCTTAGAGAGTTTATTAATGGCTTGTTCAATTACTTTTCTTCTAAATTGGGATTATGTAAGTATTTTATTTCACCATCTATTAATTTGGGCAGTTTATAATTTTGAAAACACTCATCCATTTCACTTAGATTGTCAAATTAATTGGCATACATTTGGGCAAAATAACTCCTAATTATTTTCTTCATTGGTGGCAAATTCACCATTTTCATTTTTAATACTAGTAATTTGTCATTTTTATTTTGTCAAATCAAATCAATTAAAGTTTTATTTATTTTCTTGTTTTCTTTATTAATTCATAGTTTTCTTCCTTTCAATTTTATAATCTATCCTTTGATTTTCCAAATTTCTAATTTTGTGTTTAATTAGGAATTTTAATGTGTGCTTTCTGTACCTTTTTTGTTGCATGCCTAGTTCACTGATCTCTTATTTCTCCATTTTTATTCATGTAAACATTTAGAAATATAAAAATTTCCCAAAGATTTCTTTAGCCACATCCTGTAATTTTTGCTATGTTTTCTCATTATTGTATTCTCTTGGATAAAACCGTTGATTCTATGATTTTTGTTTGACCCATTCATTCTTTAGGATTAGAGTTAAGTTTCTAATTAGTTTTTGTACTATCTTTTCATGGTCTTTTATTTATTAATTTTATTACATTATGATTTGAGAAGGATGCATTTATAACTTCTACCTTTCTATCTTTGATTGTGAGCTTTTATGTGTTATTATTTGATAAACATTTGTGTAATTATCATGTGCTGCTGAGGAAAAGGTATATTTTTTCTTGTTTTTTTGTTTGTTTGTTTGTTTTGTTTTGTTTTGTTAGGTGTTTTTTTTTTCTAGATTTATCTGTTTCTGAGAGGGAGAGGTTGACTTCCTCCACTAATATAGATTTGCTGTCTATTTCTTCCTTTAACTTACTTAACTTCTCCTCTAATAATTCATGTTACAACACTTGGTGCATATATGTTTAGTATTAATAGTACTTTATTGTGTATGATACCCTTTAGCAAGATGCTGTTTCTCTGCTAATCTTTTTTAATTAGATCTATTTTTTGCTTTTGTTTTGTCTAAGATCAGGATTGCTACTCCTGCTTTTTTTTCTCTAACTTCAGTTGAAGTAAAATTGATTCTACCCAGCCCTTTACGTCTACTTTATTTATGTCTCTATGGTTCAAGTGCAAGATACTGTAGAATGCTGGTTATTAATACCCTCTACTATCCTTTTTCATTTTATGGGTGAGTTCATTCAATTCAATTGATATTCACAGTTACAATTACTGTGAATTTCCCTCCATCTCAGTCCCTTCCCTTTATACTTTTCTCTTTTACCCTTTCTCTCCTCACCAGCGTTTTACTTCTAACCACCTCCCTCTATATGCTTTCCCTTCTATCAGTCTCACTTATCTTGTTAAGTTATATGAATGAAAGCTAATGATTGTGAAAGAGGCTATGAAGAGTCTGTAACTCTAATGGGAAAACAAACAAACAAACAAACAAACAAACTCTATTAGCCTGAAGAAGACTCATGTTTCTTCTCCTGGCAATCAGTAGGTTGTGACATAACCTGAGAGTCAGTTAATCATTCAATAAATAATTATTGCAAGCCCATAACCTAGATCCTTTGTTGTATTTATTATATAGCAAATCTTTTTTGTCATACATGTAATTATGCTTCCAATGGATAGCAGTCCCAACACAGACTATGAACAAATTGGACTAAGTGGAAAATTTTTAAAAAATGCAATGAAACTTTGGACAATCTTTTCCCTAATTATTTTGCTTTTTACAAAGCCTGTAATGCATCTTATAATGAAGGAGAAAACAACAGAAATTGTTGATTTATTCTCTGAGACTGAGACAAACAGATAGAGACAAAGACATACAGAGTATTAGAGTAACAAAGATTCAGAGACACAGAGAAAGACAAAGGCAGAGACAGAGAGAGTCAAAGAAAGAAACAGAGAGTCTGAGAGACAGAGAAATCCTGAATGAATCTTGGACCAAGATGAACCAAAGAATCAATCTCTGAGACAAGGAAGCAGATAGAGCTCAGTTAAGCTCTGTGGTCCTACCCTTTGGGTTGGTGGTCCAGTCTGAAATCTAAATTATGTTAAACTCCTCAGACCCAGTTTTTGTGGACTTTTCAAGTAATCTCACCTTTCCATGCTCTGTCAGGAATCCCAGTTATGTCACTGAGGTTAAATTTGCCCTATAAAATCTATTTATGGGCTATTCTATGGTAGCTACTCTCTTTTGGGTCAGTCTGCCATGGCATACTGCCTCTTGATGTCTTTCTGCTTACCTCTACTCTGCCATACCATGTAGTATCTCCCCTAACTTTCTCAATCCCTTTCAGGATTAAGTTTGCCAGGTAAGGGCATGCCCCAACCTCATGGGATGCTTCTTTTCTACTTTGTAATTGTGAGTTCCACTGAGGAAATTGTTTGTCAGATGCTCTCCCACTCTGTTTCATATTTATAATTCTCGGTGTCTATTGGATCCTTTCATTTTGTCTGTCACCTCTTTCCTAAATAAATCTATCTTTTGCCAAAGAGAATTGCCATTTAGAATTCTTCACATTGTTCAAACCCTAACTTTTGGTGCCAAACCCCACATTGTAGATCACATCATAGAGACAGAGAAACAGAAACAGAGACGAGTCCAAGAGAGACAGAGAATCTGAGACAGATAGAAATACAGAGACATAAGACAGAAAGACAGATTCAGAGAGACAGTCATACAGAGACTGACACACAAAGACTGAGACACAGAAACACAGAGAGAGAGATAAAGTGAGACAGAGAGAGACACATATACACAGAGACAGATAGATGGAGAGAGAGAGAGAGAGAGAGAGAGAGAGAGCACTTATGAGAGAGGCAGAATCAAGATGGAAGAATAGAGAGGCACTCAGCTAAGCTCTCTCAAATTTTTCTCTAAACAACTCAAAAATAATTCCTTAAATAGAGTTCTGGAATGTTAGAATCTAGAAAAGATTGGATGAAATGATTTTCTAGTCCAAGAAAACTTTGGAAGTCAACAGAAAAGATCTGTCCTACCAGAGTAGTGGTGAAGCTTAGAAGGCAGGAGTTTAAAGGCACCTGCACTGTCAGAAGTAGCAGCTTTAGGGGTTCTCTGTCCATGGACAGTGGAAGGAAGAAGGGGGCAAGAAACTGTTCTGAAGAAGATTGCAAACAGAGAGTAACATAAAGAGGATTTTCTTTAAAATAATTGCAGAAAATATAACATACTGGGGAGTCTATGTGCCAAGGCAAACTCAAGAACTATATGAACACAACTACAAAACACCTTTCATTCAAAGAAAGTCAGATCTAAACAACAGGAGAATTATTAACTGCTCATCAGTAGGTTGAGCCAACATAATAAAAGTGACACTTGTACCTAAACTGATTCATTTATTAAATGTCATATCAGTCAAATTTTAAAAATTGAAAGATATTTGGGGACTTGTGGTCTAGATTTTTATTTATTTATTTTATTTTCCAAACAACTGGGACAACTTACTTTTATTCCTGTGAAGTTGTCCCTTATGATTTCCTGAAATATAACTCTGAAAAACTGTCTTTAATAAAAAGGCAATGGTGCTTCAAATGAAATTATTTAACTATTGACCCAAATTTACCTGGCTTTAATTCACTAATCAATGATATCTCCCAGACCAAGCCTCTTTTGTTCATTGTTTAGGTTTTGGTGGCTTAAAATCCAATTGTTTTCTGTTGTGGCCAGAAAGTCTTCCTTTCCCACATTGAAACTTCTGTGACAGTAAATTAGGCTATTTTTGTCTCAATTCTTACCTAACTCTTAGTCATTAGATAGGCATTGTGTCAGATAAACTGAGACCTTGGAAATCCTCAATGTAGAAAAGCTAAAGTAAATCCTTACTTTAGAAAGGCCCACTACATTCTGAGCTATCATCAATTGTCATGACTTTTATTTTTCCACCAAGCACTGATAACTGGAAGAAAGAGTGTCAATATCATGAGGAAGTGGATATGATATCTTCATGATGTCATTGCAATGTGATGATATCAATTTTGAGGATGAAGAATGTACAATAACACCCCAAAGGGAAAAAAGGGTGTGTGTGTGTGTGTGTGTGTGTGTGTGTGTAATTTTTATAGCAGCTCTTTTTGTGGTGGCAAAGAATTAATAATTGAGAAGATGCCCATCAGCTGAGCAATGATTGATCAAGTTGTGTTAGATGATTATGATAGAATACTATTGTGTTAAAAGAAATGATGATTAAAGCACTTTTCAGAAATAAAAAAAACCTGGGAAGATTTACATGATCTGATACAAAGTGAAATGAGCAAAACCAGAACATTGGATCATCAATGATGAATGATTTATTCTGCTCAATACAATAATCCAAGAGAATTTCAAAATTTTTATGCTAATAAATGCTGTGCATCTCCACAGAAAGAACTGGTATAATCTGAATGCAGATTAAAACATACTTAAAAAAATTCTTTATTATTCTACAAGGGCATTTTTTGCAGAGGGTCTGTGTTTTCTTTTGCAACATGGCTAATGTGGAAATTGCTTGTATGACTGCATGAGTATAATGTATATCAATTGGCTTTCCTTCTAAGAAGTGGGTAAGGGAGTGCTGGAAGGAAATGCTTTTTTTATTATGTGTCCTCGTAAATTCAGCTGACCTATTTGCAGTGGTCAAATCAGCCATAAAAGATAAAATTTGTGAGATCATTTCTGCTGAATGTTTCAAAGGACAGAGTCTTATCTCTACTAGGCTGAGAATTTTAAGAGAAAGAAAGATAAGAATGAAGGAGCTTTTTCTCTCTGCAGAAACACATGGTTCTATAAATTAAAAATCTATTATTGAAGGGAGATGTTTTCTAATATTTACTTTCAAATCATGATGGCACAATTTTATATATTACATACTGAAATATTCAGATAATCTTTGAGGAATAAAACTCTAAAATTATTAAAAGTAGAAACTGAATTTTTAGGTTTTAATAGGTCAGTTTTCTCTTTGTCTTGCCTGAATTCAACCTCCACAACTTACTACTAAGAAATTATTCTTCTCTATTGCCTTTATGTATTGTCTTCTTCCTTAAGTTGTTTGAGTTGTTTGCTTTTTGTTCTTTGAGGGCAAGGTTTGATTTGCTTGCTTTTATTTGTATCTCCGGCATTTAGCACAGGGACTGGAACATATTAAATGCTTAATAAATGCTTTATATCATTTCTTCTATTGCTCCTTCTCTCTACCCTCCATCTCTGTTTTCTTTTCTCCTTTCCTTCTTCTTTCTCTCTCTAAAGGAGAATAATAAGGAAAATGATGCAAAGTAAATGATATTTGATACTTGAGGAGAGCAGCATGCAAAAGGTCTTAAAGCCTGATTATTATATGATATAAATGAGGTAATAGTGTTATCCACATTTCTCTTAAGATTATCAATATCTTGAAGAAAAAATCTGAAAAAAAGATTATAAAAAAAAACTTTTTTTAGGAATATTACAGATCCAATGTTGTAGTGTTTATTTACTTTTAGTACACATTATTTTATGAATCATGGTGAGGGAGAAAAATAAAAATAAAAGGGAAAAACCATGGAAGAGATTTAAAAAAAAACAAAAAAATGAAATGAACATAGCATTGTTGATTTGCATTCAGTCTCCTTAGTTCTTTTTTTGGATGCAGGTGGCATTTTCTATGCAGAGTCTATTGGGATTGCTTTGGATCAGTGAACTACTGAGAAGAACAAAGTCTTTCATAATTGATCATCACACATTCTTGCTGTTATTGTGTACAATGTATTCCTGATTCTGCTTGTTTCACTAAGCATTCGTTCATGTAAATCTTTCCAGGCCTTTCTATCATCAGCTTGTTCATAATTTTTAAAGAATAATAATATCCCATTACCTTCATGTACCACAACTTTTTTAGACATTCCCCAATTAATGGGCATCCACTCCTTTTCCAATTCTCTGCTATCACAAAAAGAGCTTCTACAAACATTTTTGCACATGTGAATCATTTATGATTTCCTTGGGAGAGAGACACAGTAATGGCACTGCTGGGCCAAAGGGTATGCACAGTTTTATAGCCCTTTGGACATAGTTCCAAATTGCTCTCCAGAAGGGTTAAATCAGTTCATAACTCCACTAACAATGCATTAGTGCCCCAGTTTTCCCATATCCCCTCCAACATTCATTGTTATATTTTCCTGTCATCTTAGCCAATTTGAGAGATATGAGGTGGTACCTCAGAGTTGTTTTAATTTGCATTTCTCCAATCAAGAGTGATTAGAGTATTTTTCATGTAACTATAGATGCCTTTAATTTCATCATCTGAAAATTGTCTGTTCATATCCTTTGACCATTTATCAATTGGGGAGTTATAAATTTGACACAGTTCTTTATATATTTTAGAAACAAGACCTTTATCAGAAATGCTGGTTGTAAAGATGTTTTATTCCCAGCTTTGTACTATCCTTTTAATCTTGTTTCTGTTGAGTTTATTTATGCAAAACCTATTTAATTTAATGTAATCAAAGTTGTTCATTTTGCCTTTCATCATGTTCTCTAATTCTTCTTTGGTCATAAATTCCTCCCTTCAAAGATATGATAGTAAATTATCCTTTGTTCTCGTAATTTGTTTGTGGTACCCTCCTTTATGACCAAACCATATATCCATTTTGACCTTATTTTAGTATGAGGTATGACATGTAGGTCTTTGATGTTTCTGATATATTTTCCAGTTTTTTCCAGCAATTTTTGTCAAATAGTGAGTTCAGATTCAATTTCTGTTACTGTATACTGTTATAGTTATGAAAATCTTCATGCTTTGTGAACAAATCCTTCAAAATGAAATTGAAAATTCATTTAAAATACATCAAGTTTGAATTTCCATAAATAATTTAGCTAATATGTGAAAAAACATCTTTAGAAATAACACTATTCACAAAATATATTTAAAAGAACCAAAATAAATCATACCTCACCAAGTGAGTAATACCGTCTTGGTATCTGGGAATCAGGGTAAATGTTTTCTAGGTACCAAGAAAAGGGTTTACACTTCAAATTTTCTCTCAGTGCTTTTCTGACTGATACATCTCCATAATCCACTTTGACAACACCTGGAATTTTTCAGAGAAACACAAAAATTAGTTTTTATTATCTTTGCAACAAAATAACAAAAAGTTACCACTGATCACCTTTATTACCATTGTTCAAATTTCTGTAATTATTGTTCAACAGTATGTATATGTATGTGCAAATGCAGATACAAAGGATGACTCTTCTCTTGTCAACTAATTTAGCCAAAAAAAAAATACTGAATGGAAAGTTTCCTTAGTTAGAATTTACATTTTCTCTATACATAGCTTTAAGAACCTGTTGTTTGGGAATAATAATTTTAAGTGAAAATTCTTGCTAATTCTGTAGCTTAGAATCAAAGATAATTGAATTTCCATGAAGACTTTTTTACATGAAGTATTTTTATAAAACAAAAATATATAAATTTGTTCTTATTTTTGTACAATATCATAAATTTATCATTTGTTTATTATTCAATATGTGGGAGAAATGAAAGTGAGCCAGGCTTGGAGTCAGGTCTCTGTGGCAAGCTGACTATGTGAACCTGAGCAAATCACTTAACTTGTCAGTATTCTAGGCAACTCTCTAAGACTTTAATTTGATGTTGACTTACATACATAGTCTGAGTTTAAATCACCAAAAAATTTGCTACATCAATGAATAAACACAACAACAGCAAATACAATTGTTAAGTAAAAATATTTTGTTTTTCAGACGTTATCATTGTGTTTGAGTTTTTGTGACCTCATTTGAGGGTCTTGAATTCAAATCCAGACTCAGCCATGCACTGGCTATGTGACTCTGGGGAAAATTACTAAGTCTTGTTCTGGGCAAATTATTCAGTCTTGTTTGTCTCAATTTCCTCATCTGTAAAATAGATTAATAAACCACTTCAGTATTTTGACAAGGAAACCACACATAAGGACATGAAGAATCACATATGACCAAATGACTGACTACTATACAAATGAGCAACACTATACACCCATATATTTATGTTGTTTTAAGACTTAAAATGTGCCATATATCTAAATATAAATAAATATATGACATTTCATTTGGTCTCCAGACTCAATTGTATGTTCTAAGGCATAAAGTAACTACATATGTCAGTGGATCTTTTAGTACTTGATCTTGTAGTAAAAAAAAAAAATGTGAACATAGATGAGCCTGTGCACATATACACACATATTTTCCTATTTATGTATCTATATATTCTTTTTTCAGAAATTAAATTTTATGTGAACAAAGAATTCATTAATATTGATATAAATAATAATGTTCCTGTTTAATTTCATAAAAAGTCACAGCTTAAAGAACAAAGTGACAAACACTTAAATCTGCTAAATAAGCATATGGAGAGTATGCTTTATACTCCAGTATAACTGATGTCTAGAGAGTTCAGCCTCAAATTACTGAAATAATTGGATAATTCAGACAAAAGTGTTGCTTTTCCATGGACAAAACATGTAATTGCCTTAAATTAAAATGTGTTACAGGATGCTATTATGTCAAAGAAGAGACTTGGTTGATGTATAAAGCATTTGTTTACTATACTTTAAGAATAAGAGTCAAAAACTGATGTAGAAATCAGAATGAATTAGTTAACTATTTGAAATACTTATACTCTAGTTGTGTCTGCTACAAGTTGAAAATTTCACAAGGCAAGAATAGGAGTATTACAAAGTTCTACGCATTTTTAATTCATTTTAGGCTATTTGATAAATGTTTATATTTGGTATTATGAGAGAAACTATTCCCTGGATATATCAAAGGAACCTTGTTGTTAGACATTGTGTATGTTTATGTATATTTACATTGGTTTATGTGTATATACACATGACATACACATATTTAAAATATCTCCATATTGTTATTTTAAATATTTTTTGAACATTTTGGGTGATATTAAATTTTGGACAATTAGGTCATTTAAATAACTTTTGGAAAAAAAATGAAAATTCACATGTCATTTAGTCAATTTAGTTTTTGCAGGATGCAGCTACAAATTTCAGTCAAAATATTTGAGCAGACACATAAAAGTCTCCTTTGAACTAAACTATATAAAGAAAAATTGATGTTTCTTTTTCTATCAAATTTTGTATCTGTCATGATATTAGCATTATACTTAATAGATGCTTGTTAGATTGGATTGAATTGTTGCTGTGGAAAAAAATACCTCAGGATCATACTTTTAGTGTCAAATGGTACTTTAGAGATAATCTAATCTAACCCCCCCCTCATTCTACATATAAGGAAATTGAGGCCTAAAGAAACTAAATTATTTTTCAATACCATGCAGATAGTTAAAAGCAGAATTTATATTTGAACTCAATTACTCTGAATCCAACACATTTACTACTTTCTTATGCCCTAGTGATTGATGATGTGCTAGGGATTCCATTTCAGAAAATTGTATATTTTGATAAAAAACCTAATAACATCTGATGGGACTGTATCATCTATTTATTTTTTAAAAAGCTTTATCTGTCATTTTTTTTTTGTTTCCCATCAGTTCCCTTGATATTTCATTTTATACTTCAACACAAACATGCACACACACACACACACACACACACACATACACACACATTTTCTCTTCTAAAAAAAGAAAGGAAAAAAAAAAGAAAGTAAGCAAGAATATCTCATAATAGTGGTTTTCTTTCTCATGTTTTTTCTGGAGAAGATGTTTATCATTGAAGTCAAAAAATAAACAACATCATTTTATTCTTTTTATTTTAATCATTGCAGTTCATTGTTTTCTGGTTCTGATTACTCTTATTGATTCATAAAAGTTTTTCCAGACTTGCTCATATAAATTATTTCTTACAAGAAAATTTCATTACATTTGTCACTGTGTTCAACCATTTCCCAGTGCAGAACCACCAGTTTGTTTCCCAGTTCTTTCTCATCACAAAAAACACTGCTGTTAATAGTGTGGCTTATAGGGAACTTTTATGTCTTTGATTTCTTTAAAGAATATGTCCAGAATTGTTTCTGATTTTTGAGAAAATAATATTATTATCTAAAAAACTCAACTGACAGAATTGTTATATTATCTCTGTCAAAGTTTTCAGTTTCATGGCATATTAAAGAGGAGTGTTAAATAATTTAATTTTTCAGACTTGGCTAACTATTCTACAATATTAAAATATCATCAATAGCATAATAGAGTAGCAGGAGGAAGTTAATCTCAGGTATTGCCTGTATAACTTCATAATATATCAGACTCAATAATAATCAGGAAATAAAATAAAAAGCATTTTACTGCCCAATTAAGTTTAAAGAGAGACAACTAGAGAAGTTTGTGGTCACTGAGGACAAACTTGTCCAGAAGCACTTCACAGGACATTTTAGAACCCACAGAAACAAGACTAGACTTTGCCCAGAGTCAGGAAGTACTAGGGTAGGAAGAAATTCCAGGGTGTCCTTGGACTAATGCAATGTCCAGCTAGCATCTGCCATTCAGTCACTTACTACACAGTTTTTCATCATGGATCCAAAGAAAAATGATAAGGGAATCTTATCTAAGATTCTAAGTTTTCTAAGTAAAATGCAAGTTTTGAAGGAAACACTATCTGTGTGACTATCACGCCAGAAGAAGAACAGAGACTCAATTTTATCCTCTTGTTCAGGTTGATACCTATTATGAAATAACTAAAGCCAAGAATCCCAGACCAAAAGGGAGCCAATAGTTTGGTACAAGTGAACCTTCCAAGTGACCCAGTCTTCTAATATTACTTGACTAGAGTAGCAGTCAAATGAAACATTTAACTATAAATAAATCAACATAGGTTTTGTTTAGATGCAAACTTGGGTTAAAAATTATAAAGCTCAGATAAGGAGGGAAATGGGTGTATATTGGTCAAGATCATACCACTTTCCTTTCCGGTTCCTAACATGAGATATTCATGAATATGAGAACTTCATCACCCAACAAAATAAGGAAATTGCAGAGGAATCTAAGATAATAGAAACAAGCCTCAGTCCAAGCGAAAGTTAAAGTCAAGAAATACACTGGAAAACTGAAAATAAATAAACAAAATAATCTTTCAAAAATAATTATTGTGGTAATAGGAAGATCAATATAAACTCTGAAAAGAATGCTTCTGAAACATTTATAAGCAAAAACTCGGGAAAAAAATATAGCTTATGTAAGAATTTGTAAAAAGAGAGTGCCAAATTGATTTTAAAATCCTAAATCAAGTTGTATACAAAAAAAAATTTTAAAGGTTATATAAGAAAATATGGAAAGAAATTAAGAATTTGGAACAATGGGTGCAAAATCTTAAGAAATAAGCCTGAAAATAAGAATTGACCAAATAAAGTCAATGACTCCATAAGAAATGAAGAAATATTGAAAATGTTGAAAGACTGAAAATATAATAAAATATACAGCATATGTAAAACAGATCAAGCAGAGATAATTTGAAAATCACAGGATTCCCTGAAAATCATGAATAAAAAAAAAAGGATTCTAAAATCATATTTTAAGAAATCATAAAAGAAACCTGTCTAGATCTGGAATCAGAGGCCAAGTAGAAAAAGAATAAATCCTCATCATCTACTGAAAAGAAAATTCTTAGGAATATTTTAGTCAAAATGCAAAATTCTCAAACTGAAGGCAAAATAAAAAAAAAAATAAAGCACAAAGGAACTATAGTCAGAATTAAGCAAGATTTAGCAGATACAAATATAAAGAAATGAAGAGCCTGGAACAGAACATTCTGGAAGGCAAATATATATGTACATGTAATATAAGTTTAAAGTTAAGAATAAATTACCTAGGAAAAAAATTCCTCCATGGGGGAAATTAACTTTTAATGAAATAGAGCACTTCCAAGCAATCCTGACTGGAGCTGAATAGAAAATTAAACAAATATAGGATCATGACAAATTAAAAATGACCAAAACAATCAAAAAAGAGTAAAGGGGGAAAGGAAATTAGAATTTTACAAGAGGGTTTGGAAAAGAAAACACAGAAATTATCTGAAGAAAATTCACTACAAAATAGTGAAATGCAAAAGGCATATAACTCCTTAAAAATTGATTTGACAAAATGGGGGGGAAAAAGCTAACTCCCTGAAAAACAGAATTTGTGAAATGAAAAAGGTAAATAACTGCCAGGCAAACAGAATTTGTGAAATAGAAAAAGCAACTAACTTAAAAAAAAAAAAGAATTTGTGACATGGAAAAAAATCATAGAACAAAACAACTCATTTAGAAACGCAATTGAACAAATACAAAAAGAAGTAAATGAACAATATAATTCACTAAAAATCAGACATTAACAAATTGAAATGAATGATGCAATGAGACATCAATAAATCTTTTTCTAATTGTCCAATTGAGTTGTTTTGTTCTATGGAATTTTCTTCCATTTCACCAATTTTATTTTTTAGAGAGCTATTTTCTGTTTCCAGTTCACTAATCCTATTTTTCAAGTATTTGATTTCTTTATCCACTCTGTCTTTAAATGAGTGGGATGACTTCTCCAGACTCTCTTGCCAAACCTCCCTCTCCTTTTCCCAGCTCTCTTGTGAGAATCTTTTTAATTTCTTCTATGAGATTCATCTGTGCTGAGGAACAGATGATCTCCTCCTTTGGGGATTCACCTGGAGACAGTCTGTTTTAAGTCTCTTCAGGGTTTAGAGTTTATTCTCTATCCATATAAAACTTGTCAATGGTTAAGGTCCTTTTCAATTTTTTGCTCATTTTGTCAGAGAAGAATCAAAGACAAACTAGCAATGAAAAAAAGAAAAAAACTCCAAATGGAATCTGCTTTTTTGGGGAGAGAGGCTGGGTGGTGTTACCGAGCTTCCTCTACAGACTGCGGGGGGCAGCAGCGAGGCACTAGCAGGACAGTGATGGCTGTGCTGCGCCTGGGCTCTGAGAGCATGCTGAGACACTGTGAGGGAGCAGTGGCCAGGTCCTGAGAGACTCCAGCTATTTGGGCTTGTATTCTTCACCCCTGGGGTTTTTAGTTTCTCTGCTGGGCTACTGACTTGCTGCCAGGGCAAAGTATCCAATCCTCAAGATGGCTGAGATCACACCCCACCTCCCTCTAGAGGTCTACTCAGCTGTAAGCTGACTCCCTCTCTCTTGCTGCCACTGCCTGTCCTCAGTCTGTGCCTGATCTAAAACTGTCCTCACCCTCGAGCAAAAACAGACCTTTCCTGGCAAATTTCAAGGATGTCTTCTCTTGGTAACTGTTTGTGGTTATTTTTTATTTTTAGTCAAGCATTAATTCAGAGGCTTGTCATGAAATGAATTCTGAGAGAAATCGCGGAGCTTACACAGCTGTGTGCCTCCTCTCAACCATCTTGGCTGGAAGTCCCCACCTTACAAGATTGAAGAGCCTGGAATCTGATACTTGAAAAGGCAAAGAAATTTGGAATGCAGTCAAGAACAAACTAACCTGCTAAAACTGAGCATTTTCTCAGGAAAGTGATGCACATTCAATGAAACAGGTGAAGTCCATGTATTTATGATGAAAAGACCAGAGCTGAACAAAATATTGGCCTCCAAATACATAACTCAAGAGAAGATAAAATGAAGAGACTTTTAGAATTATATCTCTGTTATGGGCATACATAGAGAGTGCATGTATAATTGATTTTACTGTCATAATATAACAGAACTGTAACAGAAAAAAGGGGAAAATGGGAGCAAAATGAGCAAAATTATATCTCACAAAGAGGCAAAGAAAATCTGTAATGATTGAAGGAAAGAAGAGAGAGGAAAGAACATTGTGTGAATCTTACTCTCATCAGATTTGGCTCAAAGAGAAAATACTAGAAATATTTGGTTTACACAGAAACTTCTCTGATGTTATTGAAAAGTGGGAGGGGAAAGTTGAAAATGGAAAGGTAGGCTAAATAGAAGGGAAAACAGAAATTGTAGGGGAGAAGTATAAGTAAAGGGGAGGGATTCTAAAGGAGGAGGGCTGCTTGAGGCAAGTGGTGCTCATAAGTAAAATACTGGGGAGGAGGGAAAGGGGAAAAGGAAAGAGGAAATTATAAGTTGGAGATAATAAAATGGCAGGAAATGCAGAATTATCAGTTTTAGATGTAATTGTGAATGGTGTGAACTCTGCCATAAAACTTAAACAGATAACAGATTGGATTAAAAGACATAATCCTACAATATGTTATTTACAAGAAACACATTTAAAGCAGCGTGATACATTCAGAGTTAAGGTAAAAGGCTGGAACAACATCTATTCTGTTGAAGTGAAGTGAAGTGAAAAAAAAAAAGTAGGGATAATCATCGTCATCTCAGATCAAGCAAAAGCAAAAAAAAAATGATCTAATTAAAAGAGATAAGGAAGGAAACTATATCTTGCCAAAGGGTACCAGAGATAATGAAGCAATATCAATACTGAATATATATGAACCAAATGATATAGCATGGGAATTCCTAAAAGAGAAGTTAAGAGAGATGAAAGAATAAATAGACAACAAAACTATAATAATGGGAGATCTCAACCTTGCTCTCTCACAACTAGATAAATCTAACCACAAAATAAATAAGAACAAAAGTTAAAGAAATAAATAGAATACTAGAAAAGTTAGGTATGATAGATTTTAGAGAAAATTGAATGGAGACAGAAAGGAGAATACTTTCTTCTTGGCAGTTCATGGAACTTATACAAAAATTGACTATATATTAAGGCATAAAGACCTAAAATCCAATGCAAAAAGGCAGAAAGAGTAAATGGTTTTTTTCAGATCAAGATGCAATAAAATTAAATTCAATAAAAGACCAGGGTAAAATAGAGCAAAAAGTAATTGGAAATTAAATAATCTCATGCTAAATAGTGGAATGGGTGAAAGAGCAAATCATAGATACAATTAATAATTTCATCCAAGAGAATGACAATAATGAGAAAACATACCAAAATTAGTGGAATGCAGCCAAAGTGATAACAAGAGGTAATTTTATATCTCTAGATGCTTACTTGCAGAAAATAGAGAAAGAGAATATTAATGAATTGACCATGCATTTAAAAAAGCTAGAAAAAGAGCAAATTAACCCCCCAATCAAATACCAAACTTGAAATTGTAAAAATAAAATGAGAGATTAATAAAATTGAAAGTTTAAAAAAACTACTTAATTAATAATTTAAACTGTGTGGTTTTTATAAAAAAAAAATGAACAAAATAGATAAACCTTAAATTTAATCAGAAAAAGGAAAGAGGAAAATCAAATTGTTAGTATTAAAAATGAAAAGGGAGAACTTTCCACCAATGAAGAGGAAATTAGAGCAATAATTAAGACTTACTTTGTTAAACTTTGTGCCAATAAATTTGATAACCTAAGTGAAATGGACCTACCAAAATATAGATTGCCCACACTAACAGAAAAGCAAATAAATTACATAAATAGTCCCATTTTAGAAAAAGAAATAAAACAAGCTATTAACTTCTCAAGAAAAAATCCCCAAACCAGATGGATTTACATGTGAATTCTACCAAGCATTTAAAGAAAAATTAACACCAATACTATATGAATGATTTGAAAAAGCAGGGAACTAAGGACTACTGCCAAATTCCTTTTATGACACAGATACAGTGCTGATACCTAAGCCAGATAGGATGAAGACAGAGAAAGAAAATTACAGAACTATTTCCCTAATGAATATTGATGCAAAAATTTTAAATAAAATATTAGCAAATAGATTATAGAAAGTCATCTCCAGATTATTTCACTTTTACCAAGTAGGATTTATACCAGGAATGCAGGGCTGGTTCAATATTAGGAAAACTATTAGCATAATTGACTGTATCAATAACCAAACTAACAAAAACATATGATTATTTCAATAGATGCAGAAAAAGCAGTTGATAAAATCCAGCATGTATTCCTATTAAAAACAGAAGAGAGTATAGGATTAAATGGACTTTTCCTTAAACTAGAAAATAGCATCTATTTAACACCATTAGTAAGCATCATATGTAATGGGGATAAACTGGAACCATTCACAATAAGATCAGGGGTAAACAAAGTTGCCCAAAACCATCATTAATATCCAATATTGTATTAGAAATGTTGGCTTTGGCAATAAAAGAAGAAAAAGAGAATAAAGTAATTAAAGTAGTGAGGAAACCAAATCATCACTCTTTGCAGAAGATATGATGGTATACTTAGAAAACTCCAGAGAAACAAAACAAAGCTATTATAAATAATCTGCAACTTTAGCAAGGTTACAGGATACAGAATAAATACACATAAATCATCAGCATTTTTATATATTACCAACAAAATCCAGCAGCAAGTGATAAAAAGAGAAATTCCATTTAAAAAACTATCGACAGTATAAAATAATTAGAAATCTAATCTGCCAAGGGAAAGTTAGGAACTACATGAGCAAAATTATAAAACACTTTCCACACAAAGTCAGATCTAAACAACTGGAAACATATCAAGTGCTCTTGGATAGGTTGAGCAAATATAATAAAGATTACAATATTACCCAAACAAATCTATTTATTTAGATCTATACCAATAAATCTCCCAAGGAAGTATTTTACTGACCTAGAAAAAAATAACAACAAAATTCATCTGGAAGAACAATATATCAAGAATTTTAAGGAAATTAATGAAAAAAAAAAATCAAATGAAGTTGGCTAGCTGTACCAGACCTAAAACTTTATTATAAAGTAGGCATCATCAAAACCATTTGGTACTGACTAAGAAATAGCCTGCTTGATCAGCGGAATAGGTTAAGTTAACAGGACAAAATAGTCGATAACTATAGCAATTTAGTATTTACAAACCCAAAGAGCCCAACTTTTGGGATAATAATTCATCATTTGACAAAAACTTCTGGGAAAATTGGAAACTAGAATGACAGAAACTAGGCATTGATGCACACCTAACACCGTATACCAAGAGCAGATCAAAATAGGGTCATGATCTAGATATAAAGAATGATATTATAAACATATTAGAAGAATATGGAATAGTTTACTTCTCAGACCTGTGGAGAAGAAAGAAATGTGTGACCAAAGAACTAGAGATAATTACCATTGACAAAATAGATAATTTTGATTATATTAAGTTAAAATGTTTTTATACAAACATAATCAATGCAGACAAGATTAGAAGGGAATCAATAAACTGGGAAAACATTTTTACATTCAAAGGTTCTGATAAAGGCCTCATTTCCAAAATATATAGAGAATTGAATCAAATTTATAATAAGTCAAGCAATTCTCCAATAGCTAAATGGTCAAAGGATAGGAACAGACAATTTTAAGCTGAATAAATTGAAACTATTTCTAGTCATATGAAAAGGTGCTTGAAATCACTATTGATCAGATAAATGCAAATAAAGACAACTCTGAAATACCACTACACTCCTTTCAGATTGGCTAAGCTGGCAGATAAAGATAATGATGAATGTTTGATGAGATGTGGGAAAACTGGGATAATGACACATTGTTGGTGGAACTGTGAACAGATCTAACCATTCTGGACAGCAATTTAGAACTATGCTAAAAAAATTATCAAACTTCATACCCTTTGACTCAGCAGTGTTATTGCTGGGCTTATATCTTAAGGAGACCTTAAAGGAGGGAAAGGGACCCGCATGTGCAAAAATGTTTGTGTCAGTCCTTTTTGTAGATGCAAGAAACTGGAAACTGAATGGATGTCCATCAACTGAAGAATGGCTAGAATAAATTATGGTATATGAATGTTATGGAATATTATTGTTCTGTAAGAAATGACCAACAGGATGATTTCAAAGAGACCTGAAAAAAGTTATATACACCTTTACAACAACAAAAAGTTTTTGCCACATGTGAAAGCATTACAAAAACTCACAAAAGCAGAAAACAGTAATATTAAATGCATCTTTACTGGTCATAATGCAATAAAAAATACCATGAAGTTTCATTGGACTTCAGATTAAAGAGTAATTAAAACTAAATAGTGTAATATTAACAAATAGATGTTTCAATGAATAAATCAATGAGCATATTGTCATTAAGCTTAATGATAACAGTGTGACATCATATTCAATCTTTTGGCATGCAAGCAAAGAAATATTTGGAGGAAAATCTATACTCCAAACAATTTCTCCAATTAAGATAAACATTATATAGAATAAAGTTTAATCATACATCTAAAAAATCCTGGGAAATTACAAAACAAATATAAGATATTAAAAATAGAAGAAAATGAAAAAAATTAGAATTAATAAATAAAACTAATATTTGAAAAATAATAATGTAGGACATTAATTAATTTGATTTATTTTAATAGCTTTTTATTTAGAAGCTATTTGCGTGGGTAATTTTATATGATTGACAACTGCCAAACCTTTTGTTCCAATTTTTCCTCTCCTTCCCCCACCCCCTCTCCCAGATGGCAGGTTGACCAATAGATGTTAAATATGTTAAAGTGTAAATTAAATACAAAATACTATACATGTCTAAACAGTTATTTTGCTGTGCAAAACGAATCAGACTCTGAAGTAGTGTACAATTAGGCTGTGAAGGAAATAAAAAATGCAGGTGGACAAAAATAGAGGGATTGGGAATTCTATGTAATGGTTCTTAGTCATCTCCCAGAGTTCTTTTGCTGTGCATAACTGGTTCAATTCATTCCAGCTTCATTGAAACTGATTTAGTTCATCTCATTGCTGAAGATGGCCAGGTCCTTCAGAATTGATAATCATATAGTATTGTTGTTGAAGTGTATAATGATCTCCTGGTCCTGCTCATTTCACTCAGCATCAGTTCATGTAAGTCTCTCCAGGCCTTTCTGAAATCATCCTGTTGGTCATTTCTTACTGAACAATAATATTCCATAATATTCATATACCACAATTTATTCAGCCATTCTCCAATTGATGGGCATCTACTCAGTTTCCAGTTTCTGGCCACTACAAAGAGGGCTGCCACAAACATTCTTGTACATGCAGGACCTTTTCCCTTCTTTAAAATCTTTTGGGATATGAGCCCAGTAGTAACACAGCTGGATCAAAGGGTACGCACAGTTTGATAACTTTTTGAGCATAGTCCCAACTGAGCACAGTTTGAGCATAGTCCCAAATTATTCTCCAGAATGGCTGGATGTATTCACAATTCCATGAACAATGTATTAGTGTTCCTGTTTTCCCAAATCCCCTCCAACATTCCATATTATCTTACCCTGTCATTCTAACCAATCTGACAGGTGTGTAGTGGTATCTCATGTCTTAATTTGCATTTTTCTGATTAATTGTGACTTGGAGCATCTTTACATATGGCTAGAAATAGTTTCAATTTCTTTATCTAAGAATTGTCTGTTCATATCCTTTGATTATCAATACAAGAATAGTTTGATTTCTTATAAATTAGAGTCAATTCTCTATATATTTTGGAAATGAGGCCTCTATCAGAACCTTTGA
The DNA here is from genome assembly GCF_902635505.1 of Sarcophilus harrisii. Classification (NCBI taxonomy): domain Eukaryota; kingdom Metazoa; phylum Chordata; class Mammalia; order Dasyuromorphia; family Dasyuridae; genus Sarcophilus; species Sarcophilus harrisii. The sequence continues at coordinate 422,375,216 of NC_045428.1, forward strand.
CTGTAAAAATGTTTTTCCAGTTTATTGATTCCCTTCTAATCTTGTCTGCATTAGTTTTGTTTATACAAAAACTTTTCAATTTGATATAATCAAAATTTTCTATTTTGTGATCAGTAATGATCTCTAGTTCTTTGGTCATAAATTCCTTCCTCTTCTACAGGTCTGAGAGGTAAACTATCCTATGTTCCTTTAATTTTTTTTGTAATCTCATTCTTTAATCCTAGGTCATGGACCCATTTTGACCTTATCTTGGTGTACGGTGTTAAGTGTGGGTTAATGCCTAGTTTCTGCCATACTAGTTTCTGATTTCCCCAGCAATTTTTGTCAAACAGTGAGTTCTTATCCCAAAAGCTGGGGAATTAATTTGATTTTTAAAAAATCACATCCTTAGTACTGAAAATGTAAAAGGTATAGCTACAATGAATTTAATAAAATCATGAAAGAAATTATTAGGAGCCATTTTCCCAACTATATGACAGTAAAACTTGAAGCAAAACTTTTGCATTTTATTTTCTTTCTCATTTTTTCCTGTTTGATTTGATTTTTCTTGTGCACCAAGATAATTATGTATGCATATATTCTATTTAACATATATATTACATCATTTTTAACACATATGGGATTACTTGCCATCTAGGGGAGGGAGTGGGGAAGGGAAGAGAAAATTGGAACACAACATTTTGCAAGGGTTAATGGTGAAATATTATCCATGCATATGTTATGGAAATAGAAAGCTTTAATAAACAAAACAAAACAAAACTGAAAGCTCAATGAAATGGAATAATATTTCTAAAATATAAATTGTCTAAATTATCAGTTCAGAAATTGAGTACTTAATTTTCTTTTAGAAAAGCAAACTGAACAAGACATAAATGAATTCTGCAAAGGTCAAAATAAAGGGATTAGATAAATTTATAAACAAATTTTCTTAAGCATTTAAAAACAATCCTAATACTTTGATAAACTGAGAAAAATAGGAAACAAAATTCAAATAAAAGACAGATACAAATGCCAATTGCTCATGGACAGGTCAGGCAATGCAATGTGATATTATATAATGTTATATGATATACTACACAAGTCAATTTACTTAGACTAAAGAATTACTCTGTGTAATATTCTTTTCTTAAACAATTTTGGGAAGCAGTCAGATCAGAAAACATCTGGGATATATGGTTTGCTTATAAGTTTCTGCAAAAGAACAATTTCTTAGGTGTTTCAAACAAAGAAATTCAAGGTTCTCATTGATACCTGCCGAAGGAGAGCAATAACAATGATAATCCTAACTTTTGGCATATTCTGGAAAGTCAGAAGTCAAGGATCACTGAGGAGTTAAATGACTTGCTCTGAATCACATTAAATATGAGATTTGAAGTAAAATGTTGATTCAAAAATTGCTTTTCTAATCACTATTCCATTTTGATCCTTCAGTGTGGCAAAATTGGATCATAAAGAGAAACTGTGTCTTTCCACAAAATATGCATTTGTGCTATTAGAGGCATGAGGTGGCTAAAACATTCGTGTGTAGAAAGAAGGAAAACTAACTGGTTTACATGAGAATTAGAATCATAATTTTTGTCTTAGATCTCAGTATCCTAACCTGATAAGTGGGCAAGATCCTGTATATTATTATGTAGCAATTATCATCAGCATAAATTTAAAATAGAGAAAATAGAATAATTTTAAGCTGAAGATATTTGCAAATCAGCAAAAAGGAAAGTTTAGGAGAACTAGGTGGGTGCAAATACTGAGTATTCAAGGATAGAGTCCAAACAAAGAAGAAAAGTTCCTTTTCTTTAATCTCTCTTCTTATGTGGTCACTGAGACCAGAGGAATATATACTTGAAAGGAAAAGTTTCTCTAGACAGTTGGCAAAAGTGAACTAGACTCCTATAGGTGGCAACTTCAAGAAAATCAAATCAACTCAAAAAAAAAAAATCCTCTCTCCTAATCCTCTCCCAGTGTCTCTAAAAAGTCCCACTAAAAATAAATTGAACTTAATTTATATTTTATTTCATTGATCTGGAAGCAAAATAATATGGAAAACGTATATTTGATTTAAATAAATTTTGGTAATCGAAGTAGTATGTATAAAACAGAATAATCAAAATAATTATTTTGACCATATTTTATCTTCCAGAATAATATTGAGTTTATTATTTATATAGAACTTCTTTTCCCTGAGGCAACTGAGGTTAAGTGATTTGCCCAGGGTCACACAGTAGGAAATATTAAGTATCTGAGGCCAGAGTTGAATTCAGGTCCTCCTGACTTCAGGGCTGATGCTCTATCCACTGCACCACCTAGCTGCCCCATTTATATAGAACTTTAAGGGAACAATCAATCCCAGTAATGATAGCTGTCATTTATATAGGATTTTAAGCATCACAAAGCATTTACACATATCAGCACGTTTGATCTTTAATATGCCCTTATGAGCTAGATATGGTTTTTATTTCCATTTTAGAAATAAAGTTTTGCAGGTTCAGACAGATTAAGTGACTTATCCAGGTCATACAGCTAAAAAAGTAAAAATCTTAGGAAGAACTTGAATATGAGTCTGCCCAATTCAAAATCCAATACTCTGTCTACTGGGATATAACTATTTTCAGAACTTGTCAGGAAAATGTCAGAAGGGCATGATGGATAGAGAACAATACTTGTAACAAGGAATATATGGGATCCGATCTAAAATATCTGCTAGCCTTATGATCTCAGACTACTCACTCAACAACACTGAGCTCTGTATTAATTATCTATAAAAATGGGGATCTTATACCTTTAGAACCTACTTTATAATAGGTTTGTAGTGAGGCTAAAATAAGATAATATACAAAAAATTAGAATTTATAAGGAACTATACAACTATATAAATGTCAATCCATTGTATTCATAAGTAATATGATCTAATCATTGAAACAATCTTCAAAAAAAAGAAGCTATGTTTCTAACTTTACCCTGTATCAATTAGCTAAAGCTTTATATATCAGAAAAGCAATAGTGATATATTCAAGTTGTGTGTGTGTGACAAAGACACACACACAGAGATGGAGATGGAAAGAGATTAAAAGAGAGAGAGAGAGAGAGGAGAAATAGAGAGACAGAGAACGGAGAGCAAGACAGGGAGAGGGTGAACAAGAAGGAAAGGGAAAAGGAGGGAATGTGTGTGTTCATGCTTTCCTTCAAGGTTATTTGATCTTATTAGCAAAATGCCAGCATAAAAATAATTTTAAGTATTTATGCCATTGCCACTTTAATGTATTGATTCAGCATTGTTTTCCAGTAAGCCAATCAGAAAATCTAATTATGTTAGTGAATTGTGTTTTTTTAAACTAATATTACCCTGGAAGATGACTGTGTCACATTAACTAATTTCTAAAATAATATTACAGAACTGAAGGAATAACAAAAAGATATATTGAATTTTTACTTATCTTCACAATGAATTCAGGAAAAGAATTTTTATGTAATTTAGTTTGGGAAATAGTAATTGAAGTTATTTGGTTATTAGCTTATGTGCATGTATACATAATAAAACAAATACTCAATATATAGGTTTTAGGAGAAAAATTCTATTTTGCCCTAAATACCATCAATATTCTTTGTAATAAGATGTAGTGTGCTTTCTAGAGCCCCCAAGTTGTGGTGACAAAACATATCATTGCTTTCTGGAGCCCCCATGCTGGGGTACCAAAGTATACAGTCCAGATTAGCTCTCTGGAAGACCTTGGGACCAGTCTGAGTCTTTGGTCTTAGTAGAGGAGTGAAGGAGGCAGGATATTCACGAGAATGGTCAAAGATGGAGTTCTTTTATTTCAAGTCCTTTCAGCCCTTAAATACCTTAGCAGGATTATATCACTACAGCACAATGAGCATGTGCTAACTGTAGAACCACATTGCATCACCATATCACCACAGCACACTGCTCATGTGAAACAAGGTTGCCCACTATCACAGTTACTATTTAATATTGTATTAGATCAGAGAAATGCAAATTAAGAAAACTCTGAGATACCACTACACATCTGTCAGACTGGCTAGAATGACAGGGAAAGATAATACGGAATGTTGGAAGGGATGTGGGAAAACAGGGACACTAATACATTGTTGGTGGAACTGTGAATACATCCAACCATTCTGGAGAGCAATTTGTAACTATTATCAAAAAGTTATCAAACTGTGCATACCCTTTGATCCAGCAGTGTTACTACTGGGCTTATATCCCAAAGAGATCATAAAGAAGGGAAAGGGACCTGTATGTGCACAAATGTTTGTGGCAGCCCTCTTTGTAGTGGCTAGAAACTGGAAACTGAGTGGATGCCCATCAATTGGAGAATGGTTGAATAAATTGTGGTATATGAATATTATGGAATATTATTGTTCTATAAGAAATGACCAATAGGATGATTTCAGAAAGGCCTGGAGAGACTCACACGAACTGATGCTGAGTGAAACGAGCGGGGTCAAGAGATCATTATATACTTCAACAACAACACTATATGATGATCAATTCTGATAGACCTGGCCATCCTCAGCAATGAGATCAACCAAATCGTTTCCAATGGAGCAGTAATGAACAGAACCAGCTATGCCCAGCGAAAGAACTCTGGGAGATGACTAAAAAGCATTACATTGAATTCCCAATCCCTATATTTTTGCCCACCTGCATTTTTGATTTCCTTCACAGGCTAATTGTACAATATTTCAGAGTCCGATTCTTTTTTGTACAGCAAAATAACGGTTTGGTCACGTATACTTACTGTGTATCTAATTTATATTTTAATATATTTAAGATCTACTGGTCATCCTGCCATCTGGGGGAGGGGGTGGGTGGAAGGAAGGGAAAAATTGGAACAAGAGGGTTGGCAATTTTCATTGCTTTAAAGTTACCGATACATATAACCTGTAAATAAAAGGCTATTAAATAAATAAAAGAATAATATTGTTTTAGAAATGCTAGCTTTGGCAGTTGAGAATGAGTTTAAAGGAGTAAGATAGACAATGAGGAAACCAAATTATCACTTTTTGCTGATGATATGATGGTATATTTAGAGAACCCCAGAGATTCTTCTACAAAGTTATTAGAAATAATCCACAATTTTAGCAAAGTTGCTGGTTATAAAATAATCAGCATTCTTATATATCACTAACAAAATCCAACAGTCAGAGTTACAAAGAGAAATTCCAGTTAAAGTAACTACTGATAATATAAAATATTTAGGAATCTATCTGCCAAGGGAAAATCAGAAACTTTATGAGCAAAATTACAGACCACTTTTCACACAAATTAAGTCTGATCTAACCAATTGGAAAAATATTAAATGCTCTTGGATAGGGTGAGCAAATATAATAAAGATGACAATATTACCTAAACTAATCTATTTATTTAGCGCTATACCAATCAGACTCCCAAAAAACTATTTTAATGACCTGGAAAAAATAACAACAAAGTTCATATGGAAAAACAAAAGGTCAAGAATTTCAAGGGAATTAATGAAAAAAATCAAATGAAGGTAACTTAGCTGTAACAGATCTAAAATTATATTACAGAGCAGCAGTTAGCAAAATCATTTGGTATTGGCTAAGGAATAGATTAGTTGATCAGTGGAATAGGTTAGGTTCAAAGGACAAAAGAGTCAATAACTATAGCAATCTAGTGTTTGACAAATGCAGAAAACCCAGCTTTTGGCAAAAGAACTTACTGTTTGACAAAAATTGCTCTGAAAATTGGAAACTAATATGGCAGAAACTAGGCAACGACCTACACTTAACACCACACACCAAGATAAGGTCAAAATGGGTTCATGATCTAGGCATAAAGAATGAGATTATAAATAATTTGGAAGAGCATACGATAATTTACCTCTCAGACCTGTGGAAGAGGAAGGAATTTATGACCAAAGAAGAACTAGAGATCATTATCGACTACAAAATAGAAAATTTTGATTATATCAAATTGAAAAGTTTTTGTACAAACAAAACTAATGCAGTCAAGATTCAAGGGAAACAATAAACTGGGAAAATATTTTTACAGTCAAAGGTTCTGATAAAGGCCTCATTTCCAAAATATATAGAGAATTGACTCTAATTTATAAGAAATCAAGCCATTCTCCAATTGATAAATGGTCAAAGGATATGAACAGACAATTTTCAGATGATGAAATTGAAGCTATTACCACTCATATGAAAGTGTTTCAAATCACTATTGATCAGAGAAATGCAAATTACGACAACTCTGAGATACCACTGAACACCAGTCAGATTGACTAGAATGACAGGGAAAGATAATGCCGAATGTTGGAGGGGATGTAGGAAAACAGGGACACTGATATATTGTTGGTGGAATTGTGAACACATCCAGCCCTTCTGGAGAGCAATTTGGAACTATGCTCAAAAAGTTATCAAACTGTGCATACCCTTTGGTCCAGCAGTGTACTACTGGGCTTATATCCCAAAGAGATCATAAAGAAGGAAAAGGGACCTGTATGTGCCAAAATGTTTGTGGCAGCCCTGGTTGTAGTGGCTAGAAGCTGGAAAATGAATGGATGCCCATCAATTGGAGAATAGTTGAGTAAATTGTGGTATATGAATGTTGTGGAATATTATTGTTCTGTAAGAAATGACCAGCAGGGGAAAATTGAAAGCGAATATGGCAGAAAGTAGGTGGTGTAACACCGTACACCAAGATAAGGTCAAAATGGGTTCATGACCTAGGCATAACGAATGAGATTATAAATAAATTAGAGGAACACAGGATAGTTTACCTCTCAGACCTGTGAAAGGGGAAGGAATTTATGACCAAAGAAGAACTAGAGATCATTACTGATCACAAAATAGAAAATTTCGACTATTTCAAACTGAAAAGTTTTTGTACAAACAAAACTAATGCAGACAAGATTAGAAGGGAAGCAATTAACTGGGAAGACATTTTTCAGTCAAAGTTTCTGATAAAAGCCTCATTTCCAAAATATATAGAAAATTGACTCTAATTTATAAAAAAATCAAGCCATTCTCCAATTGATAAATGGTCAAAGGATATGAACAGACAATTCTCAGATGAAGAAATTGAAACTATTTCTAACCATATGAAAAGATGCTCCAAGTCATTATTAATTAGAGAAATGCAAATTAAGACAACTCTGAGATACCACTACACACCTGTCAGATTGTCTAGAATGACAGGGAAAACTAATGCGGAATGTTGGAGGGGATGTGGGAAAACAGGGACACTAATACATTGTTGGTGGAACTGTGAATACATCCAACCATTTTGGAGAACAATTTGGAACTATGCTCAAAAAGTTATCAACCAACAGGATGATTTCAGAAAGGCCTAGAGAGACTTACACAAACTGATGCTGAGTGAAACAAGCAGGGCCAAGAGATAATTATATACTTCAACAATAATACTAGATGATGAACAGTTCTGATGGACCTGGCCATCCTCAGCAATGAGATCAACCAAATCATTTCCAATGGAGCAGTAATGAACTGAACCAGCTATGCCCAGAGAAAGAACTCTGGAAGATGACTAAAAAGCATTACATTGAATTCCCAATCCCTATATTTCTGCCCACCTGCATTTTTGATTTCCTTCACAAACTAATTGTACAATATTTCAGAGTATGATTCTATTTATACAGCAAAATAACCGTTTGGTCATGAATACTTATTGTGTATCTAATTTATATTTTAATATATTTAACATCTACTGGTCATCCTGCCATCTGGGGGAGGGGGTGGAGGGTAAGAGGAGAAAAATTGGAACAAGAGGTTTGGCAATTGTCAGTGCTGTAAAGTTACCCAGACATATAACCGGTAAATAAAAGGCAGTTAAATAAATAAAAAAAGAAAGAAAGATAGAAAAAAGAAAAAAAAAAAAAAAAAAGAAATGACCAGCAGGCTGAATATAGAGATGATTGGCGAGAGTTACATGAACTGATGCTAAGTGAAATGAGTAGAACCAGGAGATCATTATATACTTCAAAAAAGATTCTGATGGAAGTGGATTTCTCTGACAAAGAGACCTAATTCAGTTTCAATTGATCAATGATGGACAGAAGCAGCTACACCCAAAGAAAGAACACTGAGAAATAAATGTAAACTGTTTGCATTTTTGCTTTTCTTCCTGGGTTATTTTTACCTTCTGAATCCAATTCTCCCTGTGTAACAAGAGAACTGTTTGGTTCTGCACACATATATTGTATCTAGCATATACTGTGACATATTTAACATATATAGGACTGCTTGCCATCCAGAGGAGGGGGTGGAGGGAGAGAGGGGAAACATCGGAACAGAAGTGAGTGCAAGGGATAATGTTGTAAAAAATTACCCTGGCATGGCTTCTGTCAATAAAAAAGTTATTATAATAAAAAAAATAAAAAAATTCTGATAAAAATAATAATAAATAATAAAATTAAAGCCATTTATGGTCATATGAAAAAATGTTCGGAATCTCTATCAATTAGAGAAATGCAATTTAAGACAACTCTGACATACCATTTCATACCTCTCAAATTGGCTAAGATAATAGAAAAAGATAATGATGAATGTTGAAGGGAGTGTAGGAAAACTGAGACACTAATTCATTGTGGTGGAGTTGTGAACTGATCCAATCATTCTGGAGAGCAATAAGAACTTTGGCCAAAGAGCTAGCCAATGCTTTGATTCAGCAGTGTTTCTACTAAGTCTGTATCTCAACGAGATCATAAAAGAGGGAAAAGGACCCACATGTGCAAAAAAAAAAAATGTTTGTAATAGCTCTTTTTATAGTGACAAATAACTGGACATTGAGTTGATGTCCCTTAATTGGATAATGATTGAATAATTGAATATTGAATGAAAAGATTGAATAATGATATGCCATTTTAATGGAAGATTATTATTTTGTAAGAAATGATGAGCAGGCTGATTTCAGAAAAGCCTGCAACACATACATAAACTGATACTAAGTGAAGTGAGCAGAACCAAGAGAACATGTTATACAGTAACAAAATGCTTATGTAATGATCAACTGAGATGGGCTTGATTTTTTTTCATCAATGAAATGATTCAAGATAGTTCTAATAAACTTGTGAAGGAAAATGCCATCCACATCCAGAAAGAGCATTATGAAAACTAAATGTGGATCAAAGCATAATATTTTCACCTTTTGTTGTTGTTGTTTGTTTACTTATTATTTTTTTCCTTTCTCATCTTTTATCCCCTTTTGATCTTATTTTTCTTTTTTCTTTCTTATTTTTCTTTTTCTTTTTTCTTTTTCTTTTTTTTTTTTTTTTTTTTTTTTTTTTTTTTTTTTTTTTTTTTTTTTTTTTTTTTTTTTTTTTTTTTTTTTTTGCTCAGCATGATGGATATGGAAATAATTCCATATGTTTAACTATATCAGATTGTCTTGGTGACTAAGGAATGGAAATGAGAATAAGAAAAATTAAGAACAAAAGGTTTTTAAAAAGTGGATATGAAAAACTATTTTTGCATGTGTCTAGAAAAACAAAACACTTTTTAAAAAAAGCAGAAAGAAGAGAAGATTGTATATAGCAATATTGTTTTAAGAATGTCTTTGAGTGGATGTTATTTTGTCTATTACAAGGATGTAAATTACCTATAAAGGATATATGAAGAAAGATGTTATCCAGATAAAGGAATGATGAATAAAAGTATGTACAGAATAATTTCATAATTATATCATATATATGTGCATGTATATGTGTATGTATACATATATGTGTATTTATATCTATATGTGCATATATATGCATATAAATGTACATACACATATTTGTATCTAATGGTAGCCATCTCAAAGGCAAAGAGAAAGGGGAAAAAAAAAGAAATCTGCATGATATATTTTTTTTTGCACATTTTACAGGAATAGCAATTTGTTGATAGTAGATTTCAGTTTCAAGGATAATTATATTTTATTGTACTGCTACATTAATACTTGTTTTATTACTAAAAGTAAAATTAAAAATAGATAACTAAATGGCAAAAAAAAAAGAAAAGATACACTATAACATCTAAGGATAAAATGAAGCATATCTTTTTGACAAAAGGACTGAATAGCTTTGTGTTACATTAAGCCCCAAAATATTAACATATTTTAATCACACAACAATGAAATTTTCAGAGTACGTTTATTATATGTTATCCTATTGAATCTTAAAAACTAAGAAACTAAAACTAACTAGTAGATAGGGTAAACACGATTAATATAATGCAAAGGAAGAATCTAAAATGGAGATGTCAATTGACATTTCCAGAATAAAGTTAGGATTAGGATCTGATTGTGTTATCTGTTTGGCCTCAGATAAGCCCCTTAAATTCTTTGGACCTTGGTGTCCTCATTTATAAAATGACTGGTTGGTAATTTATGAACCTCTGTAATTTATGTACCTCTGACTGATATATTCTACTTGAGATCACATTTCATTAATTATTTAGATTCTATTATTCCAATGCCAACACTTTAGAATAATGCTATGAGATTTATCTCCCCCCCCCACCCTGTCTTTTTTTGGTTTTGTTTTGTTTTTCCCACTTGCCTTTGAAGCAGAACTTATAAATTCTATGTTGAGATTAGAAAGCCTTTATGTTTGTTTGATTTTTAAAATAGTTTGCAGTAAAGGAAAATTTTAATTTGACTTACTAGATAAACATAACAATACTGGAACCTCAATTATGGAATATCTATAATAAATGATTAATAGAGCAAAAGAATGAAGAGTGTGTTTCAGATTCATATGTTCGTTTCAGTTTAATTCAATGCATCAAATATTTATTAAACGCATATTTGGATAAATTGCTGTGAAGGACAAGAGAAACATTCTCTTCTCTTAAGGAGCTTCCATTATACTTTGAGGATATATTAGGTACACAGTTAATGAAATTATTTGAGGAAGGATGAAGCATTAAGCACTAAGATGGAGGGGAGTTTAACTTTATTTTGTGTCATGCACCCCTTCACCAATTTGCTTTAATCCATCAATCTCTTCTCATATTTTATATGCAAAATAACAATATAATGAAAATAAACTAATTATGTTAATTTTTCAATAAATCATGAATTGCAGATTAAGAATTTCGGATTATGATCTTTGGAAAGCACTTAATTTAGGGAATGACAAATAAGTAAATCTTTGATGAGAAATAGGAATTCTAAGAAAGAAGGAAATATTTAAATAACAAGAACAAGAAATATCAGAAATATCAAGAACTGAATATCAGGCTGTTATGTGAAAGAAAAGAGAATGGAGACAGAATTTCAAATTTAGGGAATCCACCATGATCCTGTTTAATTTATGAATGCTATTCTTGAACTTACACGCCTATATAATACCAAGAAAGGTCATGCTATATAAAAGTAAAGTAATTTACTGTTTTATTGTTCTCCTTGATATTAAACTCAAGAATTATGGATGGGCAGCTGAATGTACTACTTTCCATGAATGGATACTAGGATATTATACATTAGAGTTATCTAGTAAAACAATGTTTATTAAGTGCCTGCTGTGTAAGTTCTAGACACAGAGATAAGGGCTATGGATACAAAGAAAGATAAAAGAACATGTCTGTTCTTAACGAGTTTACAGTATCATGGTGGAGCCAACATGAAAAAAAAAAAGAAATATATACTTATAACATAGAGAAAAAGTTGAAAGAAATGAAGAGCATAAATTAAAATTTCCAAATATGTACTTCCTTGAAAGTATTTATTAGTTATAGAACCTTTGGGGCTAATGAGTTTCATATGTTTTTCATCTGTTGTACAAAGTGACATTTCTAACTGATTTTTAGAACCTTTTTTTCTCTTTTATGTTTCAAGGATTATTGCTACATTGCTGATGTCTATAACAGATTCTTCATGATTATAGAATTTCAGTTATATTTGTCCTTTCAGATTAAAAAAAAATCTTTTTGCATGTCTTCAGAATGAATCTTCTGTTAAAATTGTTTTTACTTGTTATTGCGGAAAATAAAAGGGAAAAAATAATTCTTTCTTTTGGCCATTTCCTTGATTCTTTTAGCTACTTTTATATTTATTTATCACAAAGTCTATGATAATCATATGTGATTATCATGCAATTGGTCATAATGCAATAATTAGAGGTCTACTAGATATTTTTAGTATGAATGAAACTCGGTTTTGTACAAAGGATTGAAGGGAAAGAAAATTTGCTTGATTTTTTTTTTTCTAATAAAGTCTAGTATTTTGTTTGTTACTACACTGAGCCAATATTTTCAAAGATATTAGTAGAGACTTTTGATCTTATTTCCTCATTGATGAGTGATAATTTAGGGAATAATTATTTTCCATCATTTTGCCTCTCCAGTTAAGTCCAAACAATTATCTATCATCATTGAGCAACATCCTAATACAGAAGTAACTTATCCAAGAACTTAAACTAAAAAAAAAAAAATGTAGCCAAGAACCTTCTGTCACTGCTCTGTTCAAGAAATTTCATGGCTTTTTATTGTCTTTTTGATTAAATATAAATTATACTTCTTCTCATTTAAGTTCTATTAAAATCTAGTTTCAGCCTAGTTTCCCAAAGATATTGTATATTAATCTCTTTTGTTACAGCCACACTGGCCAATTTCTCTTTTTTGAACTCATTATTTCCATTTTTGGTCTCTGTGACTTTTGTACAGGATTACTTACCATACCTGACATTTATAACATCCTGACTTCTGCCTCTAAGGATTTCTTGTTCTTAGCATTCTTTCTTGTTATTTCCAACACCTATCCCAATACCTTACAGAAAAAAAAATAGATGTCAAAATTTGCATTCTATGAGTGTTATACTTTACTGAAAGACCAAACTAAACAGTTTTTACATAGGCTTTATCTAAAGCATACCATTTGAAGCCTTTTCTGTTATGGACCAGAACTCTGAAACAAGGATTTTTACAAGGTGTTGTAAATGGAATTGATAAATACAATGGTTATCTAGTTTAGCATGGTGCTTAATAGTTCTCTAGTTCAGTACATGTACTTAGTACTTAATATAGTTCTACAAGATTCACAACTGTGATAATGTGATCATCATTATCATCAATAAAACAAAAGCAAATAAGAGTCAGCCAGTTGGCAAATGTTTCATGTTTGTTCATCTATGTATTTGTATGTGTATTTAGAGTATAGATATTAAATATCACATGGTTATTTATTATTAAAGGCATGGGATCTTTAAATTGAAAAATCTGAATTTTAGATATCTGAATATAGAAGTAAAAAATGTAAAATTTATATTCTAAGATGATGTTATGCTATCTTATATTGAAAATTTTGACATAGTGTATATATTTTTAAATGAGTACAGATATAATTCAAATTCTCCCAAAGCCTTCTCTTGAAAGAATATGAAAACTGCCATTAAAATCAGCTTCAAATGCTACCTAATATGCCTTGTAAAATTGTCTTGTGACAACAAAATATGTATAAAATATAATTTTACAAAGTATGTATTTCAGTTGTACAGTAGTATATATCAACTATAACTAAGCTTCCAGGCTTCTGAACATAATAATCTCTCCCAGCCATTCAGAAATGAGCAATCAGTATAAGCAATTTCTACTTATGTTCACACAGAAATTTATGGTTTCAAGAAGCAAATCTTGTCCTCAAAATTGAGTTTTCCAAATTGGTTCACATAATTCCTTGGGAATCAGAGTTTATATTAAAAAGCTTCTGAAACCTAATAATCTAAATTCCACTCTTACTGTGGGTGGAAATCCATTACTGTGTTTAAACTGGATAAAATTCAAATTCAAATCTCTTTCCAAAATCCTGAAAAGGATGTTAATTTTTGTACTGCTTCAAGTGCTTCCTCTTGAATGATTATTTTCTCTTTGTTTGCTGTATATGAAAGTGCCTATGACACAGAAAAACAGTTAATTTTTGTTCTGAAATATAAGTACTTTCCAAGAAGTTCTATTTGTTTAAAACATTTGTTCAATAAAGAGATGATATTATTTAATTATATCAAAGTCTTTTGGCTCTTGATTATAAAATTCCTACAATGAAAGACTTTGTTGACTGTAAGAACCATGATAAATATAAACATAGAAGCTAGGATCTGATCAGTTTAGGAAACTTCTACCAAGGAAGGTTGATAACTGCTATTAAATATATATCCTTAAAAACTTGTGAAAAACATTAAGAAGTGAAGTGTTTTTCTAGGCTCAGTGATTATATGATTTAGTCAGGCTCTGACCCTAGATTCCTTTTCTTACAACTATTTCCATATAGTGACTCCTTATACACTATGCCACTTTGCCTCTTGCACAGAAGAAAAATAGACATAGAACTTAATTGTGGAGAGAATGTAATTTGCATAGTTACTAAATAGATTTATGTAGAAATATTTAATTTAATTTAATTAATTTAAGCAAAAATATATTAGCCTATAATATGCAATGCTAAGCTTTAAGAAAATAAAAACAAACCAAAAGTTGTCTCCAGTTTTAAGGAGATTACATTCTACTGAATGGGGATAGAGTAATAATATGGATGTTTAATTTAGAAATTCAGAAAATTTTGAAAGCTAACACCTAGGAGGATCAGAAAAGGATCCTTGCAGTAAATGTCAACTGAATGGAAACTTGAAGGCAAATAGGAATGTTAAAATACAGAGGGGGAGGAGAAAAAGTCTTCTCTTGTACTATGACAGGAATATGTGTGTGTGTGTGTGTGTGTGTGTTTTCATTTGTCTCACTCTTTATGACCCAATTTAGCCTTTCTTGGTAAATATATTGAAGTAATGTGCTGACTTCCTTCTTTTCTACCTCATTTTTCAGATAAAGGAAATGAGGCAAACAGGGTTGAGTGATTTTATTAAGGCCACAAAGTGTCTCAGATCATATTTGAACTTAGGAAGGGGAGTCTTCATGACTCAGGGTTGGCACTCTATCCACTCTGCTACCTACCTGCCTCAAGGCAGGAATATAAAAGATGATATGTTGATTTGGGGCAGTAGATACTGAGTTTGTTTGTTTGTTTGTTTGTTTGTTTTGTTTTGTTTTGTTTGAAACATTGTATTCCTGAAGGAGTTTATGTAACTTTCTTTAAAATGACAGATAATTGTTTTACCAATTAATACTACTTCTAAATGAGTTTTTGTAATTTTCCTTCTTTGAAATATAGTGTGATGCTCTGGATATAGTAATAAATAGGGTTTTGGCAGGTATAGATTTGAATCCTGACTCACTTAATAGCTGAGTATCCTTGGATAAGTCTCAACCTAATTTTCTTTTCTCTAAAATGAAACAAACACTGGCATTCACAGGCTCACAATGCTTCTCTGAGAAAATTCCTTGTTATGATAACTTTGAAGTTTAAATTGGAAGTTACCTTTGCTTTTGGCATTAGTACTGGATTTTTCTTTACATCATCCTCTTTGATCTGTTTTGAAAGTCTCTCTTTAATTTTTTTTCTCTTTACCTCTCAACTTCTACCTCCTTTTTGAGACTCAGTGCATATCTTACTGTTTATATTCCTTCTCAATGGATTTCATCAATTACCATATTTTTATTTCATCACATGAGTAACTAAGACAACCAATTTATCTGTTAACACAAACATTTCTTAGCACAGAACTAGTTTCCAACATACTATAAAAATAAGATTTGGAATTTTGGATGACTATTAATGACTTCTAAGAAATTCAACAGCTTTTTTCATCCTCTTTTAAACATTAGTTTATTTTCTTTGCCAACTTGGACTTTACTACAAACACTTTTTGTCAAAATGTTGTACTGATTTTTTTTTGTATATCTCAAAATTTGCACATATTGGTTGAAATAGCCTTTTGCCTCAAGTGTAACAAGCATTTCCCCCCACTATCCCCTTGAGATATTGAAAAAACTCATCTTCCAAGAAAATGTCTCCAATTTAGCAATCTCCTCATAGTGGGAACCCCAACTCCAAATCCAATAATCTGTATAAATATGTATTTTGAAAGCCATAATAACTGTAATATTAAACTTACTTTAATTTTAATGTAATTATGAATATTAACCCTCATTAGTGTGGTCCAATTTTATCATGTAAGTAATCTAGATTGCAGAGATTATATGCTTCAGATTGAAAAGGATTTAGAATAATTATACAGTATCATAAATCTAGATCTAGAAAGAATGCAGAATTATTCTATTTACCTTTTTATATGGATGAAATAAATGAGACATTTTGAGTTGAATGACTTGTTCAGGATCATATGGATAATAAATATAAGCACTTAGATTTGATACCAGGTTTTTGGACTCCAGAGTCAGGGTTTTTTCCAGTGAACAATGGTGTTAATGAAGCAAGGATTTCTTTGCACATAGAATGTAACTGCTGGAAATAATTTCTGAGATAATCTAAAGTTTAGAATTAGGGATCCTCAAACTTTTTAAACAAGGGGGCCAGTTCACTGTCCCTCAGACTGTTGGAGGGCCGGACTATAGTAAAAACAAAAACTTTGTTTTGTGGGGCCTTAAATAAAGAAACTTCATAGCCCTGAGTGAGGGGAATAATCGTCCTCAGCTGCCACATCTGGCCCGCAGGCCAGGCCGTAGTTTGAGGACTCCTGATAAACTAAACTTACTATCTTATCTCTAAATCAATCGACTACTAAGTGTAATGTTTTCTTCTCTAAAGTATAATGTTCTCTAGGAGCAGGTTTCTTGGGGGCTTCTGGAGGCAGCCAGTAATCACCACAAGTGCAGCTAGGGATTAAAGTCAAAATCCTTTATTGTTTCCTTTTAAGTCTTGTCTCCTTCCTGGGGTCTGGTTAGCTTTCTTAGAGGCCTATCTCTCTCTTTGGTTCCAAGAGCTCCTGCCACTAGTCCTTTTCCTCTGCCAGATTCTGCCTCTAACTTCCTCTGAATGAGCTTCTCCGATTTGTGAATTTCCCAATGTGCATCCTGGTTGAGGCTCCTAGCTTATATATGCTCTCTTAGAGGTGTGAACTCTTAAAGCTGTAAAAGGTGTGAACTCTGAACTGGAAACTGTTAAGTACCATGCTAAATTAGATCATTATTGTTTCTATCAATTCCAGTGACTTAGCACCTATAAGAATTCTAACAACTAAGAACATAAAATGATACAATCAAATGTTTATAGTATGGATTGAACTCAGAAGTCAACTAGTGATATTGTAGAAAAAGAAACTAAGATCTAGAGAGATTAACTTTTAGCCCAATATCTCCAGAATTCTGTGATAGAAGTAGAATTTGAGTGGTGTTATTGTGACTTTCAGTCTCATGCTCTTTCTAGAGAAGTACATGAAATGACTTGTCCAATATCACAAATGTAAAAGCAGTATACAAAAATCATACCTATTTTAATTCACAATCTAGGCCTGATTCCAGATTAATTCACTGCCATTTTTTGACAACACAATGAAATCTAAGATTATTTTACAGAAAAATATTTTAAATTGTCACAATCATATTTTATTAAATAAGTGACTTTATATTTTTAATTTGTTTTAACCTATTTTTCAACATTTTTTTCTTTTAAAATGAGAAATATTGCCAAATTAAGATAAAGTAATGACTGGGAAGGAATCCAGGGAAACATGTATAAATATGCTTTTAAAAATTATGTCTAGTATATTATATACCTATTTATTTAATATTAAAATTTCAGTCATAGACAACTAAACATTGCTTAAATGAATATCCTGAAACCAGGATGCAATATGGAATATGGTGAGTATAATTTAAGAATCATCTAAATAATTTAGTTAACTTAAAGAATCTAAAGGATTTCCAAGCTTTTTAGAACCTCTACTTAAGGAAGACAGTTAAGCCAGCATTCTCTTAATTTCCCATCGAATATTGCAGGAATTCATGCCTCTTCGATATCCCCTTCTTAGATTCTTCATCTGCAGCCTCCAGTCTTCCTGACTGGTTATGGTTGAGGGGAAGAACTCCCATCAAAACCTTACTTTACAATGTCTCCAAGCTGGCTATCTCTTCATTTTCCATCTAGCTTCATTACACTGGGCTTTACTATTATGTCCCTATACTGTGTCAAGTGACTGTCATATAGTCATAGTAATGAGTTGATAAATACTTTTTGACTGGCCTAAAGACATGTGTTAAATAAAATGGTTTTAGCTAGATGTGTTCCTCAAATATAGAGAATGGAATTCCAATAAATGTTATGTTTCTACCACTTACACATCACTTTTCTGATTCATAGATTAAAAACTCAAGACTCAATAGGTTGCATCACTTAAAATGTAGGCATCACAGGTGCCTACTCTAGTGTTAAATTTAAACTCAGTTCTATAAGCAGGAGTAGCACAATTGCACACTGCTAAAATCCCCTCATAAACATGATATACTACCTCTATCTAGATAATAATAATAATTTTATTTTTACAATTCAAGAAAATTATCCTCAAAAAAATTTATTAAAACTCTCTGGGGGAAAAAAAAATGGCTTTTGCAATTCGACTTCCCAACAGACAAATATCAAATAAACATGCTCTTAGAGAGCAATTACTCAGAAAATGAATATTACTATTCTGAACTTCATTTTGTAATTATCCTAAAAACAGCAAAGGCTGCAAATAATTTTGATTTTGTAAAATCTCTTTTATCTGTGCAAAAGCAAGTTCTTATCATCTCACTGTCCAAAAATTAAATTCTAAAAATCACTATTTAGATTTCCAATAACACTTAAAATGTTCCACACATAGTAACTTTGCACTCATTTTGTACCTAATAGAAAAAGCTCTCCAAGAAAAGTAGATCCAATTGATTACTCAGAATATAAAGTAACTAATGAGGCCTAACAAATGAGCAGTAATTGTATTTGGTATTACTAGAGTGGTAATGAAAAGTGTGTTTAGGTATCCATCAGCAGTACTGCCAAAATAATAAAAAACAGCATCCATTCATTTATTCACCTTATTAATTTGGGTCTACTCTTGAGGGAAAGCAGAAGACTTCATAATCAGAAATTTTATCTCAATTGACTGGATTTTTTATTTTCCAAATTTTTAAAATATAAACGATATGGGAATTGTTTGAATTACACTTTCCTCAATTTTTTTATTTTGACTTCTGCCTTATTCCATCAAAAAACCATTCAGAGGAATAACTGAGTTTTTCGGTTTTTTCTTCCAGAAAGGATTTAGCCATTATATAGATATAGGCACAGTCATGTTTATTGGAATCTACACAAGGGCTTAGCATAAAGTTAAAACAATTCTATGACTAAAAATGAATCAGTGTCAGATGAAAAGATGGGCACAAGGAATATACTCTTAATTTAATTTACCTTTTGAAACATACTCCAGAAACCTTTGAGACATCAGCTTTTAGCCTGCCTACTTTTAAATGAACGTGTTAATTCTCACGAGGAAAGTGAGACACAAGAGAAGAATGACTTTCTAGGGAATCTGAGCACAGAGTAAATGAGCAGCATGAGTGAGTCCTGGAGGAATTGAAATAACCAAAGAATAAGGCATATGCTAAATTGGGAGCAGGTAAGTGAAGAAGAACTCACAAGTGTAAGTTGTCCATCCAAATTTGAGGAGTTTTGGCATACACTTTCTCCTCTCCTTTGTGGGGAAGATAATAGAATCAATTAGGAATACAATCAAACTTTTTGTCCAGTGATACACATAACAGGGAAGGGATGAGGTCACTTAGAAATGAATTCTGGGAGATTTGAATATATGACTTAATTCCACATTACTGTTTTTATTGCATTAGGTACTTTGCTTTGAAATTTTTGTCATATGATTTGGTTTTAAAATAAACATTAATAGAGACTATTCCTATAATATTTTCCTCTCCTTTTTATTATTGTTGTTGTTATTATTTCTTTTGGGGCCAGTGATTTCACTGATGAAGGTAATTTCCAGTTTGAAACTTACCCTGCAAGTAGGTATTATGACTTATATTAGAAATTTACTTGAGGTATTGATACTCTTGTCTCAGAAGTGGTAGTTAAATCCAATTTTTCTCATCTCTGAGGAAAGCTCTTTAATTTATGTCAACATAGCCCACATATCTCAACATTTTATTGTCAACTAAGTGTTACTATTTTGAATAGAGTTAAAACAGAATTGATTCTGGGACAAGTAGCTAGCTAATTATTATTGTCTAATATCTATGGACCTCTGTAGAGGTCAATAAAGTAACTTTTTTTGTAGCTGTGCTGAGGTTACAAGGAGACCCCAAAAGGTTGGGGTTGCAGACCAGTGTCATGAGGGATCTCAAAAGTATTTGCAGGCTTGAAACGTTTTCAAATGAAGGGGGGAAGTTTATGATAATTGTAATGTCAATTGAAGCATACTAATTTCCAAAAGACTTTAGCACATAACCAGGAACAACAAGATATAGGAAAAGACAGAGAGATCTAGTTCTGCATGTCACTGATATACTAATTTTATGGCTTAGAAGTACAATTAAGGAGCAATCTGGTATGTACCTCAATGTTGAATTTTATGGCTTAGTCTGGAATATACCTCAATAGTAAATTTTATGATTTAAAGGTGAAATTGAGGAGTATTCTGGCATGTATCTTAATGTTTGTCCCTGACACCCTGTTATCACTGACCAATAGATAGTTATCTGGAACTCAGAAATGTTTGTAAAACTATATCATAGTATTCCTAAGGCCAAGAGATTACTCATTAAGTCTGGGGCCTCAGAATTACTACCTTATTTTTCTTAGAAGCTGTACCCCATCAGCTGAATAAAAATGTCAAACTGTAAGTAAATCTCTTATTAGTAGTATTTATGTTTCACATTGCATTACATTTAAATTTACTAACAAATACTTTCCATCAATAATCCTATATGGGGGTCATATTTATGTTATGGATGGAGATATTGAAACTCAGGTTGGTTGACTTGTTGGTCTAAACTAGACTTATAACTAGAATTTAATTCTCTATATATTCTTTCTACTATAGTATTCCTTATAAAAAAGCAAAGGACTTTATATCATCTAACTATAAAAGAACTAATGCTTGAGAAGTCTTTAAAGTATCAGTATTTAAGCAGTTACAGATAATGAATTGTTACCTCTATTATAAAAGCAATTAGCAGCTCATCTCCTTTTGTGGACAAATTTAAATGATGAAATTTCCTTCTTCTTATAGAAGTGATAGTTAACTTTTTAAAATATTTGCAAGGAACATCTTCTGCCTTCCTTGAGAGTAGACTTTTGTTCTAAGAAGAGGAAAAAAACCTAGATCTTTGCTTGGCTACTCATAAGAGAAAATGATATAAGGGAAATATTTATATATATTTAATGGGCATCCTTCAATGCTTCACAGGCATTTTGGTTCATTATGTTGGTTCTGTCAATCACATCACGACCAATTCATGGTACTCTTGAACTTTATTATTCTTCCTCACAGACAATTCTTTTCTTCTCTATTTCAAGGGATATTTAAACATCCCATTTTCTCTCCTTACAAATGACTTTCTGAATGGATCCAATAAGATTATGCTAGGTATAAAGTGGGAATAAGATTCCTTCCTATTTAGTGTCAGTAAAGTAAGGAGAAAGAAACTCAGAAGAGCATGGAGGCTAAGAGAAAACAGGTGGGATAGCAGGCCATTGCCTAAATCTTACCCTATGAGACTTCCACTGTGGTGTTACTCAGAGCAGCTGGGGTAAATTTGGCTGATTGTATCAGCAATTTGCCTCCTCCCCACCCATTGAAAATTAAATAGCTAGTTCATAGGATCATAAGAAGTAGAAGTGGAATATGCATTAGTCTGTTTCACTGTTCACTACATTGATGAGGAAACTGAAGCCCAGAAATGAGAATTGACTACATGTAGTAAAATTTGACCTTGGACCAGGTCCTCAGGATTGAGATTCAATGCTCTTTGACAGAATGAAAACAATTGGCATATACTCAAAAAAAGTATGATCCTGACAATAATTAAGTTTGCAACTATAACAATATACATGTATGTAAACCTTTAACATGTTTTGATTTTCAATTTCTCACAGCACTCTGAGGTAGGTTGTTATTGTTCATTCATTTTTCAGTCATATTTGACTGTGACACCTTTTAGAGTTTCTTGGTAAAGATGCTGAAATAATTTTGCTATTTCCTTTTTTGGTTCATTTTACAGAGAAAGAACTAAGGCAAACTGATTTAGTGACTTGCCCAGATAACATAGACATTTAATAAGTGTCTGAGGCTAGATTTGAACTCAGCAGGAGTTCTTTAGACCCAGTACTCTATCCACATCTTTACTTTGATTATTGATTTCACTTCTTTCACTTCCACCAGTTGTAGCTTATCCAAGCCTTTTTATCCATATTTTTTTTTCATAAATATTCCTTCCAGAATAGATACTGTTGAGAACAAGGCAAGGATTCTGTCCAATGAAGCCTTTGGTCCTTTTTGTAGAATACAGTTTTTAAATTTATTGAATGCGTAAAATAAAATGCATAGTATTAAAATGAAAATCAATCATATTGAAATACAACAAAATTCAGAACAAACATACAAACCAAAAGAGATTTCTATATTGGGGGCTTTCTTTTGATGTTTAAAACACTGTGTAGTTCCCACTGTCACATTTGGGCTCTCTATCTATCTTCCCTCACTTTATGCCCAGCCCAGCTCAAATACATTTTTAGTCAAATATGCCTTGGATACATCATTATGCATATTTTACATATACATAAGTTGATGTAAAACTGTTAAATGATTTCCTAAAGTGACACAACTAGCTGAGTCAGAATTTAGAAGATTATTTGAGTCAAAGTCCAGGACAGCCTTAACTCAGATGTATGGTCAAGGTGAGGAAGTAAGGTCTCAAGTTCCAAGGTACCATGTTCTCATTCCATTCCTGTGAGCTATTGGGGTTGCTATTCATAATCACCTTGGAGAAAATATTAGCAAATTATTCATGCCAACACTTTATCAGAACTCATTACTACCTGGACACTGGCACATCTTCCCCAGGAGTTATGGTGAAAAACACATGCTCAGACAATGGATATTGTCTTCTGCCTTTGAGTCATTCCCGGACTTAAGAATATGATGGTTCTAATAGTAGAGGAACACTGACAGATGGGGAAATAAGAGATAGTCCTTTCAAAACCAATTCACATTGGTAGGTTCTTAAATGTGTAGGTACTTAAAATGTCAAAAATGGCAGGGTGGGTTTAGGGCATCCTATGCCAGTTTGTTGTTCTTAGTAACAGTCATTTTCAATATCACTAACAATTGAGGGGAAACAACAACAATAGCAACAACAGACAAAAAAACATGGGGCTTTATAGGGAAGTGTTGTCACCAAGCTGAACCTTGAAGATAATGAGTCAGGGAAGAGGAAATTTAGATATGCTCCTTAGTAATAAGCAGAAAGTTTCTTTTGGAAATGTCAATGATGAGAATCTTGAAAAAGAAATAAAAACTCCATCTTGATATTTGTGATAGGGGAGAAAGGGAAAAATAGTCTCCTATATGTCCTAGGCTTTGTAGCTATGGATTTCAAATAATAAAGGGAAAGGAAGGTATACTATCATAAACTAAAATAATCTCTTTTTTTATTTATTTAATAGCCTTTTATTTACAGGATATATACATGGGTAACTTTACAGCATTAACAATTGCCAAACCTCTTGTTCCAATTTTTCACCTCTTAATCTCACAGGGAAAGTCAGGTATGGAAAGAAAGAGGCACACACAGAGGGAGGAAAGACAGACAGAGAGAGACACACAGAGAGAGACAGAGAGAGGAAGGAAGGGAGTAGAAAGGAGAAAAGGAGGAGAGAGAGAAAGAGAGAGGGGGGAAGGGAGGAAGGGAAGGAAGAAAGGAGAAAAAGGAGGGAGGGAGGGAGAAGACAGAAACAGAGACAAAGGCAGAGAAATAGAGACAGAGATAGAGTGATAGAGACAGACACACACAGAGGGGGAGAGAGAAAGAGAATAAGGAGGGAGAGAGAGAGAAATAGAGAGAGACAGAGAGAGAGAGAGACAGAGAGAGAGATGAAAATAATAAATAATAAATTTCCAATGTTTCAAAAAGAGAAAATAATAGACACTACATTTTCCATTGAATTTGACTGCAATTTTTTTTTTGCAAATTCTGTATTGTATTATGAAATGGATAGTTACTACCTTAAAAAAAAAAAAAGGTTCAACAAATAGCTAATGAGGGAAACTGAAAAGTATTGATGATTGTTTTGGGGTAGGCCATTCAACTAAGTATGAATTAATATAACTCTTGCCTATATCTTTCATCTTGTCTATAATAATAGCATAAGGTAGTTGGACAAATACTTAGTTAAAATCCTGGTAAACTATATGAAGAATATTCTTTTGCTCCACAGTCTAGCACAGTATCTCATCCAAAAGGGAAATTCAATTGATTTGGAATAAACTGCTTGTTTGTTTGTTTTTGGAAAACACATTGCATTTTTACAATATTCCTTTCATTTTTAGATATTTTAGATATTAAATATTTAGATATTTAGAACCTTCTTTTTCATTAGATGTGCTCAAAATATGACAGGAATTGAAATTAATAACATTGAATTACAATTTATGAAATATTTTCTTCCCTTTTGCAGAAGATGATGACAAGCTGACTCTCCTCTACATGCATACAGAAAATTTTATAGATTGTGTATTTGGATTCAGGGGTTCTCAAACTATGGCCTGTGGGCCAGATGCCGCAGATATGGACATTTATCCCCCTCCCCCAGGGCTATAAGTTTCTTTATTTAAAGTCCCACAAAACAAAGTTTTTGTTTTTACTATAGTCCGGCCCTCCAACAGTCTGAGGCACAGTGAACTGGCCCTCTATTTAAAAAGTTTGAGGACCCTTGGATAGTCAATTTGTTTTCCCTAACCTTATATGAATAGGCAACTTAAAGTGTAAAAATCATGTGTAAGTTCTATATCACAGAGAGTAATTAATAATACTTATCTATTATATGAATAGCATGTAAAAACCTGAAAAGACATTTTTTATAAATAGAAAAGCTTTAAAATATTATTATTTTTGGAGAAAGAGAAAAAATATGAATTTCATTAAGAAAGTGTATAGATTACCCAACACATTCAATATTTATGAACTGTATATAATATATAAACCACAATACTATTTTTCTAACCTAAAACTGAATTCATATTTGCCCTGGAATCTTCCTTTTCCACGTTTCCCTATAATAAAGGATGCCATCATTCTCCTAATCTCTCAGGTTCTCAATCTAGGTGGCATCCTCAGCTCCTTATTATATCTTACTCTTTTGGGCGTGTGTATAAGGCAAGTGGGGTTAAGTGATTTGCCCAAAGTCACAGAGCTAGTGAGTATTAAGTGTCTGAGACCAAATTTGAACTCAGGTTTATCTTACTCCAGGGCTGGTGCTCTAGCCATTCACCCTCTAACTGTCCACATTTCTCACTTTTAATATCAATTATATTGCCAAGGCCTCTCAATTTTACCTTCATAGCATGTCTATTCTGCATTCTCTTCTCTCTTTAATACTACTAATGCTGTGTCGCAATATTCACCTGATATCTGAATCATTATAATAGGCCATTGGTTGGCCTCCCTGTCACTTGTTTCCTCATGCCAAAGCATCTTTTACTCAGCTATCAAAATGTGATCTTAAAGTTCAAGTTTAACCATGCCATCTTTCTACTCATTAAAATCCAAGTCCCCTATCATCTCCAGAATCAAATATAAAGTCTACTGTTTGGTTTTAAAAGCATTTAGACCTTCATAATCTTCTCACATCTAAATTTCCAGTTTTCTTAGTCTTGACACTTTTCACACAACCACACAAATTTGCATACAAATACACCAGACACTTTGGATCATCTCTTGACTCTGGACATTTTTTCTGCCTGGTCCCATACATGAAATATTCTTCTTTATCATCTGAGTTTTTCTTCAAGTTTCAAATATATTCTTCTCTTTTTTGTTGAATAAGAAATCTCTATATTATTAGTAAGTTCATTTCAAATCATTGTAAGGGTGTGACTTTCCCCATGTGAACCTAATTCCCATGTAAACCATGTAAACCTAATAGAGGTAGGACGTGACTTTCCCTGTGAGAACTTGACTGTTCTCTCACCCTTAAGAGCATATGTTTTAGCTCCTTCTCCTGTGAGAACCTGACCATTCCTTAACCCTAAATTCCTTCTCTCATGAGAACTTGATCATTTTTTAACCTATAAACTGGGAATGTACCACATATATTTTAGCTCCAAGTACATGATTCCAGGACCTCGCCACTCCTTGGAACTGTTATTGTAAATAAGGACTGGCCTCCTTGTCGATGCAACACTTGATCAAAATCACCTGGAGCCCTTGTCGGTACTTCCCTGTCTTATATGATGTCTTTACTTAGCTCAAAGCCTTCTTTGTCCTGATTCCCATAAAAGGCGGGTAAAGCATTCTCTATTTGAAACCTCACTTACAGAGATGATGATCTGCCTAGGATTTTCCCATTCGGGACTCAAAGGCTGAATTATCGGGGTTTTCTAGCCTCTGCGAGTCAATTAGAGTCGGAGCTCCCCTGATTGGTGAAGTATTCTCTCTCTCTGTCTACTATTCTAATCATAATTATCATTATTCTTTGTCTTTTGTGTATTATTTGCTGTATTAGTTGTTATTGTAAGCATTCTATTGCATGTATTGTGTAATTAATATTGTAAGCACTCTACTCCATGCACTGTGTAATTAAATTTTACTTTCACTTTGACTGAGTCTGAGAGCATCATTTATAGAACCGAATCCGAACTTTTCCCTAAAATCACAAAACATTTGTTTATTTCTTTGTTTATTTTAAAACATTGCTTTCTGAATCATGTTGGGAGAGAAAAATCAGTGCAAAAGAGAAAAATCAGGGGAGAGATAAAGAAAACAGGAAAAAAAAAATGAACATAGCATATGTTGATTTACATTCAGTCTCCTTACTTCTTTTCCTAGATGCAGATCACATTTTCTGTTCAAAGTCTACTGGGATTTCTTTGAATCTCTTAACCACTTATAAGAACCAATTCTTTCACAGCTGAGAATCACACATTCTTTCTTCAGACAATTTTTCCTTCCTTTCCAAAACTGTTGACTCTCTCATGCATATCTCTCATTTCTTTTCTTATGTTTTCTTCTACCTCTCTGATTTACATTTTGAAATCATTTATGATCATTTTAAAGAAAACTCTTTAAGCTTGAGATCAATTTATCTCATCTTTGAGATTTCTTCTGTGGACATTCTGTCCTCATCTGAGTTCCTGTTTTAGCCTGCCCTGTCAACATAGTAGCTTTTTCTGGTCAAGGTTCCTTTCTGTTTTGTGACCATTTTCTTTTGATATCTGCCCCCCCTTTTTTTTTCTTTTAAGGTGGTGTTGCCCAAGCTTCCTTTGCAACTCAGAGATTTGGCTTTGAGCACAGGGGCCTTTTGAGTTTGTAGGGGGGGTATATTTGCCTGTTTTTGTTTTATTTTTTTTTCAGGAAAAGCCTGGTTTTCCAGAGTTCGCTTTCTGAGCTGGGATTGGAAACTGCCTCACTGATTTGCTTATCTATTGAGCCAGGACTGAGGGACTTAGGAACTGATTTTATGTGATTAATACCCTCTTATCAGCTTTTCTAGAGCCTATCTGACCTGGGCTGAACACCCTTTTCACCCCAATGAGACTGACATTTCTTAAAGATTTTTAAGTCTGTATTGAGATGGAGAGTCATTTCATTCTGTCAGACTCAGTTCAGAGGATTGGTTTCATGTGATTTTCGAGGGAAACTAAGGCTCAACATTTGACTTTTTCCCATCTTAGCTCCCAATTGGTCTTGGGCATCACCATTCTTTTTTATTTTTTTATTGACAAACCCATGCCGGTGGTTTTACAACTTATCCCTGCTTCATTCTTTCGTTTTTCCCTCTCCCTCCCCCTCCCTAGATGGAACGTCCAATATTGTTGAATTGTCCTGATAAATTATTGTGCATAAAAAATTCCTTGTTGCAAGGGATGGATTCAGAAGGTAAAATAACCTGGGAAGAAAAACAAAAATGCAAAAGTTTTTCATTTCCCAGTTTTTCTTTGGGTCTTCTTCTGTCCATCATTGATCAATTGAAAATTAGGTCTCTTTTGAAAGAAATCCCTTCCCTCAGAATACATCTTCTACAGTATCATTGTTAAGTATTAAATGATCTCCTGGTTCTGCTCATTTCACTTAGCATCAGTTCATGTATGTCTCTCCAAGCCTCTCTGTATTCATCCTGCTGGTCATTTCTTACAGAACAATAATATTCCATAACATTCAGATACCACAATTTACCCAACCATTCTCCAATTGATGGGCATCCATTCATTTTCAGTTTCAACCCTGAAAGGGTTCCACAAATGTTGTCATACAGGTCCCCGTTTCTTTAATATCTCCTTGGGGTATAAGCCCTAATACCTCTGGGTTAAAAGGGTTGCACAGTTTGGTACTTTTTGGGTTTCAGATTGTCTCAGAATGGTTGGATTTTTCCAAACTCCAAACAATCATCAGTGTCCCAATTTTCCCTCATCCCTCAACATTCTATTATTTTTTCCTGTCATCTTATCAATCTGACGGGTGTGTGTTATCCAGGTTGTCTTAATTTGCATTTCTATGATCAATAATGATTTGGAAACTCTTTCATTTTAATGTTTCAATTTCATCATCTGAAAATTGTCTGTTCATATCCTTTGACCATTTATCAATTGGAAATGGTTGGTTTCTTATAAATTAAGGTCAATTCTCTATATATTTTAAATTAGGCCTTTATCAGAACCTTAACGGAAGATGTTTTCCCAGTTTGTTGCTTCCTTCTAATCTTTTTCATTTTTGTTTTACAAAAGCTTTTTAATTTGATGTAATCAAAATTTTCTATTTTGTGATCAATAATGGTCTCTAGTTCATCTTTGATCACAAATTTCTTCCTCCTCCATAAGTCCTCCTCCTTCCTCCTCCACAAGAATACTATGTTCCTCTAATTTATTTGGAATCTTGTTCTTTATGCCTAAATCATGCACCCATTTTGATCTTATTTTGGTATACGGTGTTAAGTGTGGGTCCATGCCTAATTTCTGCCATACTAATTTCCAGTTATCCCAGCAGTTTTTGTCAAATAATGTTCTTATTCCAAAGTTAGGATCTTTGGTTAGTCAAACACTAATTGCTATAGTTGACCATTCTGTCTTGTGAATCAACCTATTCCACTGATCAAATAATCTATTTCTTGAATAAATGGTTTTGGTGACTGCCTTTATAATATAGTTTTAGATCGGTACAGCTAGGTCACCTTCATTTGATTTTTCCCATTAATTCCTTGAATTCTCGACCATTATTCCATAGTTTTGTTTTATTTTTTTCTGATCATTAAAATATTTTCTTGGAAGTCTGGAACTTTTTGGAAAGTTTTCCTTTCCAAAAGGCTTTTTGTTCTGCACCCTATATTTATCTAGGAATATTCAACATATTAGGACTGCTTGCCATCTAGGGGGTGGGGGAGGAGGGAAAAATCAAACAATGACATATTTAAACACTAAATAAATATATTAGTTTAGGGTATTGTCATCTTTATTATATTTCCCTCGGCCTATCCAAAGAGCATTAATATTTTTCAATTATTTAAGTCACTTTTTGGGTGAAAGTTTTTTTTTTTTTTTAATGTTGCTTATATCATTCCTGACTTACCTGTGGTAGATACATAGATTCCAAAATATTTTATGCTGTTGACAGTTATTTTGAATTGAATTTCTCTTTGTATCTCTTGCTGTTGGTGATGTATAAAATGCTTTGAGGTTTATAAAGGTTATTTTATACCCTGAAACTTTGCTAATGTTTAATTATTCCTAATAGTTTTTAGTAGAATCTCTGGGTTTTAATTCCATCATATCATCTGTAAAGGTGATAGTCTGATTTCTTCATTGTTAGTCTAATTCCAATCTTTTCTGACTCTTGTTGCCGAGTAGTGTTTCTAATAAATTGAATAATAATGGTGAATTGGCAACCTCCTTCCTCAGATCTTATGGGAAAGGTTCAATTTTTTCCCAGTTGCATTAAACATCCAACATTCTTGCTTTATTTTGTACAATTATTGCTAGTTCTGATTGTTTTTTAATTTAAACCTTTTATTTAAGGTTATATGCATGGATAACTTTACAGTGTTAACAATTCCAAATCTTGTTAATTTTTTCCATTCCCCACCCCTCCCCAGATACGGATGACCAGTAGATTCAAATACATTAAAATTTAAATTAGATACACAATAAGTATAATGACCAAAACATTATTTTGCTGTATAAAAAGAATCAGACTCTGAAATATTTACAATTAGTTTGTGAAGGAAATCAAAAATCAGGTAGGCATAAATTAAAGGGTTAGGAATTCAATGTAATGGTTTTAATTATCTCCCAAAGTTCTTTCTTGGGATAGTTGGTTCAGTTATTCTGCTCCATTGGAAATGTTTGGTTGATCTCTTGTGAGAGCTAGGTCCATGAATTGGTCATCATATAGTATTGTTGGAAGTATTAATGATCTCCTGGTCCTCATCTCCTCCAGCATCAGTTCTGAAATCTCTCAGGCCTTTCTGAAATCATCCTGTTGGTCATTTCTTACGAACGTAATATTCCATAATTTTATACCAAATTTATTCCAGCCATTCCAACTGATGGACATCCATTCAGTTTCAGTTTTTTACCACACAAAAGGGCTTAAACAAACATTCGTACATACAGGTCCCTTTCCTTCTTTATAATCTCTTTTTGGATATAAGCCCAGTAGTAACACTGTGGATAAAGTAACGTTTGATCTTTTGACATTTAAACTCTCTCAAAATGGTTTGGATTATTACAACTCCACCAACAATGTATCAATGTCCCAGTTTTCCCAATCCCCTCAACAATCATCATTTTTTTTCCTGTTCTTAGAATTGACAGGTGTGTAGTGGTATCTTAGGTTTCTTAATTTGCATTTCTCTAATTAATAATGACTTGGGATCTTTTCATATGATAAAATTAGTTTCAATTTCTTCATCTGAGAATTGTCTTTCTATCCCGGGCCATTTTTCAATTGGGAAGGTTGATTTTTTATAAATTGATTAATTCTCTATATATTTTGGAAAGGACCTTTATCAGTTCCTTGTAAAATATTTTATTTATTCTTCCTTCTAATCTTGTCTGCATTAGTTTTGTTTGTACAAAACTTTCAGTTTGTATAATCAAGAAATTTTCTATTTTGATCGTAATGATCTATGTTCTTTTGGTCTTAAGTCCTTCCCTTACGGTCAATAAACTATCCTGTGTTTCTCTAATTTATTAATAATTTTATTCTTTATCCAGGTCATGAACCCATTTGACCTTATCTTGGTTCTTTGTAAAGTGGATCAATGCCTGTTTCTTCCATATTAGTTTCAATTTTCCAAATTTTTATCAAAAGTAGTTCTTATCCCAAAAGCTGGGGTTTTGGTTTTCAAAGACAGGTTGCTATTTTGTTGACTGTTTTATCCCATGCCTAACCTATTGCACTGATAACTAATCTATTTCTTAAATAAATGGTTTGGTATTTTCTCTATAATAAGTTTTAGATATGGTACAGCTAAGACACCTTCATTTGTTTTTTTCATTAATTCCTTAAATTCTTACCTTTTGTTTTCCATTAGATTTTGTTTTATTTTTCTAGGTCATTAAAATGTTTTTTGGGAATCTATTGGTATAGCGCTAAATAAATAGATTAGTTTAGGTAATATTGTCTTTTATTATATTTCTCGCCCTATCCAAACATTTAATATTTTCAATTGGTTAGATCAGACTTAATTTGTGTGAAAAGTAGTCTTAAATTTTGCTCATAAAGTTTCTGATTTTCCCTTAGTAGATTCCTAAATATTTTATATTATCAGTAGTTACTTTAAATGGAATTTCTCTTTGTAACTCTATGTTGGTTTTGTTAGTGATATATAAGAATTTTTTTTTTTTTTTTAAAGCAACTTTTTTAAAGTTTCGATTATTTTAAAATTTTGGAGAATCTTGGGGTTCTTAAATATTGATTCATCGGCAAGGTAATAATTTGGCCCATTGCCTATTCTTATTCCTTTTCTCTTTCTCAGTTTTTTCCCAAAGGTTTTTCAATTTAAATTAAAATAGGGGAAACCCTTCCCTTTAAATTTTGGTTTGTTCATTTTTTTCGGGTTTTAAATTGGGTTTAATTTTGGGAAAATAGGGTTTCATTTTCTTTTTTTTAAATGGGTTTGGTTTTAAATTTTTTATTTTGGGATTTTAGGTTTTTTAATTTTTTTAATATTAAATTGGTTTTTTAATTTTTCCAAATTAAAGAATTGCTTCCTGGTTTTAAATCCCTTTTAAAGTGTTTTCCTGGAATTTTTTATCTTTTTGTTTAATATTTATTTAAGATTTTAATTTTCTTAAATTGGTTAATTTTTTTCCCTTTTTCAAATGGTTTAAGGTTCATCCTTTTTTCAAAAAATTTGGTGGCCTTTACCCATTTTTCTTTTAATTTGGAAAATTTTTTTTAAATTTTGGGAAAATTAAAATCCATCTTTGGGGATTTTTTAAAATTGTTTAATTGTTTTTTTTTTGAAATATTTAAAATTTCTTTTTTTTTAGTTAATTTATATTTTTGGGTATTTTTTTAGGTTTAAATTTATTGGCATAAATTCTCTCTTTTTTTCAATTTCCTCTTAGGTAATTCCCCTTTTCTTTTTTACAATTTATTTTTCCCTCTCCTTTTTTAATATTTAAATTTATTTTTATTTTTTTTTTTTTTTTTTTAAAGTTTTTTTTAATTTTTATTTTTTTTTTTTTTAAATTTAATTAATTTTGTTGGGGTTTTAATTTGGCTTTATTTTTTTCTTTTAATTTTAATTTTTCTTTTTTTTTATTCAATAAGTCAAGGGTAAAAATTTTATTACCTTTCTTATCCCAAAATTTTAGCCCACATTTTTATTTTAAATTTTAATTTTTCTATTTTGTTTCCCAATTTAAATGAATTTTTAGTTTCAATTCTTTTTGGTCCATTTCCCCTAACTTTTTTTAAGAGTTTTATTGCCATACTGGAAAATTTTAATTTTGTTTCTTCATTTTTAATTTGGGCTTTAGTCCTTAATTGGTCAATTTTTTTTTTAATCTGAAAGAAAATTACCCTTTACTATTAATTTTTAAAGATCCCCCAATTTTTTAAATTTCTTTTACTTCTTTAATTTCTTTCTTTTTTTTTTGGTTTGTTTCAATTTGAGGTCGTTTTGGGCCCCTTTGTTTGGTTTCTTTTTTTGTCTCCTTAATTTCCCCTTTGGATTATGATCCTGGTCTATAAAATTATTTGCTTATTTTTTTGCTCCCCCCTCCTTTTTAATTAGATAATTTTTTTTTCTTTTGAGATTCTCCCCTTTTTTTCCCTTCCCTTTAATAATTTTTTCCCCCTTTTCCTTTCCCTTTTTAAATTCCCTGCTTTAAATGTTTTCTTTACAACTTTGGGTTTGATTTTACCATTGTTCTCCCCCTTTTAAATTTCCCCCAAATTTTTCCCTTTTCTTTTGATTTTCCTCCCTTAACCCCAATTTTCTTTCTTTCCCCCCCAACCTCTTTCCCTTTTTTTTATTTTTTGTATAATCTTCCCTTTTATTCCCCCCCTTAATCTTTTTTTTTCCCTTTTACTCTTTTCTTTTTTTTTTCCCTTTTTTTGGGGGGGTTTTCTTAAAAAATAATTTTTTTTTTAGCCAACTCTTAAGAAATTCACACAATGTTTTCCTCCCCTCTCCCAAATTCCCTAGAATATAATTTCCCGCCCTTTTATGTGGCCCCTTTTTTTTTCCCACCTTTTTGCCATTCCCTTTTTAAATTTTTTTTTATTTAAAATTCTTATCATTTTTTTTTGAACCAAACCGTAAATTTGGTTTTTTTATTTTCTGATTTTGGGTTTTGGTTAAATCAAATTTTTTGAATTTCTGGTTTTTTAAAAAATGGAATTCTTTGTTTCTTTTCATCTTTTCCCGGAAGAAAATTCAGTTACTTAGTTTATTTTCATTTCTTTGCGGAATAAAATTTCCGGTTTTAATTGGAAGGGGTTTTTTGATTTTTTTTCAGTTTTAAATTTTTTTTTTTTTTTTTTTAAAAAATTTTTTTTTTATTTTTTTTTGAAAATTTTTTTTTTTTGGGTTTTTTTAGGGTTTTTTATTTTAAATTTTTTGTTTTTCCTTTATTCAACCCATTTCTTTTGATTTTCTTTAAAATTTCTTTTTTTTTCTATAGATTCAAATCAATAACCTTTTCTCTCCTAGTTTTTTTAATCTTCCTTTTAAATTTAGAAATTTGGTTTTTAGGAATTTTTTTTTTTTTATTTTATTTTTTCTCTGAACTTTTTTTTTTTCAGGCTAATTTTTAAAAAATTATTTTTTTTTTTTTTTTTTGGAAATTGGTTTTTAAAGTTTGTTTTGGTCTTATTTTTTATTTCAATTTTTTTTTAGTTATTTTCTTTTAACCCCTTTCTTGGGGTTTTGTTTTTAAATTCTGTCCACCTAAAATTCTTTATTTTTCCTTCCCCAAATTTGTTTCACTTCCAAAATTTTTTTCTTTTCGGGGTTTTTTCCTTTGTAAGGCCCTTTCCTTTCCCCAACCCCCTTTTGGACTTTTTGGTCCCTTTTAAAATTTAAAAGGGACGTCTATGCATTTTGCTTTTGGGGGTCTTGGTTTTTCTGCCCCGCCAAAACCAATTGTTTTTTTTTTTTTAGTTTTAAAGCCGGGGAGGCCCGGGAAAGGGGGCTTCCCTGCGAGATTGGTTCCTTTTTCCCGGTGGGGGTTTCCGGTTTTCCCCCCCAACGGATTTCCCCGGCCGGACAATCCCATATTTGGTGTGGGTTTTAAATTCTTGTGGAGTAAGGGGGAAAGGCCCAAGGGGGAGTTTGGGGAAAGGTGGGCCCGACCCCCGCCCTGGTTCCCCCCGCGCCTGTCAAATGTTTGGGCCCCCAACCGGCCCAAGCAAGTTATTTTTTTTTTCCTTTGGGGAAACCCCCCAAAAAAATGGGGGTTTTATCAAAGGGTTCAAATTTCTCTCATTTCTTTCTTCCTTCATAATTTTCTCCCAGTTGGTTTCCCCCGGCCAATTTTTCAGATGATTTTCTTTTAGGTTGTTCTATTTTTTTTAAATTTTAAAACATTTTGGTCATATTTTGTGAGAAATTTAAAAGGAAATTTTTGTTTCCCATTTTTTCCAGTTTTGATTTTTTCCATAACAAAATCTTTAGGTTTTTTAAAAAAAGTCACATTATTTTATAATCAATAAATTATTTTTTCCTTAACAATTTTATATTTAATTGAGGGCTTTAAAATTTTCCAATTTTTCCCAAAATTTTCTCAATCTTTTTTTTTTATTTTCCCATTTGATGCTTCAAAATTTGGTTTTTTTTGGGGTAGTTTGCTCTCCAGAATTGTTGGATCATTTTACAACTTCACCAACAGTGCATTAGTGTCTCAGTTTACTCACATCTCCTTCAACATTTGTCATTATCTTTTCCTGTTGTCCTAGTCAATTTAAGAGATGTGAAGTACTATCTCAGAGTTGTTTTATATTTCATTTTTTTTAATCAATAGTCATTTAGAGTATTTTTTCATAGGACTATAGATGGCTTTAGTTTCATCATCTGAAAATTGTCTATTCATATCCTTTGGCCATTTATCAACTAGGGAATTACTTGTATTCCTAAAAATATGACAAAGTTCTTTATATATTTTAGAAATGAGACGTTTATCAGAAATACTGACCGGAAAAATTTCCCTCCCCAGATTTCTCTCCTTATTCTCTGAATTTGTTTATAGTACCATCCTTGATGCTCAAATCACATATCCATTTTGATTTTATTTTGGTATAGGGTATGTGATGTAGATTTCTGCTCAGTTTCTGCCATATTATTTTCCAATTTTCCCACTAACTTTTGTCAAATAGTGAGTTTTTATTTCAGAAGATAGAATTTTGGGGTTTATCAAATACTAGATTTCTATAGACCTTAACTATTGTGTTGTCTGCATCTAATCTATTGCACTGATCCACCACTATATTTCTTAGCCAGTACCAAATAGTTGTGATGATTGCTGCTTTATAATACAATTTTAAGTTTGATACTTCTAAGCCACTATTCTTTGTATTTTTAAAATTAATTCCCTTGATATTCTTGACCTTTTTGTTCTTCCAGACAAATTTTGTTTTTATTTTTTTCTAGTTCTATAAAATAATATTTTGGCAGTTTGATTGATATGAAACTGAACAAGTATATCAATTTAAGCAAAATTATCATTTTTTATAATATTAGCTTGGCCTTGCCATGAATAATTAATATTTTTACAATTGTTTAGGTTGAAATTTATTTTGTGAGAAGTGTTTTTTAATTATGTTAATGTAATTATTGGGTTTTTCTTGGCAAGTAAATCCCCAAGTATTTCATTTTGTTTACTGAAATTTTCAATGGGGTTTCTCCTTCTATCTCTTGCTGATGGGTTTTGTGAGTAATATATAGAAATGCTCATCATTTGTGTGAAGCTATTTCTTATCATGCAACTTTGCTAAAGTTGTTAACTGTTTCTACAATAGATTTTTGGATGATTTTCTAGGATTCTCTGTATGTTCTGCAAAGAGTGATAGTTTTATTTCCTCATTGCCTATTCTAATTTCTTTGATTTATTTTTCTTTTCTTATTTCTAAAGCCAATATTTCTAGTACAATGTTGAATAATAGTGCTGATAATGGGAATCCTTGTTTCACCAATGAACTTACTGTGAATGCATACAGCTTCTCTCCATTATGTATGATGCTTGCTGATGGTTTTAAATAGATGATACTGATCATTTTATGGAAAATTTAATTTATTCCTATACTGTCTAGTATTTTTAATAGGTATGAGTGTTGGATTTTTTCAAATGTTTTTTCTGCATCTATTGAGAAAACCATATGATTTCTATTAGTCGAGTTGTTGATATAGTGAATTATGTTAATAGTTTTGGTAATATTGAACTAGCCCTGTATTTCTGGCAGAAACACTACTTGGTCATAGTGTATTAATAAGTTGCTGAAATATCTGTGCTAATATTTTATTTAAGATTTTTCATCAATGTGTGTTAGGTAACTTGGCTTATAATTTCCTTTCTCTGTTTTGACTCTAACTGGTTTAGTTATGAGCACCACTTCTGTGTCATAAAAAGGATTTGGTAGGATTCTTTCTTTCTCTATTTTTCCCAAATAGTTTGCATAGTATTGGAATTAATTGTTCTTTAAATGTTTGGTAAAATTAATATGTAAATTCATCTGCCTCTGGAGATTTTTTTCTTAAGGAGTTGATTAATGAGTTTTTCAGTA
The DNA here is from genome assembly GCF_902635505.1 of Sarcophilus harrisii. Lineage (NCBI taxonomy): Eukaryota > Metazoa > Chordata > Mammalia > Dasyuromorphia > Dasyuridae > Sarcophilus > Sarcophilus harrisii. The sequence goes on from NC_045428.1 coordinate 422,412,536, forward strand.
TATTTTTGTAAAATGAGACTGGGCAATCTATATTTTTTGTAAATATTCATATTCTTCACTTAGATTATTAGATTAATTGGCATATAGTTGAGCAAAATGGCTCCTACTTATTACTTTAATTTCCTCTTCATTGTTTGAAAATTTCCCCTTTTCATTTTTGATATTAAAAATTGATTTTTTTCTTTCCTTTTTCTAATCAAATTAACTAAAGATTTATTGACTTTATTGGTTTTTTATAAAACCTACTTTTAGTTTTGTTTATTAGTTCAATAGTTTACTTTCAATTTTATCAATCTCTCCTTTTATTTTCAGAATTTCAAATTTGGTAATTGGAGATTTTAAAATTTGTTATTTTTCTAGCTTATTTAGTTGCATGCCCAATTAATTGATCTTCCCTTTCTAGAGTTATAAAACTTCCCAAAGAACTGCTTTGCCTGTATTCTATAAATTTTGGTATGTTCTCTCATTATTATCATTCTCCAGGATGAAATTATTGATTATGTCTATGATTTGTTGTTCCACTCAATCATTCTTTAAGATTAGATTATTTTTGTTTCCAATTAATATTTGGTTTATTTTTTTCCTAGCCCTTTTTTAAAGGTAACTTATTGCATCATGATCTTAAAAAAAAAAACATTTATTTAATATTTTTTGCCTTTCTGCTTTAGATTTTGAGTTTTTTATGCCCAAATACATGGTCACTTTTTGTGTGGGTTCCATGTAGCATCAAGAAAAAAGGTACATTTCTTTCTGTCTCAATCAGTTTTCTCCAAAGTTCTATTTTACATAACTTTCTAAAATTTTATTTTTCTCTTTGACTTCTTGTTTATTTTGTGGTTTGCTGTATGTAGTTCAGATAGAGCAAAGTTGAGATCCCCCACTAGTATGGTTTTGCTATTTCTTCTTGCAGTTTGATTAATTTCTCCTCTTGGAAACTGCATGTTATACCACTTTGTGCATATATTTTCAGTATTGATATTACTTCATTATCTATAGTATCCTTTAGCAAGATGTAGTTTCCTTTCTTATTTCTTTTAATTGTTTTTTGTTTTTTTTTTGCTTTTGCTTAATTTGAGATTGATTGCTGCCCCTGCTTTTTTGTTTGTTTTTACTTCAGTTGAAGCATTATAGATTCTTTTGCAGTCTTTTACCTTTACTCTGTCTTACTCTGCTTTAAATGTATTTTTAATAAAAATAAATAAATAAATAAAAATATAAATATATTATGAATTTTTTAATATTCTGGCTTTTAATCCAGTTGGCTTTGACTTTCATTTTATCAGAGAGTACATCTTATTTACTTTCACAGATAAAATTACTAACTGTATTTCCCACCATCTTATTTTCCCCAACTTATAATTTTATCTTTTCCCCTTTCTCTCCTCACTAATGTTTTACTTCTGACCACCACCTCTCTCAATCTGTCTTCTCCTTTTACAACCCATACCTCTTTTCCTATCCCTTTTCCCTTTTACTTCTGTTCTTCCTTCTATTACATTCCCCTTTACTTTCTCCTTTCTCCTACTTTGCTTTAGGATGAGGTAAGTTACTATAGTAAACTAAATAATTCTGATATTCTCTTTTTGAGTCATATCCAAAAAGATTAATATTCACACAATGCTCATCCCTCTCTTTTGTTTCCCTCAACTGTAATGGGTCTGTTTTGCTTCTTCATGTGATATAATTCACCTCATTTCACACACACCCCCCTTTATTTTTCTTCCAATACAATATATATATATATATATATATATATTTTTTTTTTACTATGGCTTCTTTTTTTATATCATCACAGTAAAGTCAAATTATGCCTATACCCTCTAAGTTTACCTCTAAAATACACAGCTCTCAAGAATTAAACATGTTTTTTTTCTCATATAGGCATGTAAATATTTTAACATTAAAAAAACAGTTTTTTTTCTTACTTTTTACCTTTTTATCCTTCTTCTGAGTTCTGAATTTGAAGATCAGATTTTCTGTTCAGCTCTGATCTTTTTATCAAAAATAAATGAAAATTCCCTATTTCTTTAAATGTCTTTTCTCCTGAAAGACAAAGCTTAATTTTGCTGGATTGTTGATTCTTGGCTGTAATACAAGTTTGTTTATCCTCCGCTATACCATATTCCAGGCTTTTGAGTGCTTACAAGTGGAAGATGCTAGGTCCTGGGTATTCCTAATTGTGGCTCTTTCTTATTTCAATTGTTTCTTTTTGGTTGTTTGCAGTATTTGTCCTTTGATCTGACAATTCTGAAACTTAGCTACAATATTCCTTGGGATTTTTCATTTTTAGGTCTCTTTCAGGAGTTGATTAGAGGATTCTTTCAATAACTATTTTACCTTCTAGTTCAAGCATATCAGGGGAGTTTTTCCTTGGTGATTTCCTAAATTATAAACTATAGGCTCCTTTTTTTTCCATCATTGTTTTGAGGAAGTCCTATAATCCTTAGATAATATCTCCTAGATCTATTTTTCCAGGTCAACTGTTTTTCTGATGAGGTAATTTATATTTTTTTCCTGTTTTTTCACATTGTTGCTTTTGTTTAACTGAACAATAAACCAGTGTCACAGTTTTCCCACATCCCCTCCAACATTCACCATTATCTTTCCCTCTCATTCTTGCCAATATGATAGGTGTGTAGTGGTATCTCAGAGTTGTCTTAATTTGCATTTCTCTGATCAGTAGTGATTTGGAACACTCTTTCATATGAATGGAAATAGTTTCCATTTCATCATCTGATAATTGTCTCTTCATATCCTTTGACCATTTATCAATTGGAGAAAAGCTTGATTTCTTATAAATTAGAGTCAATTCTCTATATATTTTGGAAATGAAGGCTTTATCAGAAGCTTTGACTGTAAAAATGTTTTCCCAGTTTATTGCTTCCCTTCTAATCTTGTCTGCATTAGTTTTGTTTCAACAAAAAAAAAAAAACTTTTCAATTTTATATAATCAAAATTTTCTATTTTGTGATCAATAATGATCTCTAGTTCTTCTTTGGTCATAAATTCCTTCCTCTTTCACAGGTCTGAGAGTTAAACTATCCTATGTTCTTCTAATGTATTTATAATCTCATTCTTTATGCCTAGATCATGAACCCATTTTGACCTTATTTTGATGTACAGTGTTAAGTGTGGGTCAATGCCTAGCTTTTGCCATGCTAATTTCTAATTTTCCCAGCAGTTTTTCTCAAACAGTGAATTCTTATCCCAAAAGCTGGGGTCCTTGGGTTTGTCAAACACTAGATTATAAAATTTATTGACTATTTTGTCCTTTGAACCTAACCTATTCCACTGATCAACTAGTCTACTTTTTTTTTTACTTTCTTTTTTTCTATGATGTCTTTTTTAGTATAGCTTTTTATTTACAAGATATATGCATGAATAATTTTTCAGCAAACCTTTTGGTCCAACTTTTCCCCTCCTTCCTCCCACCTCCTCCCCCAGGTGGCAGGTTGACCAATACATGTTAAATATGTTAAAGTATAAGTCAAATACAATATATGTATACAAGTCCATTCAGTTATTTTGCTGTACAAAAAGAATTAGACTTTGAAACAGTGTACAATTAGCCTGTGAAGGAAATAAAAAATGCAGGCAGACAAAAATAAAGGCATTGGGAATTATATGTAGTGGTTCATAGTCATCTTTCAGAGTTGTTTCACTGGGTGAAGCTGGTTCAATTCATTGCTGCTCTATTGGAACTGATTTGTTTCATTTCATTGTTGAAGAGGGTCAGGTCCATCATAATTGATCATCATATAGTATTATTGTTGAAGATATAATGGTCTTCTGGTCCTGCTCATTTCACTCAGCATCAGTTCATGTAAGTCTCTCCAGGCCTTTCTGAAATCATCCTGCTGGTCATTTCTTACAGAGTAATCATAATATTCTATAATATTCATATACCACAATTTATTCAGCCATTCTCCAATTGATGGGCATCCTCTCAGTTTCCAGTTTCTGGCCACTACAAAGAGCAATACCACAAACATTCTTGCACATACAGTTCCCTTTCCCTTCTTTAAAATCTCTTTCCAATATAAGCCCAGTAGTAACACTGCTGGATCAAAGGGTATGCACGGTTTGATACCTTTTTGAGCACAGTTCTAATTTATTTATAGTCTCATTCTTTATACCTGGGTCATGAACCTATTTTGACCCTATTTTTATATACAGTGTTATGTGTGGGTCAATGTCTACTTTCTGACATAATACTTTTCTATTTTCCCAGCAGATTTTGTCAAACAGTGAGTTCTTATCCCAAAAGCTAGGGTCTTTGGGCTTGTCAAACAGTGGAGTATTCAAGTTATTGACTAGTTTGTACTTTGAATCTAACCTATTCCACTGATCAACTAGACTATTAGCCAATACCAAATGGTTTTGGTAACTACTGCTTTATAATATAATTTTAGATGTGTTACAAGTAGGCTACCTTCATTTGATTTTTTTTTGTTAGTTTCCTTCAAATTCTTGACATTTTGTTCTTCCATAATGAATTTTATTATTATTTTTTCTAGGTCATTAAAATAGTTTTTTGGGGAGCCTGATTGGTATAGCACAAAATAAATAGATTAGTTTAGGTAGTATTGCCATCTTTATTATATTTGCTTTGCCTGTCCAATATCATTTAATATTTTTCCAGTTGGTTAGATCTGACTTTATTTAAGTGGAAAATGTTTTGTAGTTTTGCTCATATAGTTCCTGATTTTCCATTGGTAGATAAATTCATAAATATTTTATACTATCGGTAATTACTTTAAATAGAATTTCCCTTTGTAACTCAAACTGTTGCATTTTGTTAGTGATATGTAAGAATGCTGAGGACTTATGTGAGTTTATTTTGTATCCTGCAATTTTGATAAAAGTGTGGATTATTTCTAATAGCTTTTTGTAGAATCTCTGAGGTTCTCTAAGTAAACCATCAGCAAAGAGTGATAATGTGGTTTCCTCATTATCTACTCTAATTTCTTCAATCTCTTTCTCAACTCTTATTGCTGAAGATAGCAATTCTAATACAATATTGTATAGTAATGGTGACCGTGACCAACCTTGTTTCACTCCTAATCTTAATGGGAAGGGTTCCAGTTTATCCCCATTACATATAATGCTTACTGATGATTTTAAATAGAAGCTACTGATTATTTTAAGGAAAAGTCCATTTATTCCTATACTCTCAAGTGTTTTCAATAGGAATGGAAGTTGGATTTTATCAAATGTTTTTCTGTACCTATTAAGATGATCATATGTTTTTTGTTAATTTGGTTATTGTGTCTATAATTTGCTGTATCACCCAATCATTCTATAAGATGAGATTATTTAGTTTCCAATTACTTTTTGGTCTATTTACCATTACCTTTTTGTTGAATGTAGTTTTTATTGCATCATGATCTGAAAAGAAAGCATTTACTATTTTTACCTTCCTGCATTTAACTTTGAGGTCTTTATGTCCTAATATATGATCATTTTTGTATAGGTTCCATGAACTGCTGAGAAGAAAGTATATTCCTTTCTCTCACCATTCAGTTTTCTCCAAAGATCTATCATACCTATTTTTTCTAATATTCCATTTTCCTCTTTAATTTCTTTCTTATTGTTTTATGGTTTGATTTATCTAATGCTGAGAGTGCAAGGTTGAGCTCTCTCACTATTATAGTTTTGCTGTCAATTTCTTCTAGCAACTTCTTAACTTCTCCTTTAGGGAGTTAGATGCTATACCACTTGGTGCATATATGTTTAGTATTGATATTGCTTCATTGTCTACCCTTTGCTACCCTTTAGCAAAATATAGTTTCCTTCCTTATATCTTTTACTTAGATCATTTTTTGCTTTTGCTTGATCTGAGGTAAGGATGGCTACCCCTGATATTTTGACTTCACCTAAAGTGTAATATAATCTGCTCCAGCCTTTTACTTTCACTCTGTATGAATCTCCCTGCTTTAAATGTGTTTCCTGTAATCAACATATTGTAGGGTTTTGACTTTTGATCCAGTCTGTTTTCTGACTCTGCTTTATAGGAGAGTTTATCCCATTCACATTTATGCTAAAATTACTAATACTAAAATTACTAGTACATTTCCCTTATTATTATTTTCCTTTTCCCTTTTCCTTTCCCCCTTTTTAATGAGGTGAGAGAAAATTCTTTGTAAAACAAATATGTCAATTATTTTCTCTTTGAGCCAACTCTGATGAGAACATTCACTCAATATTCCTCCCTTTCTCTAAGTTCCCTGAGATATCATAGGTTTCCTTTGTTCTTTGTGGGATGTAGTTTCCCTCTTTTATCCCCATATTTCCCTTTTTCTGATACTATCCCCTTTCCATTTCTACTTCCCTTTTTATGTTATATCAGTAAAATCAAATTATACATGTGGTATTTATGTATAACCACAACAGAAATATAGTTTACCTTTTTCTGCTTCTCTTGAGTCCTATGGTTGGAGATCATTTTTTTGTTTGTTTACATCTGTTTTTTTCCTTAGAAACAAATAGAATTTATCTGTTTCATTAAATGTTCATCTTCTTCTATGGAAGAAAATGCTCAGCTTAGCTGGGTAGTTTATTCTTGGCTGTATTCCAAATTCTTTTGCCTTTTGGAATATCAGATTCTAGGCCCTTTGATCTTTCAATGTGGAGGCAGCCAGATTTTGAGTGATCCTTATTGTGGCACCCTGGTATTTGAATTATTTTTCCCTGGTTGTTTTTAATATTTTTTCCTTAGTCTGATAGTTCTGAAATTTGGCCACAATATTCCTTGGAATTTTTATTTTAGGGTCTTTTTTCAGAAGGTGTTCGATGAATTCTTTCAAAGACTATTTTACCTTCTGATTCTATTACATCCGCACAGTTCTATTTGATGATTTCCTGTGTATCTAGGCTCTTTTTTTCATCATAATTTTCAGGAAGTCCAATAATCCTCAGATTATCTCTCCAGGTCTATTGTTTTTTCATAAAACCAGCTCTTATTTTTATTTATTAATTCAATAGGTTGTTTTTTTTTTTTACTTTCAATTTTATCAATTTCTCCTTTTAATTTTAGAATTTCAAGTTTAGTTTTTGATTAGGGGTTTTTAATTTGCTCTTTTTCTAATTTTTTATGTTGCAAGCCCAATTCATTGATCTTCTCTTTCTCTATTTTATTCAAGAAAGCCTCTAGAGTCATAAAATTTCTGTTATCACCAGTTTGCCTGCATCCCACAAATTTTGGTATGTTGTCTCATTGTTGTCATTCTCTTGGGTGAAATTATTAATTGTGTCTAGGATTTGCTGTTTCACCCATTAATAAGAAAAGAGTATTGACATAAATTAGGAATAGGTTTCTCAAGTTTTATAAAAGAGAAAGAAGAGATATCAAATCATTTGTTCTTATTTTTTCCATTTTTTATTGCTCCTTTAGTAATGTTCTTGACTGTGAACTACTTGAGGGCAAGTACTTTTGTATTTCTTTGTACCCCTTGCACTTAGCCTGGAATATGGCTTAATAAACATTTTTGACTGACTTTCCTGCTAAAAAAATTAAAATAATAAAAAAAAAACTTTTGGTATTTCATGCTGCTCTTTAAATAAAATACTGTTTAAGGATACATATGCACACACTCACACAAAAACACACACACAATTCTCTATATACATCAGGTGGCTTCATTATTATGTTCCAAAATTTTTTTTCTCACCATTATCTTGAATGCAATTTTCTTACAAACTAAAATAATACTCCCCTGTTTTATCCTGCTCTTTCCAACTCCTATGAATTCACTTTTAAAATATGCCCTATCCCCATCTGTTTAAAATCAGTTTTTTCATGAAAGAATTTACTCATATGTTACCTCTTCCATAAAACCTTTCTAGACTATCCTAGATTAAAGTTTATTCTCCATGCATGACATTCCAGGAATGTCCCATTGTATTTTTGGTTCTCTTCTCATGAATTCAAATTTATTGCAATATAGACTGCTTAAAAGGGACATCAGTAGTTCAAGAGCTGTAATTACCAACAGCAAAGAAACTCCTGTATCTCCTTAGGACTCAATTTCTATATATTTAATATAAAAGGTTTGAATCAATGATTTCTGAGATCCTTTACAATACTAGCTATATCACAAAGTGTTCATTAGGTTAAAAGTTCACATTATGTACTCTATTTAATCATCTTAACTGATGCTACGTGCATAAGATATATCTTTGTTCTTTGAAATAGTAGAGATCCTTACAAATCATTCCCTCCTAGTTATGTTCTCAAGGACTTGAGGGAGTACATAGTAAGGAAAATATAACATAGGAAAGAGAATATTTGAGGCTAGACCCCAATTGATAAAAGTCAAAAATTTTTTTTTCATAGAAGGTTTATTAGTTGATCGTAGAGGAATTGTGGGTATGATGCTCGTACTCATAGAAAAGCTATGATGAGGAGGAGTGTTTTTAGTATAAATGATAGTGTGTTTACATGGGATAAGCTTGGTGTAAGAGAGGGCCCTAGGAATAGAATAGTTGTGATGGCATTTATGGTAATGATGTTTGCATATTCTGCTAGGAAGAATATAGCCAAAGGGCCAGCAGCGTATTATACATTAAAGCCGGATACTAGTTCGGATTCTCCTTCGGTTAGATCAAAGGGTGCTTGGTTTGTTTCTGCTAGTGTAGAGATATATCATATTATGGCAAGGGGTCATGTTGTAACAATTAGTCAGAAGTTTTCTTGGGTAGTTGAGAGTGTTTTTAGTGTAAATGAACCGTTGATTAGCATGATTGATAAGAGGATAATAGCTAAGGAGACTTCTTTTGAGATGGTTTGTGCATAGGATTAGAAATCAACACACTAGCTATCATCCCCATAATAACCGCACCAAACAACCCACCAGCCACCAAAGCAGCCACAAAATACTTCCTTATACAAGCCACCAGCTCTATGATAATAATATTCGCTATCATTTATAATGCATGATCAACGAACCAATGAGCCCTACTTTAACTCTCAGACAATTGAGCCTCTCTTTCAATAACTTTAGCCCTAGCTATCAAGCTAGGCCTTGCCCCCTTCCACTTCTGAGTACCAGAAGTAACACAAGGAATCCCACTCCTACCAGGAATAATCCTTTTAACATGACAAAAATTTGCCACTACAGCTATTCTTTTTCAAATTGCCCCACACCTCAATATAAAAATCCTTATTACTCTAGCAATTCTATCGACCATTGTAGGGGGTTGAGGTGGCCTTCACCAAACTCACCTACAAAAAATTCTAGCCTACTCCTCCATTGCCCACATAGGCTGAATAGTAATCATCTTACAAATTAACCCGCCCCTAACTGTCCTAACCCTTACTATCTATGTTATAGCTACTCTAACTACATTTCCAACTCTCAACCTATCAAACACCACCAAAATCAAATCCCTGGGCAGTCTATGAAATAAACCAGCCACAGCAACCATCATCATCCTTCTTACCCTCCTATCCCTAGGAGGCTATCAAAAGGGAAAATCATTGTCAATTTCTTCTGAATAAGAAGAATAATTTGAATGGTTAATGGGGAAAGGAAAGAATATTAGACATAACTTCATTTAATGCTTTTATTTTCCTATAGGAAAGCTGAGTCCCCATCTATGATATGACAAATTTTAGTTCAGATAAGTGATTTACCCAGGTCCCTAGGCAGTAAGTAATTCTAATTTCACAAATATCACGTTTTGTGGCAGTTTTACATAATAAATGATGGACAAAAGAACACTAGTGTGCAATTCAAAGGCATCAATAGCTAAATTTTAATTCTAAGAATCCTATTCATAACACATCTTTGCTTAAACAAGAGTACTTCTTTTATGCCTGTTATAATTGACAAATCCAACCTTTGCTTTGTGAAGCTAAGACATTCTTAAATTAGTGTAATTAAAAACAGTTAAATGGAAACCCTCCAAAAGAAATACAAATATTGTAGCAGATAGAACTACATTTAACCACTATAAAGGCATTTGCTTAAGCTGAAAGTTTAAAAATAAAGCAATAAAAAATGTTTCAATTATTTTCTCCATTACTAAGGATAATCCTGAACCATCATGATGAAAAGATGAATAACTTCCCCTGGTAATTTCAATATACTATGATAAAATCATGTGAAAATGTGTTTTTTTTCCAGAAATTAAACTTGTTATGTCATTTAACTCTATCTTTCTACCCAATTATATACCTGTGTAAATATTTATATAGAGATTTGGATCTGTTCTGGAAGTCAGAACTACAAACTATGGGGGAATATTGCAGAGGAATATTCAGGCTTGATATGAGGAATAACATAAAATACTAAGAACTATCCTGAAGTTGAATGCGTTACTTTAGGCTGGAAAACTAGTTTGGGGTAATGTTGTAAAAAGTAATCATGGTCAAATGAAGTTTCAAGTGCACTGGTCTCTCAGGTCTCTTTCAATTATTTTATTCTGTGATCTTCATTACTGTCTGCACACTGAATTTTTCACATGTAATGAAAAATAACCTTTCACACACTAATCAAAGAATTAATGTCACAATATTGTTTATAGGGAGAATTTTTCCAATGATAAAATCTTAAAATAATAAATTCAATTTATATAAATTACTTCCTGCAATTAGATTAAGTAGTTAGGAAAGGTTATTCATATTTGAGATCTGCAGGGTCAGTTCATGCAGTTACAATGTACTATTCAATGCTATAAGTATCTCATAGAGAACAACTAGTTGACTGACTACAAAAACTATAGCAAAATGAGTAATATTCTCATGTGCTAAGTTATAGTTCAATCATAAAATGATATAATTATTGTTATTTCAAATGAAACAATTTCTGATATGACTGAAATTATCTAAAATGAAACATATTAGATATTAATAATATTTTTGAAATATAATATGTTTTCCGCAGAGCCAAAGAAGCACGACACCAAGAAAATCTCCATGTTATACATTAGTTATTTATATTAAAAAATTACCACAGAGGAGAAGTTACTAGATTATAGCAATTTTTAAAAAAACTAACTTTTAGCAGTAGGCATATTATCATTGCTATTTTATTTATATAACTCATTTAAATAAATTGAAATAATGTTAATATTTGATAAAATTTATCATTGCTTACTCTTAGAAAGTAACTTAATTCCATTAAAAATATTTTATAAACCATTTTGGCCAAAGATAAAGACTAATGTGAATATTTAACTCATTATTTCATCTATTACTTTAATTAAATGCATTTCAAAGAAAATCAAAACAAAACATCATTTACTGTTTGCAGGGGATTCTCACATTTTTGAAAGAAATATAGAAAACAGAAAATTATAGTCTCCATATTAGCCCTTGCTTTTTTTTTTCCCTCATACTGTGAGGCAGCTAGGTAATAAAGTAAATAGAGCCTGAGGCCCAGAGTTAGGAAATCTTGAATTCAAATATAGTCTCAGACTTATTACTTCTGTGAACTGGAGAAATCATTTAATTTACATTCACCTCAGTTTTCTCAACTATAAAATGTGCATAATAATATTACTTACATCCCAGGGTTGTTTTGAAGTTCCAATGCAATAATAATTTTACAAACATTATTCCATATCTGACAGATATTTAGTTCTTAATAAATACTTGTTTTCTTCCCATGTACTAAAAATGTATATTTAAACCATTTTCACTTGATATGTTCATATCTCTCTAATCATTTTGTGTTATTCAATGGATAAAAGACAGTAGGAAGAATATTTCAATCCCAATTTCATGCTATCACATATTGTGAAAGGATGTGTGACAATGTGTTAGACAATATTTATTTGTCACTTTTCTAGATGAAATCATAAAGCAGAGGAAATTTATGATAAAAGTCTATCCTTCCTTTCTAATAATTAGCCATAAAGGGCAATCAATCTAGTAAAGGGCCTTTTTTGTTTGTTTTCTTAATAATGTTGGAGGAGTAGAAATGGGCTAAATGCTATAATATAGAGCTTGGAATACAAACAACCCAATGATAGTAACTATGTCCTAGATGTCTTTAAATATAAAATCTACACTAAAATAGATTTTATCATAATACTATTCTGTAGAAATATGAAACAAAAGCTCAATACTGACAGCAACAACATTTCCTGTGAGAATAAACTGACCATTTCTAACACACTAATATAGTAGAAAGAAACCTTTGATTTGGAGGGATATGATATGGAATCAAATTAAATGTATGCTATTTATGATTTATTTGATTTTAAACAAACATTTAATTTCTTTGGACCTCTGTTTTTTCTGCAAAGTTGGAATTAGAGGGGCACATAATGATCTCTAGAAGCTTGTCTAATTTTAAATCCAATGATCCTCATATTTTCTATTAATAATGAATGTTGTCAATTGTAGCAGGATTAATCATCTTTGACTTTTTAAGAGTAAAAGGCATACAAGAGATCATTATATACTTCAACAACAATACTATATGATGACCAGTTCTGATGGACCTGGCCATCCTCAGCAATGAGATCAACCAAATCATTTCCAATGGAGCAGTAATGAACTGAACCAGCTATGCCCAGAAAAAGAACTCTGGGAGATGACTAAAAACCATTACATTGAATTCTCAATCCCTGTATTTTTGCCCACCTGCATTCTTGATTTCCTTCACAAGCTAATTGTACAATATTTCAGAGTCTGATTCTTTTTGTACAGCAAAATAACGGTTTGGTCATGTATACTTATTGTGTATCTAATTTATATTTTAATATATTTAACATCTACTGGTCATCCTGCCATTTGGGGGAGGGAGTAGGGGGTAAGAGGTGAAAAACTGGAACAAGAGGTTTGGCAATTGTTAATGCTGTAAAGTTACCCATACATATAACCTGTAAATAAAAGGCTATTAAAAAATAAAATAAAATAAAGAGTAAAAGGCATAGATAAATTCAGAAGTTATTTTATGCATTTTTCATTCTTAATATTTATATCATCTGTTTACTATGTTTCATGGACAAAAAAAAAGGAAAAACCAAGTTTATTATCTGAATGAGAGACAATATCATCATTTGAACTACCATCCATACATTATACAATTGGTTTCCTTTTTGTTTTATTTTCAATTAAAGGGTATAAATCTTTCTATTGGTCCTTTTTTGCTCTTTTGATGAAATATTACCTGTCCTGGTTACTAAGTTTACTTTTTTCACTGACCTTCACACATTAGATGGTATCTTTAAAAATTCCCTATGTATTTATGAAATTTTAGGCAGTAAAAGCTCTGGGTTCCCTAGTTCCAAATAAACAAGGCATATTGTGACATTTTAGTTGCTCAGGAAAACTCAATATTCAGTAAATTTTTAATGACTTAATGCTTGAATAAAAGAATGTGGGGAAAGTTGCTTGACTGATTAAAGAAAAAAAATATCTCTTTGTTAAAAATATCAATAATATCATATAAATATTTTTCATATACTTATAATATTGCTTTAAAGAAAAAATACAAATTATATATAAGGAGAACAGAAACTATTATTCAGACCTAGTATTGATTGTTGATTGAAAGCATTCCTATGCATACAGAGGTAGGAGTTTAATTTAGGGTTTTTTTTTTTTTTTCAAAATAGCACTAGATCTGGGTATGGAGCCAAGCTGGTTTTGAGTGAAGCCAGGAAGCTGCTCTAACTTTCACAGTTTCCTTCAAAAACTACATAAAACCAAGCCTGTGATTAGAGTCTGCTAGATTGAAACAACTCTCCAACTTAAAATAGATTAGAAAGATTTCATAAAGGTCAGTCTCACTGGGGTAAAAGAAATGCTCACCCCAGTTCAAAGAGTGTCCAGGAAATCAAGTGAGAGGGTCTCTCATCTCAAATCAGCAACTGAGACCCTCTGACTTAGCTTAGTAGTAGAGCAGATTGGGGGATAGCAATCAGTCACAGTACAGAAGACAAATTGTCAGTCTGGGAAACTAGCTTGCTGCCTAAAAAGAGCAGGTAGGTTTATTTCTTGGTATAAGCAAAATTCCTTCCCCCCAAAAAAGGGGGTCCTTTTGCTAAAAGCCAAGGCTTAGAGCTACAAAAGAAGCTTGGAACAGCACTCCCTTTACCAGAAACATAGTAAGACATAGAAAGATAATAACTGTAGACAAAATGAAAGATTCAATGTCTATTTGCTAAGACAAACCAAGGAACTATATGAACTGTATTAAAATAACTTTTTACACAAATAAAATTAGATATAAACAATTGGGAAAAAACCAATGGTTAGGCCTACATAATATGAAAAAATAAAAATTGTCTAAAATGGTCTGCTTATTCAGTACCATATCAAACAAAAATATTTTAAAGACCTAGAAAAATAATAGCAAAATTCAACTGGAAGAACAAAAGGTTCAGAATTTCAAGAGAATTATTGGAAAACAACAACAAAGGATGATGATCTAGCAGTACCAGACCTAAAACTACATTATAAAGCAGCAGTCATCAGAAAAAAATATGGTTCTGGCTAAGAAAAAGAGTGATGAATCAGTGGCTAGGTTAGGCTAGACATATATGACATCGATGACTATAGTATTCTATTATTGATTAATCTACCAATTCTAGCTTCTGGTGTAAGAACTCATTTTCCACAAAATCTTCTGTAAAATCTCCAAAATAATGTTATAAACTGGGATTGACCTACATTTCACATGCCATATCAAAATAAAGTCAAAATTGGTACATGAATTGGGTGTAAAGTGTGATACCATAAGCAAATTAGGAGAGCAATGGAATGTTTCTTATCAGATCTTTGGAGAAGAATTTATGGCTAAAGAAGAATTAGTGATCATTATGAAATTCAAAATGGACAACTTTAATTACAATAAATTAATTGGTCAAATTTTGAATTGATCCAACCATTCTGAAGAGCAATTTGGAACTATGTCCAAAGGACTATCAAACTTTGCATATCTTTTGACCCAGCAGTGCCACTAATGGGTGTGGATTCCAAGAAAATCATAAAGGAGGAAAAGGGACCCATATGTGCAAAAATATTTTTAGCAGTTCTTTTTGTGGTCACAAAGAACTGGAAAATGTATAGATGCCCATCAATTGGGGAATGGCTGGATAAGTTATGGTCTGTAAAAAAATGGTATACTACTGCTGTATAAAAAATGATGAACAAGCTGACTTTAGAAAGGCCTAGAAAGATTTACATAAACCGAGGCAAAGTGAAACAAGTAGAACCAAGAATAAATTGTAAATAGTAACAGCAAGGTAGTGTGATGATCAACTATGAAAAACTTGGTTCTTCTCAGTGGTTCAATGATTCAAGGAAACTCAATAAACTTTGGATAGAAAATGCCATCTGCATAAAGACAGAGTACTATGGAGACTGAATGTAAATCAACACATCCTATGTTCACTTTTTTTCCCTCTAATTCTTTTTCCCTTTTGTTCTAATTTTTCTTTCCCAACATGATTCAGAAGAAAATTTTTTAAAAAATAAATGTATATGTATAATCAGAAAATAAACACCAAAAAATAAAGTAACTCTAGAAAGAACAATGAAGAAAAAAAAGGAAGTAGGGAACAAGAAAAATAGTATGGAGTGTTAAATCTACTAAGAGTTGCAAAGACAAAGAGATTTATCATTTATCCTATCAAGGTTGGATGTTCAGTACTGATATAATTCTAATGAAACCTTTTGAGATATATTCTGTACTGAACATGTCTGGCTTGTATATCTTATACTTTCTTTCAGACCCTGAAAAAGCCTCACACTATATATATATATATATATATATATATCATCACACACATTTGTGTGTGTGTGTGTGTGTGGTATATTAACAGAGAAAGTATTAATATTTCTATGATGATTGCAAGCTCTTTTCCTATGTCATCTTTTTTAACTAGACTGAGACTTGTTATAAAAAGATAGCTTGTACTGAATTACTCTAAACTCATGATGTTCAAATCATTTTGTTCATCAGAATGGAGATTAATATAAGGAAAGGAGAAACTTCACCACATTATTTGATTGTGCCTGCTCAATTTTATCCTACCTAATGTAATAGCTGGCTATGTCATTTATAATATATTTTGTTTTCTAATCTATGCAAAATAGTGTTATCATTATATTTGATAATATATATTAGTGAATGTGAGACCCAAGTGACTTAGAACTAAAGAGGGAGGAATTTCTAGTGCGATGAAATCTAAGACAGTAAAGATAACCCTAAATCTTGACTCCAAATAGAATCTTAGGGAATAAATAACAAGGAAGAAAAAATGAAGGGAAGTCTTCCCCCATCAAACCCATCCTCCCTTACCAAAACCAAAACCAAAACAAACAAACAAACAAACAAACAACAACAACAACAACAACAAAAATCTATCTAAAGATGCTATATATCTAATAATATATCTTATGTGGTAATTGTAAGGCTACTCAGTTCACTAAACCACTCACATCCCCAATGTCAATACTGTTAATAAAATGTGTATTTGCTAAGTGCAAACATGTGCTAAGGAAAAAAGTATAATAGTTTAAAGGGATATGATAATTTCAGATAAGCTATATTTTCTGTTCAGATAAAGCCATATTAACTCAATCAAAGACTTATATCCCTGGATAGAAAAAAAAAATCTTTCATGATCATACAGAATTACTGAAATTTTTGTCAGAAACATCAAAACCCATTCTTATGAGATTAGCCTGTGAGATTTAGAGGTTTATATCTATGTATTACAAAGATCATTAGACACTATGAGAATAGCTGATTATGAAATATCTGGACCTTAAAGCATACATTATTTTGAAATATTTTATGAATCACAGCAATAGAATTAATAATATAAATTAAGGTAAAATATGCATATACACATATTTACATATATATTCACATTAAGATTTCTGAGATGACTTTTGTAAGTGTATATTTGCAAAATTCATTATATCAATATTCAAATGACAAAACATTACCATCTATTTTTGTGATGGAGATACAAATAACAACAACAAAAAGAAGTCCTTGACCTCAGGAAGCTTACAATCTAATGGCGGAAGACAATAAGTAAAAAATAATCTGTGAAGATTTTTTTTTCTTTACCCATCAATTCTCTCTTGATCAGATGGACCAAGGTTAGATAGAATACTGCTGTAGTATGGGTATAAAACCTGATGTGATTTGATGATTTTTAAAGCAACCATCTAAAAGTAAAATAAATACAATCACTTTAAAATAATAGGATGAGATAGAATGGTAATAATTGCCTTATAATCTAAACCAATTTTCAATCTGAGGATTTTATATCCTCTTTTAAAGGTTTGAGATTTATCAGAAATAAATGCCAAAATAATTTGATATTTTTAAACACAAATAGAATATTAAAATATTTTTAAATACATTTTAGAAAATTTAGACTTTATTTTCAATTTTCTTTAGTCTCAAACAAGAGCACAAACTATTATCCATCAGAAAAAAAAATTATCTTGAGATGCATGAAGAAACCCAGATGCTTCCAATAACATGTCAGTGGAAATATAAAGCTTTTTTTTTTTTTTAATAAAGGAAGTTATCTTTATGGAACAACTGGCATTTTAGAAAAATAAACACTTCCCTTTATGACCACACTTATAGCTTCATGGCTCTCTTAACTCTCCCCTGAGGCTAAGGAGTTTTCTATTGTAATGGAGGCTATTCTGTGATGATTTGCTACTAAACACATCAGTTGTCTTCATGGTTTATGCTATCACAATCATAGTCTCAAAATTAACTAGTTCAATTAATAGTAAAAAATAGCTTTTGGCTTTAAAATCCTATATAGTTTTGAAGAAAAAAATGTTGCTTTAGTATTAGCATCTTTAGAAAATTACCTAGAAAGCAATTGAATTAGTTTTAAGTTATTATTAGAAGGCATTATAGAAATAAAGCAGACTGGGGTCAAAACTGCAAAGCTTAAATTGTCTTCTGGCCAAAATTAAACTGTCAACACAAATCCAGAAACCATACTGAATCCCTTACTGATGTTGCCAAGGTAAATAGGGCAAAAACAGCTCAGAACATTTACTTGCATTTTAAATGCAAATGATAATTATGGTAAAATATTATATTATTATGACAGGCATCCTAAATCATAGTTGTTTACAAATTATAGACAATTCCCCAAATGGCAAATATCAGGAAAAAGTAAAAATCACTTCATATGTAAATAAGTGAAGTGTAAATAAGTAAAAATTTTATTTAAGGCTTCTGAATTATAGATGCAATGTTCAATGATAGCATTGTTATATACATAATCTCTTATTTGTTACATTTCTCTTTAATCTAATATACCTCTTGATTGGGAGTAGTCTTGGAAATACTACCTATCTCTCGTAAAATTAGAAGTCCCAAACAACAATAGGAATTAAACTAAACTATTCTTCTAGAAGTATTCAAATTCAAACACATGGTACTCCATATACTTAGGGACCAGTCTTAGCATCCCTCATATGTTAATATGCTCCATATTAACTGCTCCATGTTTGTTCTTTGGACATTTATATGTGTGTTATGTATTTATACATATGTAACACATATATAGATGCAGATGTATGTGTATATGTATATATTTATAAATATTCTTATGCATATAAATGTTTGCACATATGTGTATACTGTATGTGTCTGTATACATACATACACACACACACACACACACACACACACATATATATATATATATATATATATATATATATATATATATTTCTACTCTGTGTCCTCTTGCCAACTTGGTGTAGCAAATCTATCCATGCGTATATGGACAATTCACTAGCCATTTATTTTGTGAATGATTGTATATCATAAATGTTTTATTATATTGATTAAAAATAGACATATTTTGTTATAACTATCATGATATTATAAATGTATTATATTTACTTATGGTAGAGTACTAGGTTAGAGTCAGGAAGCATCTGAGGCTAAGTCACATCTATTGTCAGTCACTTTTTAACTGTATGAATCTGAGAAAGTCACTTGAATTCTGTCTCAGTTTCTCAACTGTAAAATGGAAATTATTATAGTAATGATCTCTCATGCTTGTTGTGAGATCAAATGAGGCAATAATTGTTAAGCATATATTACAGTTCATAGCACACAATAGATACTACATAAATGCTAGTTGTTATCATAATGATGCTGATGATGCTGATGATGAAAATGATGATGACAGAGCTGACTTTTTCTCCCTTTGATTTCCCACTGTGATTGGTATCTTACACCTGTATTGTGTGACTTGATAAGAATATAACTTTCCATTTATCAGAGTTCATACCATAAATACAACTCTGACATACTAAAAGTTAGCCAGGTGGCTTAAAAGACAGAATCACAAAAACTTGAATATAAAACCTTCTTTACTTATTAAAACTTCATAAGCCTAGGTAAGGAATTTAAAATTCCTTAGGCTCAGTTACCTCATTTGTAAAGTGGAAAGAATAGTAGTATCTAACTCATATGATCATTGTGTAAAACAAATGAGAGAAAATATGCAAAGTGTTTCATAAACCTTGAGGTATTATAGAAATATTATCTATCATTATCATTAACAAGGTCATTTAATGACACCAAGAGTAGTTATCCTTTCAAGGGTAGTTATCCTTTAAAAACTACCACTGCTGCTTTTAATGGAAAGTATTTTGTTTAGCTTCAAGCACAAAATAAAGAAGCTTACATTTTAATGAGAGAGATAATATGGAAATAACAACCAATGTACAAAATATATACAATGTAAATGAGAGGCAGTCTCACAGGTGGGCAACTAGAATTGAAAAAGAAAAAAATAACTGGAAGAGGCTACTTGCTAAAAGTGAGATTGAAGTTAAAAATTTAAGGAAGACAGAGAAGCCAGAAACAAAAGACAAAAGGAAACAAAGAAAGAAACAAAGAGATAGAGGGTGTCAGATATAAGATATAGTTATTGAGAAGGCAAAGAAACAAGAGATATTGTCTCTTATGTGAGGAAAATAAAGAAGGTCAGTGTTATCAGGTTGCAGAATTTATGGAGGAGAGTAAAGTATTAGAAGACTAGAAAGGTAGGAGGGGGTGAATTGTATAGCATTCCAACCAAAACATTTAGTTTGGGCCCTGGATATGAAATAGACAAACAATGGAATTTATTACATAAGTAAATGACATCATCAGACATATGCTTTGGAAAGATCAATTTGCCACCTGAAGCTAGGATACACTGAAGTGGGGAGATAAAAGAGGAAAAGATACCAAATAGGATACTATTAAAATAGTCCAAGCATGACATGATGAGAATCTATACTAGTTTGGTGCATGTGTCAAATATTAAGAAGATAGAAACAAAAGAACGTGACAACAGATTTGGGGTGAAAAGATTGAGTAGGAGAAAAGTTAATGATGACACTTAGGTTCCAATGCTGGGTGAATGAGAATTTGTTGGTATCTTTCACAATTTAGAATAGAAGGGCCTTTTTGGGAAAATTATGTACATTTCTAGAGCTGCTAAATTTAAGATGTCTATCAGACATTCCAATGTTGATGAACCTAGGATGCTGTATATTTTAAAGAATGGTAAGGGAGAGGTGAGAGCTAAATAAATAGATCTGAGAATCATCTGCATAGAGGTGATAATTCTTTTTGTTATTTACACTATTTAAATCTTACATACTTTGCAATTACCTTTATTACTTGTGTAATATTTGGTAATAGACAGAGTAATAACAATTGACCATGCTATGACTGTAATAACTGCTTACTCAAAACAGCAACATTGAACCCAAAAAAGTAACAAAAGACTATTGAAAGTGTTTTCAGAGACTTCTATGAGCCCTTATTAAATCTCAAATTGTTTTATAACCTCATTAATGCTCAGTTAGATCAGTGATAGGACGAAAGATTTGGTAACCAATGTGGAGAATTTAATTAAGTTCTCTTTTCTTTAAGGTGTCCTCCCCCCTCCACATACACAGCATTTTTGGGCATAGTAAACTCAAAATCCACATTGGGTTATATAGAGTAAGTCTGGGGCATGTAAAACAGTCTTCAGGAAGACAGGAGAAAATTTCTTCCAATTTCCTAAATGCTTTTTTTCCCCCTAAAAAGTACCTCATCTGAATACATATAAGCCCTTTCTATAAGAACAGTAATTCTCAAAATAATACTTATTATGATGTGAAATTATAGTTTTTACCAGTACAAACACTCACTGATGAGCAAAATAATGTCATTAGTTCCAGATACTATGCTCTCTTTTTCATCCTTTAACTATTAGACTTGTCATTTTATAACATATTTTATAACACATGCTACTGTTTGGGAAATGTTGCTATGGAGAATAGTCATCTGCTTCTTTGCCCCTTCCCCTCCCTATGAGAAATAGTACTAATTTCAATGGTTACTCATTTTAAAAATAATATTTCTTAAGAGCAATACATAAGATTCAAAAGTATAAGATCAGCATTGATTGTTAATTTTCTTAAATCAAAACGTGGCTGTTATTACACATAGCATTTACATTTACTTTTTCTGTTTCTACTATTATTGTTTTCTATTGTAAATTTGATTTGAATTCAAGCAGTTACATAAAATGAAAATTAAAAAGATACCTAAATGTCACTATCTCACTATGAACTGTATGTACCATTGATAATATATATCATGTGAACATCTGGAATGGATATCTATTGCAGAGAGAAAGATATCTGTGCAAGAAATAATATTTCTGGCAATAGCTTCCTGACAAAAAGGCATGAAAATTGGGCAGAGGGAAAACTGCCTCCTAATTACGCTTTTACACACACATTATCCTCATTTTTTTTCTCTCTATAACATAATATTGGTAGTGTGTAAAAAAATTCTTTCCTCAAAATTTCTGCTAAAGATAAATCCTATTGGCTGTGCACAGATTAAAAAAAAAATTAAAAACAAACAATCAAACAAAACAACAACAAGAAAAAAGACAAAAAACAAATCCCCCAAGAAAACTAGAACATATCAAATAAAAGACAAGAATTGTTAAGTGATCAATGTGACAAAAAAAAAAAAATTGGGACAAGTCCTAGAACAAATGATCAAATTTTTTCACATCAATCACTTTAGGTCTAAAAAATTGCCATCAACCAATAGATGAATTTAATGTCCACTACATCAAGTTAACACTGAATCATGTTAATGACCCATTTTCCAACATCTTTTAAATCATGCCCTTGTTTCCTTCATAATATTCACTGGAAAAGAAATATCTATATTTATGATTAAATGAGGCATTTGAATTACACAAATATTCATTATATTGTATAATTCATATTTTAGATTTAAATTTACCTTATCAAGAAGATCTTTGCAAAAAGACAATTTTCTGAATATTTGAATAACAAATATACGTATTTGATTAAGCACTATCAAAATAAAATCTAAAAAGAAAAACCACTATATTTTCATGGAATTCCAATTTATTCTTCCACTTCCACCCAACAAAAACACAAAACAGCCTGGACTGGGGATATGATACAGGAATCATACCTGGGGATATGATATAAAAGAAATCTTTAAATTCATCCATCCAGACTTCTGCTAGTCTTCTGTTATTCTTATTGATGACATGACCAGTGCCCCCTGGGAAAGTATATGGAGTTGCCTTGCGAAATACATGACCCACATGAGAACAGGTTACAATTTCTAATGATCCACCACACTGCCAAATCTGAAAAGAAGAGAAAAACAATTTTATGAATCTTATAAATAAACCAATGAAGATGGAATAAGAAGGCACATGGTAGAATAAGAAAACACAAAATGAAATAAATGGCAAAATATTAGATTTCAAAATGCTGCTCTGAAATTATGATGATATTCTTAATGGTAATTTAATATACATCATTCTGAGATACACAGATATAGATAAGATTTTATATGACAAACTTCTTTTCAGCAAAGAATTTTAGTTTATATCTGCCCATTGAATTTAGGTTTTCTAGATGTCTGAAATATTTATAAAATATGGAATAGTTTACGATTCTAAATTATCAATATCTGTCAGTCAAACTGATTGTATGGTTATACACACATGGATGTATATGTTTACGTATATATATGTACACATGTATCTATTTATATTTATTTAACAAGTAACCACAATATATTATATTCTAAATAGCTCTGCTATCCTTTATGAATGGCCAAGTTATAATATCATAATTATGTACATTTTGTCAGTTGAGAGACATTTTGGTTATAATTTACTTTGAATTACAAGCTTACAAGTACTTTTTAAATCTTTTACTTGCCCAAATCTAATTTTCAAGAAATGTTTTTCTTAAGGGAGATTTCATATCTCTCTTTCCCCATTTCACAAAATCTGTTTTTTAAAATCTTATTTTTTTCAGTATTTTTTTGCTTCTTCTACTAAACTTAGTTTTCTTCATAACTTTCTTCTGTTACTCTAATTTTTATTTTACTAATTTTTCCTCTATCACTGTTATTTAATTTTAAAAATGATTTTTTAGCTTTTCTAAAATTAATTTTAGGCTTATATTCAATTCACATTTTTTCTTTTGAAGCTTTACATTTAGCTATTTTGACTTGTCTTCTGAATTTTTGTCTTGATCATTTATCACCATAGTAAGGTTTTTATGGCAAAGGATTTATTGTTGTTTATTGTGGCTGTTGTTATTGCCATTGTTTTTTCATTTTTCCTCTATTTCTTTTTTTTTAATTTTAATAGATTTTTATTTACAAATTATATGCATGGATAATTTTACAGCCTTGACAATTGCCAAACCTTTTGTTCCAGTTTTTCCCCTCTTTCACCCCATGGTCCCCTAGATGGCAGGATGATCAAGACATATTAAATATGTTAAAGTATAAATTAAATACAAAATAAGAATACATGTCTAGACCGTTATTTTGGTGTACAAAAAAAATATCTTACAAGTAGTCTCTGAAGAAAATCAAAAATGAAGGTGGGCAAAAATATAGGGATTGGGAATTCTACATAATGGTTCTTAGTCAAATCCCAGAGTTCTTTTGCTGGGTGTAACTGGTTCAGTTCATTATCGCTCCATTGGAACTGATTTGGTTCATCTCATTGCTGAAGATGGCCAGGTCCATCAGAATTGATCATCATATAGTATTGTTGTTGAAGTATATCATGGTCCTGCTCATTTCACTCAGCATGAGTTCATGTAAGTCTCTCCGGGCCTTTCTGAAATCATCTTGTTAGTCATTTCTTACCGAACAATAATATTCCAAAATATTTATAAACCACAATTTATTCAGCCATTCTCCAATTAATGGGCATCGACTCAGTTTCCAGTTTCTGGCCACTACAAAGAGACTTGCCTCAAACATTTTTGCACATACAGATAACTTTCCCTTTTTATGATCTCTTTGGGATATAAGCCTAGTAATAACACTGCTGTATCAAAGGGTATGCACAGTTTGATAACTTTTTGAGCATAGTTCCAACTTGCTCTCCAGAATGGTTGGATATATTCACAATTCCACCAACAATGTATTAGTGTCCCTGTTTTCCCACATCCCCTCCAACATTCCACATTATCTTTCCCTGTCATTCTAGCCAATCTGACAGGTGTGTAGTGGGATCTTAGAGTTGTCTTAATTTGCATTTCTCTGATTACTAATGACTTGGAACTTCGATTCATATGGCTAGAAATAGTTTCAATTTCTTCATCTGAGAATTCTCTGCTCATAGCATTTGATCATTTATCAATTGAAGAATGGCTTGATTTCTTATAAATTAGAGTCAATTATCTATATATTTTGGAAATGAGGCCTTTATCAGAACCATTGACTGTAAAAATGTTTTCCCAGTTTATTGCTTCCCTTCAAATCTTGTCTGCATTAGTTTTGTTTGTACAAAAACATTTCAATTTGATATAATCAAAATTTTCTATTTTGTGATCAGTAATGCTCTCTAGTTCTTCTTTGGTCATAAATTCCTTCCACTTCCACAGGTCTGAGAGTTAAACTATCCTATGCTCTTCCAATTTATTTATAATCTCATTCTTTATGCTTGGTCATGAACCCATTTTGACCTTAACTTGGTGTATGGTGTTAAGTGTGGGTAGATGCCTAGTTTCTGACAGACTAGTTTCCAATTTTCCCAGCAATTTTTTTCAAACAGTGGACTTTTATCCCAAAATCTGGGGTCTTTGGGTTTGTCAAACACTAGAATATTAATATTATTGACTGTTTTGTCCTTTGAACTTAACCTATTCCACTGATCAACTAATCTATTTCTTAGCCAATACCAAATAGTTTTGGTAATTACTGATTTATAAAATAAATTTAGGTCTGGTACAGGTAGGCCATCTTCATTTGATTATTTTTTTCATTAATTCCCTTGAAATTATTGACCTTTTTTTCCCCATATGGACTACTAGTCTATATCTATTTTATTGGTTTTTTCATAAAACCAACTCTTAGTTTTTTTCATTAGTTCAATAGTTTTTTTTTACTTTCAATAATTTCAATTTTTCTTTTTAATTTTACAATTTCAAGTTTACTAATTAATTTGGGGTTTTTAATTTGGTCTTTTTCTAGCTTTTTTAGTTGCAAGCTCAATTAATTGATCTTCTCTTTCTCTATTTTATTCACATAAGCCTCTAAGTGTAATGGACTGAGGTTTGAGTTGATGCACTGAGGTCCCAAGTATGTGAGGCTAAATAGTAATTGGGCTATACTCTATTAATATACATGATTGGATACAGAATGGTCCCTGCCCACTCTCTGTGCAAGTCCTGATGTGTTGTATAGGAAGTGACGATTTTGGTGGGTGGAGACAGAGAGACAGGAAGAGAAACTGGGAGAGATTTAGCCTGGGTTCAATACTCCTAGCTGCTTGTCGTGTGGCTTCTGGTTTAGCTAGCTTCTTGAATCAACTACACACATTGCTATTGCCCATTCTCTTCCACTTCCAATCTTTCTTCACTGAGAATAAAGACTGACGATTTTCCCTTAACCTGAATTCCTGACTCCGGCTGATTTTAAAATACACGGTCTTCACATTTGGCGCCCAACGGTGGAAACCAAGGACTGAAGAAGTCTCCAGTGACCAGGAACTTGGGTGAGTATTGTTAATAGACAAACAGGGAACTTATTTTCTTAAAAACTAAACCAGTAATATTTTTTTGGCTAAAATGGGCAAATGCTAGCTAAAGACTCTCCATCCCAGCCCCCAACCCCTTCAAGCCCTTCAACCAACGGTTGCACCCAGAGAGTGCCTAGACGTTCAAGTTCCCAATATGATCAATCAGCCAGGAAGCCATATGCTGGGAGAAAGGGATTACACAATCAACCAGTCAGGAAGCAACCTGATGGGAGAAAGGGATTACAATTAGGGAGAATAGAGTTGTATGTAGCTGAGACAACTGAGATATCCCCTGGAGAGGTGAAATCTGTTCCTCTCCAACCTATGGATCCCTTGCCTCCAGGCACAGTAGGCTTGACCATTTTACCTCCTGAGAGTACATACAAAACAGTGTCCATCCACACACTGATGTAGAAAACTGGGGAATGTGTAGATAATATCCCAGTCACCAATACAGGCAGACAATGTGTGACTTATCACCCAGGAGAAATAGTAGCATCAGGTTTACTCATACAGAATCCTAATAAGCAGCCTGGTGATAGTCACCCAGATTCTGATTCCAGATCACAAAATCTAGCAATATACTGGACAGCAGCTGTAACAACTGACAGACCTATGCTCACGATCTATATAAATGGCCTTCTATTGGAAGGATTGGTAGACACTGGTGCAGATCGGACAGTTATCAGAGGTGCTAATTGGCCTAGTCACTGGCTAAAGATTAAAGCAGACACCTACATGTCTGGCGTAGGAGGATCAATAGCAGCTGAAGTTAGTGCTGCCCCTATGAGATGGACTTTTGAAGGCAAAATAGGAGTTTTTACTCCTTTTATAGTTGAAAAAATCCCATCAATCTGTGGGGAATAGACGTTTTACAGCAATTAGGGTTAAAAATGAGTACTTCGGTTTTTTAGCGGCGCTGCTGTTGAAAGCCTGCCAACACTTTCACCTGTTCCTATCCAATGGAAAACTGACACACCAGTGTGGATAGAACAGTGGCCCTTAAGTAACGATAAAATTCAGGCCTTATTAGATATAGTACAGGAACAGTTTGACCAAGGACATTTAAAACCTTCTCTAAGTCCTTGGAATTCCCCAGTGTTTGTTGTAAAAAAGAAATCTGGAAAAGGGAGGATGTTAACAGACTTAATAAAGGTGAATGAACAGATGGAAACTATAGGAACTCTTCAGCCTGGACTTCCATCTCCTACTCAGTTGCCTAGAGAATGGCCTCTTTGGGTCATAGATATTAAGGATTGTTTCTATTCCATCCCTCTGGATAAGGAGGATATGAAAAGATTTGCCTTTTCAGTGCCCAGCATTAACTTAGCTGAGCCTTATAAAAGATATGAATGGACAGTTTTGCCACAGGGAATGAAAAACAGCCCTACTATGTGTCAAATGTATTTTGCTGCTGCTCTTGCTCCAGTAAGAAAAGCATTCCCAAAAGTTATGCTATTACATTACATGGATGATATATTGGGATGTGCACCTGAAGAACAAATGTTAGAAGCATGTCTACAAAAGGTAAATACTAAGGAATTACAAATTATACATAGCACCAGATGTCTACAAAAGACCATAGAAACACTAAGGAATTACAAATTATACATAGCACCAGAAAAAATTCAAAGACATGCTCCTTTTCAATATTTAGGATATGAAGTATACCCTAAGGTGCTTACAGTACAAAAACTGTCCTTAAGAATAGAGAAGCTAAACACATTGAATGATTTTCAAAAATTGATAGGAGATATCCAATGGATGTGACCAGTGTTAGGTTTGACTACCTATCAGTTACAACTGTTATATGACATTTTAAGGGGAGACAGTGCTTTAAATTCACCACGCCAGCTTACAAAAGAAGCTCAAGAGGCTTTGAGAGAAGTTGAACTGGCTTTATCCAATGTGGTTGAAAGAGTCACTCAAAAGCCCTTGGAAATATCAGTTTTTGCCACACAAGAGGCACCCACAGCAGTCCTTCATCAAGGAGACAGTGTGATAGAGTGGGAGAACCTCCTGGGCACAACCAGAACAAAGCCTTACTCCCTACCCAGTGCTTGTGGTTAGAATTTTATTAAAGGCCACTAAGCGAGCAGTACAATTATTTGGGACAAGACCTGACAAGATATACACCTTTTATACCAATACACAAATTAATGTGTGTTGTGAGACCATCCCAGAGTGGCAAATTTTATTAGCCATGGCTCCAAATTTTATACATGGGTCTCCATTAAAGATAACCAGACTATTACATAAGTGGCGATGGATTCTTGAAGAAAAAGTTTCTAGAGTTCCTCTTAAAGGACCAACTATCTTCATGGATGCATCCAAACATAATATTTGTGCTGTGTACTCTCATGATCTAACTATAAAGAGAGTAGTCAGAACTCCTTTTCAGTCCACTCAGCAGAATGAATTGTACGCGATCATTCTAGCTCTTACTTATTATCCAGGAGACATAAATATAATATCTGATTCGGCCTATTCAGTAGGTGTGGTACAAAGAATTGCCACAGCCCAAATAAAATTTGCAGCCTCTAATATATATCAGCTCTTTAAGAAACTTCAAGAGCAAGTGAGAAAGCATCCAGGTAAGATCTATATATTACATGTCCATTCTCATAGTGGACTTCCAGGTCCCATATTTGATGGCAATTCAAAGGCAGATAGCCTTCTAACTATGTTGGTCAATACCCCTATGTTCCAAGAAGCTCAGGCATCTCATTCTAAATATCATCAGGCTGCTCGAGCTTTACGTTTAGAATTTGGAATAACAAGAGAGGAAGCCAGGAGCATAGTAAAAGCCTGTACAGCTTGCCTTCCTTTCCACCCTCCTACACTGCCTCCAGGGAAGAACCCTTGTGGTTTGAGACCCAATGAAATCTGGCAAATGGATGTGACCCATTATAAATCTTTTGGTCGTCTGTCTTTCATCCACTTTGTGGTAGACACCTTTTCGAGATTCACTTTTGCAATACCAGCAGCAAAAGAGACAGCCTGAGTGGTCACTGAATTCCTCACACAAGTATTTGCCATTATGGGTGTGCCACAAGCAATAAAAACAGACAGTGGTCCTGCTTATACTTCAAAACATTTTGCACACTTTTGTGCACAGTATAAGATTTTACACACCACGGGCATACCTTTTAATCCTCAAGGACAGGCAATAGTAGAGAGGAGAAACAGAGATATTAAGATGCTCCTCCAAAAACAAAAGAAAGGGGGAGCCACAGGTAATCCTAGAGAACTTCTAAATCTAGCTCTTTATACTATTAACTTCTTGACAAAGATGCACTGGCTCCGGCAGACAGGTTTTATAACCCACCGGAAGGTCAGTGTCCAGTGCGAGCAGCTCCATTATCTTTAGATAATCGCCAGGTGATGTGGAGAGACCCAGAAAGTGGTGAATGGAAAGGACCAGATAGGCTAACTGCTTGGGGGAGAGGGTTTGCTTGTATCTCTACAGGTAGAGAAGGAATCAGATGGGTGCCAACGAGCCATATTCGCCTTGTCCATTCCAGAGAGACAGAGCAGACCCTTGAAACAAAAGAGAAGACCCAAGAAATATTGGGTGATTCTACTGCTGATTGTGCTCACCATTGAAAAAACATGGCAGTTATGGCGTTGGACTTGAAAACCCTCAGGAATCATTGGATTCTTTGAGACATAGGACTTGAAAACCCTCAGGAATCATTGGATTCTCTGAGACATAGGACTTGAAAACTCTCAGGAATCATTAGATTCTCTGAGAAATGATAAGACTGTTATAGGACTTCAAAATCTGTTGGAATCATTGGATTCCCTAACACATAAAAAGACTTTTGCAGGACTTCAAAAACTCAGGGGGATCATTGGATTCCCTGACATATGAAGCAATGGACAATAGATTGGTTTTGGACTATCTCTTGGCTGCTGAAGAAGGTATATGTGTGACTGTTGTTTAAATACCCTCCTTCTAGGACTTCTGGTGATCTTTTATAACACCATGTTGATTTATATTGTTTGTTATTACACTACTTGTGTGTATAATTCATTTTTATTACATCACATCGAGCCTGCACTGACTGTGGGAAGAGTCATCCCAAATAGGCTCTGCGTTATTGCTATGTGCTTGTGTAATATCTCCCATGCTGATGGGTTTGTGCATAATAAGACCCTTCAGCCCAGAAACCCGCTAGCAACCCCCACTTCCCTTTGGTGATTTTCATCTCCCTTCCTGAGATGTCAGGGAGGGAGTGAACATATCCTTTTTAGTGCTTTCACCACCTTTCCTGAGAAGTCAGAGAGGTTGTGATCACCTCCCTTTCCGTGCTTTCACCTCCTTCCCTGAGAAGTTAGGGAGGGTGTGATCACCTCCCCATGGGGTCTCTGACCTCCCTGAGGATTCAGGGATGGCATGACCACCTGTGTTCTAAAACAAAAGAAAGCGGGAGATGTAATGGGCTGAGGTTTGAGTTGATGCACTGAGGTCCCAAGTATGTGAGGCTAAATAGTAATTGGACTCTATTAATATACATGATTGGATACAGAATGGTCCCTGCCCACTCTCCGTGCAAGTCCTGATGTGTTGTATAGGAAATGACGATTTTGGTGGGTGGAGACAGAGAGACAGGAAGAGAAGCTGGGAGAGATTGAGCATGGGTTCGATACTCCCAGCTGCTGGTTGTGTGGCTTCTGGTCTAGCTAGCTTCTTGACTCATCTACACACATTGCTATTGCCCATTCTCTTCCACCTCTGATCTTTCTTCACTGAGAATAAAGACTGACAATTTTCCCCTAACCTGAATTCCTGACTCCGGCTGATTTTAAAATATGCGGTCTTCACATCTAAGGATATAAAATTTCACCTTATTACCACTTTGGCTGCATGCTACAAATTTTGGTATGATGACTCATCGTTGTCATTATCTTGATTGAAATTATTAATTGTGTCTATAATTTGCTGTTTCACCCAATCATTCTGTAAGATGACATTATTTAGTTTCCAATTACATTTTGGTCTTTTTACCCCTAACTTTTTGTTGAATGTAGTTTTTATTACATCACAATCTGAAAAGAATGTGTTAATTATTTCTGCCTTCCTACATTTAATTTTGAGGTCTTTATGTCCTAATATATGGTCAATTTTTTATAGGTTCCATGAACTGCTGAGAAGAAAGTATATTCCATTTTGTCTCCATTCAGTTTTCTCCAAAGATATATCATACCTAATTTTTCTAATATTCTACTTACCTCTTTAATTTCTTATTTATTTTGTGGTTTGATTTATCTAATTCTGAGAGTGCAAGGTGGAGAGCTACCACTATTACAGTTTTTCTCTCTATTTCTTCTTGCAACACTCTTAATTTCTCCTTTAGGAAGGATGTTATACCACTTGTTGCATATATGTTTACTTTTGATATTGCATCATTGTCTATTCCACCCTTTAGCAAGATATAGTTTCCTTCCTTGTCTCTTTTAATTAGATCAATTTTTGCTTTTGCTTGATCTGAGATAAGGATGGCTACCCCTGCTTTTTTGACTTCACCTGAAGAATAATAGATTTTGCTCCAGCCTTTTACCTTTACTCTGTATGCATTTCCCTGTTTTAAATGTGTTTCCTGTAAACAACATATTGTAGGGTTCTGACTTTTGATCCAGTCTGCTATCCACCTCCACTTTATGGGAGAGTCTATCCCATTCATAATTAAGGTTAAAATGACTAATTCTGTATTCCCTGCCATCTTATTATCTCCAGATTATGCTTTTCTTTTACTTGCCCCCTTACCCCTCTTTCCCAGTTTTAAACTTATGTGCCCCACCTCTAACATGCCATTCACCCACCTTAGGTTCCCTCCCTCCCCACTTTGAATCTCTTCCCCTTTTTTCTATCCTTCCTTTATTACTCTTTTCCTTTTCCCTTTTCCCCTCCCCCCTTTTAATGAGGTAAAAAAGATTTTCTGTAAAGCAAGTATGTCAATTATTTTCTCTTTGATCCAACTCTTATGAGAATTAGATTCATACAATATTTCTCCCCTTCTCTAAATTTCCTCAGATATGATGTTTCCTTTGCCTCCTTGTGGAATGTAGTTTTCGTCTTTTTAATCCCCCCTTTCCCCCTTTTCTGACATTATCCCTTTTCTATTTCTACTTCCCTTTTTATGTTATATCAGTAAAACCAAATTATACATGTAGGCTTTTTGTATATCCACAACAGATATACAGTTCTCAAGAGTTCCTTTTACCTTTTCTGCTCCTCTTGAGTCCTATGGTTGGAAATTAAATTTTTTTCTTTAGTTCTAGTTTTTTCCTTAGAAACAAATGGAATTCATCTGTTTCATTAAATGTCCATCTTCTTCCCTGGAAGAAAATGCTCAGCTTTGTTGGGTAGTTTATTCTTGGCTGTATTCCAAGTTTTTTTGTCTTTCAGAATATCAGATTCCAGGGCCTTCAACCCTTTGATTTGGAGGCAGCCAGATCTTAAGTGACCCTTATTGTGGCACCTTGGTATTTGAATTGTGTTTTCCTGGCTGCTTTTAATATTTTTTCCTTAGTCTGATAGTTCTGAAATTTGGCCACAATATTCCTTGGAGTTTTTTAGGATCTGTTTCAGAAGTGGTTTGATGAATTCTTTCAATGCCTATTTTATTTTCTGATTCTATTACTTCTGAGCAGTTCTCTTTGATGATTTCCTGTAAAATAGTATCTAGGCTCTTTTTTTCATCATAATTTTCAGAAAGTCCAATAATCCTCAGATTATCTCTCCTAGATCTATTTTCCAGGTCTGTCATTTTTCCAATTACATATTTCATATTTTTTTCCAATTTCTCATTTTTTTTTGTTTTTGTTTTTGCTTGACCGATTCTTGCTGTCTCAATAAATCATTGGTTTTTATTTGTTCAGTTCTTATTTTTAGTAAGTTATTTTCTTCATTAGCTTTTTTTTTTTTTTTTGCTTTTTTATATATGTCCAATTGAGTTTTTAAATGAGTTATTTAGCTCTATGGAATTTTTTTCCATTTACCTAGGTTTTTTTTTTAAATTATTTTCTTTTTCCAATTAACAAATCCTACTTTCTTATGAATTCTTTATCTTTTCCATTTCACAAATCCTACTTTCCTGGGATTTTTTTACCTTTTCCAATTCACAAATTTTTTTTTCCCTGCACTTCCTGGGAATTTATTACCTTTTCCAATTCATATTTCAGGAATTTGTTACTTTCTTGCAAAGCTTCTCTTTCTTTTCCCCATTTTTCTTCTAACTCTCTTTTGAGACTTTTAATGGTCTTTTCTAGGAGAGTGTTATGTAAAAGGGGTTAGGTAACATTCCCCTTTGGGGTATTGTCTGGAGACTGTTTGCTATCAGTCGGGGTTGTAAACCTGCTCTTTTTCTGTATAAAAGCTGTCAATTGTCCTTTTGATTTTTTACTCATTTTTTAAAGTCTTTAGGGTCTGCCTTCAGGGTAAGGGGGTTATTAGCTTCCTCTGCAAAGCAGGGAAAGATGTAAACTGGCTTCAGGCATCAAGTTCTTCCTCCCCACCCCTGCACTGGAAGTGATTCAGCATGACGAATTATGGAAGTACCCAGTGGAGAACCCCACTGTGTGGTTTAGTGACTGTCCTAAGGCTAGAGACTAAGCAGTGAAAATGTCAGTACCTGAGATCAAAGCCCCCAGTGGTGCTGTGGGTATTAGCAACTGACTAGTGAATAGGCCCACTCAGACCTGAAGTGTCTCTGCCCCAAAGCAAGTCATGCTGTGGCATTTCCATTGCCCCAGACCGAGCCCCACACTGTGCAAATTAGAGGCTGCCCTGGGCTGTGCCCCCCCCCTGCTGTGCAGGTTTGTAACTGCCCCAA
Source organism: Sarcophilus harrisii (assembly GCF_902635505.1). NCBI lineage: Eukaryota > Metazoa > Chordata > Mammalia > Dasyuromorphia > Dasyuridae > Sarcophilus > Sarcophilus harrisii. The sequence goes on from NC_045428.1 coordinate 422,446,432, forward strand.
GGAAAATCCCCATACTGCAGATTGGGGTTGCACAGTTGTGCTCTGATCTATGCTGAGTCACTTCTGGTTTGGAGTGTGTATAGCTAGAACCTGTTAGGTTCTCTGCTGATCTACTGTTTTGCAGAGTAATCAGTCTATGCCAGTGTTGTCTCTATAATTTTCTAACCACAGAGACCACTCCCACTTGGTCTGCATAATATGTTAGCCTCTAATTATCTCCCTAGATCTTGTGAGACTCTTCTCCCTGGCCCTTTGGGACAAACCGTTTCTGATGAAATTTCAGATTATCTTCAGCTGGTGAGTTGTACTTCTAGTCTTCATGTGTTTTACCAGTCACATGCTATTTTTGAGACTGAATTTAATGTTGTTCGTGAGGGTATCAGAAAGCTTAGAAAGTAATGTGTGCCTTCACTGCCATCTTGCCTCTCCTCTATTTCTTGATATTGAAATTTGTATTAAATTTGGGCTCAGTTCCTGGAGTGCTGGGGTGTAGTGAGATGGAAGCGGATTTTGCACTGCTTTTTTTCAGAGCTAATTCTAGGAGTTTGGAAATTGTCAGTGCTTCCAAGGTGAAGTGACCTGGGGAGAGGGATGGTCAATACCCTCTTAGTCTGCACTTTGGTCCTTACCCAGGAGGACTTTTGATCTTTTAGAATTGCAATCAATACTGCACTCAGTGCCTCTGCTCTTTTGGGATCAGAAGCAATAGTGTTCATTAAGGCCCCAAATCCACTGGGATCAGAAGTGATACTGCACCTCAGAGTCCTTGCTCCTCCTGATCAAACTGTTCCTCACTTTCAATCTACTCTGAAACTATGACTTAGAAATGAGAAAATGATAGGAAATGTGACCAAGAAGTGATAGGTAATGAAGCTGTCAAACAATTTCCAGTTCTGTATTCAATGCTAGCTCAAGGAACCTCTATAGTATCTTTCTGACCAGTTTCCTAAACTCTTTACTTTCTATGACTTGTGAATTCCTAAAGGGGCTTTTGTTACTGTCACTACTAATTAATTAGGTCCACCACTAGTGTAATATTTACATAGACTCTGAGACATCCTCCACTCCTTTATCACAGATCTCACCTTTCAAAATTCTAAATTGTCTTTGGTGAGAAGAATGTTTCACTCTCATCTTTTGTTGCTACTACCACTCCAGCATTGTATTTGAAACATTATTTTAAACATGTTTTAAAAGAGCTTGACTAAAATCTAGATGTACTTTTTAAAAAAGTGAGTCAGGATTTTATGCACTCATATTTTTAGGAGTTTTTAGGAAAGTGGCTGGAGAAAAAAATTAGACTAAAATAGAAATTGTTTATTAACACCAGCATATTTCTATATAACATCTTAAACAGGACTTCTGGCCAAGATGGCGGAGAGGAAGCAAACAGCTGTGTAAGCTCTGAGTTTTCTCTCAGAATTCATTTCATGACAAGCCTCTGAATTAATGCTTGACTGAAAAAAACCCACAAATAGTTACCAAGAGAAGACATCCTTGAAATTTGCTGGAAAGGTCTGTTTTTGCTTGAGGGTGGGGAAAGTTTTAGATCGAGCACAGGCTGAGGGCAAGCAGCGGCAGTGAGAGCACAGGAGGCAGCTCACAGCAGAGCAGACCAGAGTGGGGTGGGGTGTGATCTCAGCCATCTCTGCAGGGAGAGAATTGCTACAGGATTGGTTACTTTGCCCTGGCAGCAAGTCAGTAGCCCAGTAGAGAAGCTAAAAACAGTGGGGGTAAACAATACAACCCAAAACAGCTGAAGTCTCTTGGGACTTGGCCACCCCTCCCCCACAGTGTCTTAGCACGTCTCAGAGCACATGCTCAGCATGGCCATCACTGTCCTGCTAGTGCCTCTATGCTGCCCCGCCCTTCCCTGCTCTCCCACCCACCCCTGGCAATCTATAGAGGAAGCGCAGTAACACCACTCAGCCCCTCCCCCCCAAAAAAGCAGATTCCATTTGTTTTGTTTTTTTTTCTTTTTTTCATTGCTAGTTTATCTTTGATTTCTTCTCTAACAAAATGAACAAAAAATTGAAAAGAACCTTAACCACTGACAGCTTCTATATGGATAGAGAGCAGACTCTAAACCCTGAGGAGACCTAAAACAGACCGTCTCCAGGTGAATTCCCAAAGGAGGAGATCATCTGTTCCTCATCTGTGGTGAAGTCATCCCACTCATTTAAAGACAGAATGGATAAAGAAATCAAATCCTTGAAAAATAGGATTAGTGAACTGGAAACAGAAAACAGCTCTCTAAAAAATAAAATTGGCAAAATGGAAAAAAAATTCCATAGAACAAAACAACTCAATTGGACAATTAGAAAAAGATATAAAAAAGTTAGTGAAGAAAATATTTCATTGAAAATCAGAATCAAACAAATGGAATTGAATGACTCAAGGAGACAACAAGAATCACTCAAGCAAAACCCAAAAAATAAAAAAAGGAAAAAATGTGAAATACCCTCTTGGGAAAACAACAGACTTGGAAAATAGGTCTAGGAGAGACAATCTGAGAATTATTGGAATCCCAGAAAAATATGATGAAAAAAAGAGCCTGGACACTATTTTCCAGGAAATTATCAAAGAGAACTACCCAGAAGTCATAGAAACAGAGGGTAAAATAGACATTGAAAGAATTCATTGATCACCTACTGAAAAGGATCCTAAAATCAAAACACCAAGAAATGTAGTGGCCAAATGCCAGAACTCTCAGGTGAAGGAAAAAGTACTGCAAGCAGCTAGAAAAACACAATTCAAATATAGAAAAGCCATAATAAGGATTACCCAGGATTTAGCAGCATCCATATTAAAAGATCGAAAGGCCTGGCATATGGTATTCTGAAAGGCTAAGGAACTCGGTATGCAACCAAAAATAACTTACCCAGCCAGAATGAGCATCTTTTTCCAGGGAAGAAGATGGACATTCAAGGAAATAAATAAATTTCATCTATTTCTGATGAAAAAAACAGAACTTAACAAAAAGTTTGATCTACAAATATAGAACTCAAGAGAAACCTAAAAATAAATCTTGGGAACTATATTTCAGGTATAAAGATGTATAAAGAACATATGTATGCCTTGTTCTAGAAACTAGAGGTGGAAAGGACATTGTACCAGAAAATGGATAAAGTTGGGGTACTACATCTCATGAAGAGGCAAAGGGAACCCATCATATCTGAGAAAAAGAATGGAGGGGGGTGAAAATAGTGGGTATAGTACTGCCATCTGAATTGGCTTTAAGGGGAAAATTTTAGACATATTCAATTTATGGGGAAACTTCTCTCATGTCATTGAAAAGTGAGAAGGGTGCTCACAAGTTTAATACTTAAAAGAGGGGAAGGGGGAAAGAAGGGATAAACAGGGATGAACAAGATGGCAAGCAATACAGAATTGGTATTTTTTAACCATAAATGTGAATGTGGTAAACTCCCCCGTAAAGAGGAAGCAGTTAGCAGAATGGATTAAAAGCCAGAATCCTACAATATGTTGTTTACAGGAAACACACCTGAAACAGGGTGATACATGCAGAGAAAGGTAAAAGGTTGGAGCAAAACTACTAAGTGTTAGGTGAAGTCAAAAAAGCAAGGGTAGCCATCCTGATCTCAGATCAAGCAAAAGCAAAAATTGATCTAATTAAAAGAGATAAGGAAGGGCACTATATCTTACTAAAGGTTAGCATAGATAATGAAGGAATATCAATATTAAACATATAGGTACCAAGTAATGTAGCATAAATACTTAAAAGAGAAATTAAGAGAGTTGCAAGAAGAAATAAAGATCTCAACCTTGCACTCTCAGAATTAGATGAATCAAACCACAAAATAAATTAAAAAAGAAGTCAAAGAGGTAAAAATAATACTAAAAAAGTTAAATATGATAGATCTCTGGAGAAAATGAAATGGAGAGAGAAAGGAGTACACTTTCTTTTCAGCAGTTCCTGGAACCTATGCAAAAATTGACCATATATTAGAACATAAAAACCTCAAACTCAAATGCAGTAAGGCAGAAATAGTAAATGCAACCTTTTCAGACCACAATGCAATAAAAATTAAGTTCAACAAAAAGCCAGGGAAAAGTAGACCAAAAAAAAATTGGAAATTAAATAATCTCATATTAAGAATGATTGAGTAAAACAGCAAATCATAGGTATAATTAATAACTTCACCCATGAAAACAACAATAATGAGACATTATACCAAAATGTGTGGGATGCAGCCAAAGTGGTAATAAGGAGAAATTTCATATCTCTAGAGGCCTACTTGCATAAAATAGAGAAAGAGAAGGTCATTGAATTGGGCTTGCAACTAAAATGCTAGAAAAGGAACTAATTAAACCCCCCCAGTCAAACACTAAACATGAAATTCTAAAAATAAAAAGAGAGATCAATAAAAGTGAAAGGAAAAAAAATTTGAATTAATTAATAAACCCAAGAGTTGTTTCTATGAAAAAACCAACAAAATAGACAAACCCTTAGTAAATCTGATTAAAAACAGGAAAGATGAAAATCAAATTGTTAGTCTTAAAAATGAAAAGGGAAAACTTGCCACTAACAAAGAGGAAATTAGAGCAATAATTAGGAGTTACTTTGCCCAACTTTATGCCAATAAATTTGAAAACTTAAATGAAATGGAAGAATACCTTCAAAAATATTGCTAGCCCAGATTAACAGAGGAAGAAATAAATATCCTAAACAGTCCCATTTTAGAAAAATAAATAGAACAAGCTATTAACCAACTCCCTAAGAAAAAATCCCCAGGACCAGATGGATTCCCATATGAATTCTACCAAACATTTAAAGAACAATTATCTCCAATGCTATATAAACTATTTGAAAACATAAGGATTGAAGAAGTCCTACCAAACTCCTTTGAACACACAGACATATTACTAACACCTAAACCAGTTAAGCTGAAAACAGAGAAAGAAAATTATAAACCAATCTCCCTAATGAATATTGATGCTAAAATCTTAAATAAAATATTAGCCAAAAGATTACAGAAAAACATCCCTACTACTGTAATACATTATGACCAAGTAGAATTTATACCAGGAATCTGAAGGGCTGGTTCAATATTAGGAAAACTATTAGCATAATTGACTATATCAATAACCAAAGTAACAAAAAAACATATGATCATCGCAATAGATGGAGAAAAAGGAGTTGATAAAATCCAACATCCATTCCTAATAAAAACACTTGAGAGTATAGGAATAAATGGACTTTTCCTTAAAATAGTCAGGAGCATAATTTAAAACTGTCAATAAGCATCATATGCAATGGGGATAAATTGGAACCTTTCCCAGTAAGATCTGGAGTGAAGAAAGGTTGCCCACTATCACCATTATTATTCAATATTGTATTAGAAATGCTAGCCTCAGCAATAAGAGTCGAGAAAGAGATTAAAGGAATTAAAGTAGGCAATGAGGAAACCAAACTATCACTCTTTGCAGATGATATGGTATACCTACAGAACCCCAGAGAATCTACTAAAAAGCTATTAGAAATAACTCATAAATTTAGCAAACTTGCAGGATACAAAATAAATCCGCATAAATCCTCAACATTTTTATCCATCACCAACAAAATCCAACAGCATGAAATATAAAGAGAAATTCCATTCAAAATAATTGTCGACAGCATAAAATATTTGGGAATCTATCTACCAAAGAAAAGTCAGTAATGATATGAGCAAAATTACCAAAAACTTTCCACACAAATAAAGTCAGACTTAAATAATTGGAAAAATATTAAGTGCTCTTGGATAGGCTGAGCGAAAATAATAAAGATGACAATACTTCTAATCTAATCTATTTATTTAGTGCTATACCAATCAGACTTCCAAGAAAATATTTTAATGATCTAGAAAAAAATAATAACAAAATTCATATGGAAGAGTAAAAGGTTGAGAATCTCAAGGGAATTAATGAAAAAGAAAAATGAAATTAATGTGCCCTAGCTGTACTTGATCTAAGACTATAATATAAACCAGCAGTCACAAAAACCATTTGGTATTGGCTAAGAAAGAGATTATTTGATCAGTAGAATAGGTTAGGTTCACAAGACAGAATAGCCAACCATACCAATCTAGTGTTTGACTAACCCAAAGATCCTAACATTTGGGATAACACTTCATTATTTGAGAAAAACTGCTAGGATAACTGGAAATTAGTATGGCAGAAATTAGGCATGGACCCACACTTAACATCATATACCAAGATAATATTAAAATGGGTCCATGACATTGATGCATTGTTGGTGGAGTTGTGAACGAATCCAATTATTCTGGAGAGTAGTTTGGAACTATTCTCAAAAAGTTATCAAACTGTGTATATCCTTTGATCCAGCAGTGTTACTACTGGGCTTATATCCCAAAGAGATCATAAAGAAGGGAAAGGGACTTGTATGTGCACGAATATTTGTGGCAGCCCTCTTTGTAGTGGCTAGAAATTGGAAGCTGAATGGATGTCCATCAGTTGGAGAATGGCTGAATAAATTGTGGTATATGACTATTATGGAATATTATTGTTCTATAAGAAATGACCAACAGGATGATTTCTGAAAGGCCTGGAGAGACTTACACGAACTGATGTTGAGTGAAATGAGCAGGACCAGGAGATCATGATATACTTCAACAACAATACTATACGATGAGCAGTTCTGATGGATCTGGCCATCCTCAGCAATGAGACAACCAAATTATTTCCAATGGAGCAGTAATGAATTAAACCAGCTATGCCCAGTGAAAGAACTCTGGGAGATGACTAAAAACCATTACATTGAATTCCCAATCCCCATATTTATGCTCACCTGCATTTTTGATTTCCTTCACAAGCTAATTGTACAATATTTCAGAGTCTGATTCTTTTTGTACAGCCAAATAACGGTTTGGTCATGTATACTTATTGTGTATCTAATTTATATTTAAATATATTTAGCATCTACTGGTCATCCTGCCATCTGGGGGAGGGGGTGGGGGGTAAGAAGTGAAAAATTGGAACAAGAGGTTTGGCAATTGTTAATGCTGTAAAGTTACTCATACATATAACCTGTAAATAAAATGCTATCAAATAAAAAATAAAATAAAATAAAAAATGGGTCCATGATTTAGGCATAAAGAACGAGATTATAAATAAATTAGAGAAACATAGGATAGCTTATCTCTCAGACTTGTGGAGGAGGGAGAAATTTGTGACCAAAGATGAACTAGAGACCATTACTGATCACAAAATAGAAAATTTTGATTATATCAAATTTTAAAGCCTTTGTACAAACAAAATTAATGCAAACAAGATTAGAAGGGAAGCAACAAACTGGGAAAACATCTTTACAGTTAAAGGTTCTGATAAAGGCCTCATTTCCAATATATAGATAATTGACTCTAATGTTTAAGAAATCAAGCCATCCTCCAATTGATAAATGGTCAAAGGATAAGAAAAGACAATTTTCAGATGATGAAATTGAAACTATTGCCACTCATATGAAAGAGGGTTCCAAATCACTATTGATCAGAGAAATGCAAATTAAGATAACTCTGAGATACTACTACACACCTTTCAGATTGGCTAAAATGAGAGGAAAAAATAATGATGAATGTTGGAGGAGATGCGGGAAAACTAGGACACTGATGCACTGTTGGTGGAGTTGTGAACGAATTCAACCATTCTGGAGAGCAATCTGGAATTATATCCAAAAAAGTTATCAAACTGTGCATACCCTTTGATCCAGCAGTGCTACTACTGGGCTTATACCCCAAAGAGATACTAAAGAAGGGAAAGACTCCTGTACGTGCCAAAATGTTTGTGGCAACCCTGTTTGTAGTTGCTAGAAATTGGAAACTGAATGGATGCTCATCAATTGGAGAATGGTTGGGTAAATTAGGGAATATTATTGTTTTGTAAGAAATGACTAGAAGGATGAATACAGAGAGGCTTGGAGAGACTTACCTGAACTCATACTAAGTGAAATGAGCAGAACCAGGAGATCCTTATATACCTCAACAACAATACTGTGTGAGGATATATTCTGATGGAAGTGGATTTCTTTGATAAAGAGACCTAACTCAGTTTCAATTGATGAATGATGGACAGAAGCAGCTACACCCAAAGAAAGAATCCTGGGAAATGAATGTAAACTGTTTGCATTTTTGTTTTTCTTCCTGGGTTATTTCTACCTTCTGAATCCAATTCTCCCTGTGCAACAAGAGAACTGTTTGGTTCTGCATACATATATTGTATCTAGGATATACTGTGACATATTTAACATATATAGGACTGCTTACCATCTAGGGGTGGGGTTGAGGGAGAGAGGGGAAAAATCGGAACAGAAGTGAGTGCATGGAATAATATTGTAAAAAAAATTACCCTGGCAAGGGTTCTGTCAATAAAAATTATTATAATTTTAAAAATAGAACGTTTGACTTTAAATTATGAAGTTCTAAATGTAAACTCAGCCTCAGATACTTATCAGTGGACAAGAGTTGAAGAAACTGTAGCACATGATTTGTGATGGAGTAGTATTGTGCTGTAAGAAATGATGAAGGAATTGGTTTCAGAAAAACATGTCAAGACTTAGAGGAACTGATACAACATAAACTAAGGAAAACTAACTCAGTGTGAACAGTAACAGCAATGTTATAATGATGATTTACTATAAAAGACTCAGCTACTTTCTAGAGAGAGAACTGATAAACTCTGAATGCAAATTGAAATATAATTTTTAAACTTTTTAAATTAAAAAAACCTTGCTTTTGATATGTAATAAAATTATATGCTATTGCATCATACCAGGGGATATTTATTAATTTTAAAAGCATAGTAAATCAAATAAAAACACAACTTATTCTTGTTCTTTTTGAACCCAAGTATTCAAGTAATTAATTAAAATGGGAAAATTTTCATTTAATAAAATTGGAAGAAAAGCAATTTTAAAGAAGTTTGCTAAATCAATTGTACCGTGATATTAGAGTAAGAAAAGTTTTGCTTCAGTCCAATTCAATAGCACAGTAAAAGTGGACATAATATTAGATTTGGTCAGAGAGAATATGGGTTCTAATCCCAACTCTATCACTTGTTGCATAATGCTAACCCGCAATAGACAAGATACAATATTTCTGAAGTTCAGTTTTACATTTTTATAAAATGAGGTATTTGGAGTAGATAATCTTTAAAGGCTCTTCAAGATCCCATTGATATTATAATAAGGAAAAAATAGAAAATAAATAAACCTTTGGAATTAAAATATAGTACTTGTAGATTGCTCAATATTTACTGGAAAATACCTTGTGTATTTACTGAATTTATAGTAGAAACAATTGGGAAGTATTAAAGAAAAACAAATTTTAGATATCTATTATTAAAAATTGAATTGATAAAGGACTAGTGGAATGTATTAAAATGAATTCATTCTTGGATTTGTGTCAGAGGGTGAGCAGGGAAAAGGTTACAAAATTATGATTTCATTGAAGTAGGAAATTCCTATGATCCATATAGATCAGCAACTTTTTTGCAAATTAGCTCTTCAGATAATTGCCTGGAGCTATTAGGAGGTTGTGACTCATGCATTATATGTTAGATACAGAACTTGAACCTGCAAATATCTTCCTTTTCAGCAACAATGTTTATTCTCAGTAATATCTCTTTTTTACTTATAATCTTCAGTCACTGGGAAATGTGTCAGGCAAACATTTTTAATCCCTTATTTCGGAAATTAAATTTTATTTAAGTAAAGCACATAATAATTCTTTTTTTCCTTAAAAGCTACCATTTTAGTTGCTTAGAATGTTGTAACAGATTAGCACTCATCTACTTATGATAAATATCACTAACTGTGACAATATAATCATAGCTTAAGAGGGTGCATAGTTTCCAGTGGTTACCATAGAGATTTAAATTTGGATCTTTAACAAAAAATACATTCATCTGATTTTGAATAGATCAATTTAGAGTAAGCAAGGTGTACTTGCATTTCTAACTGAATTTCCCTATTTTAGTATAATAGGCTTGCAATTACATTTTGCAAATTAAAAGTCTAAGTATGAGCACATATAAAAGGACTTATTACAAAGATTTCTTGATCTCTAAATGGATGTCTCATTAATTCTTTCATTCTAAATCAAGTACTTCAAATGTATTGTTAATGGAATAATGAAATTTCATTCATGTAAGTTGCAAAAAGATAAAAAAAATGTGAGACAACTTTAGGCTAAACTCAATTCTAATGTGCAAAGTACTGCTAGCAGAGTCTAAACAGTAAGCATAAATTATTTCTTTACTGGTAATTTTTGTGTTAAAGACAAGCTCTCTGTTTAATTTTCCTCAAAGGTTTTCTCATGTTTCCAGTCTATATCCTTATTCTTTGATCATGTACAGTTCTTAATGACATAAGATTTAGTGGAAGAATGGACTTCATATAGTATTTAGAACTTGTCTCAGTTAAATTAAGTTCCTTCTTAAGTTTTGAACATATTAAATACTAGGATTTGAAATCATAGAAATTCTTGATTATTTCTATGGAATCACATTTACATTCCCTTGCCAGAACTTGTTAATTTACTTAATTTTATTGTTTTTTTAAATAAAAATAAAATCCATATTCCCAAGTGCTGTAATTTCATATAAAGAAAATTATTATTTATTTAGCTGGACACTTAGGATTGAATCAAATTGTAGAGAGCCCTTAATGTCAGCTTCATAAGGCATTTGGATATATTTATTGTGAACTGTTATGGAACTGAATGAAGGAGTGCCAGGAAAAAGAGTTGTGCTTTTTTTACACATTTTAACCATGAAATAGTTTGTAGAATTGAGGAGAAACTGGAGGTTGAAAGAACAATGGGGGAGTTATTATGATAGTTTAGGAGAGAGGTAAAAGAGCCTGAAAGGTAACCACCTATACTTATAATGTGTCATAAAACAATCTAAGCACCTTCCCCAAATAATATTTATGAAATACATTATGCAAAGATTATTATTACCACTTCATAGAAAACAGGACCTAAGAGATAAAATAAACTTTTCTTTAATCACATAGTAAGTGAGACAATATTTAAAGTCATCTCTCCTCATTTCAAGTTCAATGCTCTATTTATTATTCTTTTCAGTGAAGGTGATAACAATACCAATAGAAAATATGAGAAGAGATTGAATGAGAGAGATACAAAATTCCCTTCAACAATTTTACTCACAGGATTTTGTCATGCATGCCATAAATATTAAACATTTTTTGCTTGATAAAGTAGAAGCATACTAGAATTTCTCTGAGGAATTATGCAATAATTTACATTTGTTTGAAAATAAAAAATGACTAGTTTTAGCAATGCCACTTTTGATTTTAAATTTGCAGATTGAATTCAGAATTGTGAATACCCATGTGGGCAATTCCTCCACAATTTGGGTGAGGGATGGCAATTTTATCCCATGTACCATATGGGAAACTTTTCTTCATTCTCCAAGGTTGCACAAGAAATGAATGGCATAGTCATGATTAAGGCTTAGCTCAATTGGTTCACTATTTAAGATTTTTTTCTTATTGAATTTAAAATGTGATTATTTATTTCACAAAAAAGCCTCCATCTTTGACTTTAAATTGTCTAATCTCTCAGCATATGTATAAAAAGATCCATATTGACACAACTCTTCAGGAAAGTGTGTATTGTTCAAAGTAAACTAATATTGCAAAGTACAGGTAAAAGAAGTCTCACATCATAATTAAAATATTGCATTTTGATAAAGCATAACATTAGACAAAATAAGTCATTTTGAAATTTCTACTTGAGAACAAATACAGTTAATTTCACAAAGACAGTTAATTATTTCTAGCCATATGAAAATATGCTCTAAATTATTATTAATTAGAGAAATGCAAATTAAGACAACTCTAAGATACCACTACACACCTGTCAGATTGGCTAGAATGACAGGGAAAGATAAGCATGGAATATTGGAGGGGATGTGGGAAAACAGGGACACTGATACATTGTTGGTGTAATTATGAACACATACAGCCATTCTGGAGAGCAATTTGGAACTACACTCAAAAAGTTATCAAACTGTGCATATCCTTTGATCCAGCAGTGTTTCTACTGGGCTTATACCCCAAAGAAATACTAAAGAAGGGAAAGGGAACTGTATGTCCCAAAATGTTTGTGGCAGCCTTGTTTGTTTTTCTGGAAAACTGGAAAATGAATGGATGCCCATCCATTGGAGAATGGTTGGGTAAATTGTGGTATATGAATGTTACAGAATATTATTGTTCTATAAGAAATGACCAATAGGATGAATACAGAGAGGATTGGCAAGACTTACACGAACTGATGCTAAGTGAAATGAGCAGAACCAGGAGATCATTACACACTTCAACAACAATACTGTATGAGGATGAATTCTGATGGAAGTGGATTTCTTTGACAAAGAGACCTAACTCAGTTTCGATTGACCAAAAATGGATAGAAGCAGCTACACCCAAAGAAAGAACACTGTGAAATGAATGTAAACTGCTTGCATTTTTGTTTTTCTTCCCGGATTATTTCTGCCTTCTGAATACAATTCTCCCTGTGCAACAAGAGAACTGTTAGGTTCTACACACATATATTGTATCTAGGATATACTGTAACCTATTTAACATGTATAGGACTGCTTGCCATCTGCGTGAGGGGGTGGAGGGAGGGAGGGGAAAAATTGGAACAGAAGTGAGTAAAAGGGATAATGTAAAAAAAATTACCCTGGCATGGGTTCTGTCAATAAAAAGTTATTAAATAGAAAAAAAAAACAACAAAGACAATTAATTAATGCATTATAAAAATGAGTAAGATGATTACTCAGATTAAGAAGAAATAAATACTAGTAGGAATGGTCACTTCTTGGAATATTTAAAAGAAGAAAGGACATTTAAGTAAGGGCTGTAATCCCATATTTTTATTAAAGCTTTTTATTCACAATGCATATGCACAGGAAAATTTTGCCAATACGTTAGTATTGCATAACCCCCTGCTCCAAATTTTCCCCTTCTTCTCCCCATCCCCTTCCCCACTCATAAAGGAGTCCACCAATATATGCCAAATATGCTGAAATACATGTCATATCCAATATATGTATACAAATTCACAGACATCCGGTTGCACAAGAAAAATCAAATCAAGAGGGAAGAAAAAGAAAAACTGAGGAAAAAAGAAACCAAAAGCAAGCAAATAATAACAGAGAGATTGAGAATGCTATGTTGTGTACCACCCTCTGTTCCCATGGTTCTCTCTTTGGATGCAGATGGTTCTTTTCATCACTGCACAAGTGGAACTGGTCTGAATCGTGTCAATGATAAAGAGAGCCATGTCCATGAGAATTGATCATCATAGATTCTTCTTATTGCTGTGTATAATTGTAGAGAACTGAAACTCTGAATCAGACAAAAGATCACTTAAGGCTACCTATTTGATGTGAGACAATGGCTCTATTAGCATATATTTGGATAATGGCTCTCCTCACTACTGGTGCTTGCTGAATGTTTGGTAGTAAGATAATCATAGGATAAGGATTGGAGGGTGGAGGGAGAGAAGTAAGAGACATTTGGCAGCAGGATGAGGAGGAAAGAGAATGGAGACTCTGGACTCCAGAATCCAGGCTGCATCTTCGGGAAACCACATGGCAGGTTACCTGCCTCCTTCACTTTTCCCCCTAAAGACCAAGGACTTTGATTTATCCTGACTCTGGCTGACCCTGAGGCCCTTAAGGGAGCTAGCCCGTACTTTACATATAATAATCTCCTAGGACTGCTCATTTCATTTTACATCAATTAATGTAGGTCTCTCCAAGCCTCTTTGAAATCATCCTGCTGGTCATTTCTTACAGAACAATAGTATCCCATAGCATTCATAAATGATAATTTATTCAGCCATTCTCCAATTGATGGGCATGCATTCAGTTTCCAGTTTCTTGCTCCTATGAAAATGGCTTCCAAAAACTTTTTGGCACATGTGGGTCCTTTTCCCTCTTAAGAGCTCTTTGGTATATAATACCAATAGAAGCATTGCTGGACTAAAGAGTATGCACTGTTTGATACATTTTTGAGGATAGTTTCAAACAGCTCGCCAGAATGGCTGGATCCATTCACAGTTCCACCAACAATGTCTCAGTGTCCCAGTTTTCCCACATCCCCTCCAACATTCATCATTATCTTTTCCTGTCAATTTAGGCAATATGACAAGTGTGTAGTGATATCTCAGAGATGTCTTGATTTGCATTTCTCTGATTAAAAGTGATTCAGAGCACCTTTTCATGTGGCTACAAATAGTTTTAATTCCATCATCTGAAAATTGTCTGTTCATATCCTTTGGCCAATTATCAATTGGAGAATGGCTTTAACTATTATAAATTTGAGTAAATTCTCTATATATTTCAGAAATAAGGCCTTTGTCTGATCCTTTGGATGTAAAACTGTTTTCCCAGTTTATTGCTTCCTTTCTAATTTTGTCTGTATTAGTTTTGTTTGTACAAAATTGTTTAAACTTAATGTAATCAAAATTATGCATTTTATAATAAATAATGATCTCTAATTCTTCTTTGAACACAAATCTCTTCCTCTTCCACAGGTCTGAGAGGTAAACAATCCTATTTGTATAAAGTATTTTCTTCTTATTTGTATAAAGTATAATTCTTTATGTCTAGATCATGAACATATTTTGACTTTATCTCAGTATATGTTGTTAGATGTGAGTTTATGTCTGTTTTCTGCCATGCTAGTTTCCAATTTTTCTAGCAGTTTTTCTCAAATAGTGAATTCTTGTCCCAAAAGGTGGGGTATTTTGATTTGCAAATATTAGATTGTTATAGTCATTGTGAGCCTAACCTATTGGACTGATTAACTACGCTATTTCTTAGCCAGTACCAAATGGATTTGATGACCACTGCTTTATAATATAGTTTTAGATCTGGTAAAGCTAGGCTACCTTTGTTTGACTTTTGTTTTTCATTAGTTCCTTTGAAATTCTTGACCTTTTGTTCTTCAAGATGAATTTTGTTGATATTTTTTCTAATTCAGTAAAATAGATTCTTGGAAGTATGATTGGTATAACACTAAATAAATAGATTAGTTTAAGGGGTATTGTCACCTTTATTATATTTGCCTTGCCTATCTAAGAGCACTTGGTATTTTTCTAATTGCTTAGATCTGACTTTATTTGTGTGGAATGTGTTTTGTAGTTTTGCTCATATAGTTCCTGACTTTCCCTTGGCAGATAAATTCCCAAATATTTTATATTATCATAAGTTGTTTTAAATGGAATTTCTCTTTGTACCTCTTGCTGTTGGATTTTGTTAGTAATGTATGAGAATGCTGATGATTTAGGTGGATTTATTTTATATTCTGCAACTTTGCTGAAATTGTGGATTATTTCTAAAAGCTTTTTAGTTGATTCTCTGGGGTTCTCTAAATATAAGATCATATCATCTGCAAAGGGTGATAATTTAGTATCCCCATTACCTACTCTAATTACTTTAATCTCTTTTTCTTTTCTTATTGCCAAGGCTAGCATTTCTAATACAATATTGAATAGCAATGGTGATAGTGGAAAAACTTGTTTCACTGCTGATTTTATTGGGGATGGTTCTAGTTTATCCTCAGTACATATGATGCTTGCTGCTGGTTTTAAATAGATGCTACTGCTTATTTTAAGGAAAAGTCCATTCATTTCTCTACTCTCTAGTGTTTTTAATAAGACTAGGTATTGGATTTTATCAATTGATTTTTCTGAATCTATTGAGGTAATCACATGTTTTTGGTTAGTATGGTTATTGATAAAGTCCATTACACTAATATTTTTCTTAATATTAATCCAGCCCTGCATTCCTGGTATAAATCCAATTTGGTCGTGGTGTATTATCTGGCAGATGATTGTCTGTAATCTCTTTGCTAATATTTTCCTTAAGATTTTTGCATCAATATTCATTGGGAAAATTGGTCTATAATTTTCTTTCTCTGTTTGTATCCTACCTGGTTTAGGTATCAATACCATGTTTGTATCATAAAAGGAGTTTGGAAGAAGTCCTTCATTGCCTATTTTTTCAAATAGTTTATATAGTATTGGAGTTAATTGTTCTTTAAATGTTTGGTAGAATTCACATGTAAATCCATCTGGTCCTGGGGACTTGTTCTTAGGAAATTGATTAATAGCTCGTTCTATTACTTTTTTTAAAATGGGAGTATTTAAGTAATTCATTTTCTCTTCTGCTAATCTGGGCAATTCATATGTTTGTAGATATTACTCCATTTCATTTAGGTTGTCAAATTTATTGGCATAAAGTGGGGCAAAGTAACTCCTTATATCTAGTTTCCTCTTCAGTGTTGCACATTTCTCCCTTTTCATTTTTGAGACTAACACTGATTTTCCTCTTTCCTTTTCTTATCAAATCAACAAAAAAAATTATCCATTTTGTTCTTTTTTTATACAACTAAAGCTTACTTTTATTAATTCAATAGTTTTTTATTTTTAGTTTCAATTTTATTGCTCTCTTTTATTTTTAGAATTTCAAGTTTGGTATTTGATAGGGGGGTTTTAATTTGTTCTTTTTCTAGCTCTTTTTAGGTGCAAGACCAATTTATTGATCTGTTCTTTCTTGATTTTATTTATTTATTTATTTTTATTATAGCATTTCATTTACAAGTTATATGCATGGGTAATTTTACAGCATTGACAATTGCCAAAACTTTTGTTCCAATTATAAAGAGAAATTCCTTTCAAAGTAACTACTGATAGTATAATATATTTAGGAATCTATCTGGCAAGGGAAAATCAGAAACTTTATGAGCAAAAGTATAAAACACTTTCCACACAAATTAAGTCACAATTAACCAATTGGAAAAATATTAAATGCTATTGGATAGGGCGAGCAAATATAATAATGTTGACAAAACTACCTAAGCTAATCTATTTATTTAGTGCTATGCTAATCAGACTCCCAAAAAACTATTTTAATGACCTAAAAAAAAACAACAAAGTTCATATGGAAAAACAAAAGGTTAAGAATTTCAAGGGAATTAATGAAAAAAAAAATCAAATGAAGGTGGCCTAGCTGTACTGGATCTAAAGTTATATTATAAAGCTCCTTTATAAGGAGCTGCTCCCCGAGCATGGCAGGATGATCAATACATGCTAAATATGTTAAAGTATAAATTAAATACAATATAAGTATACATATCCAAACAGTTATTTTGCTGTACAAAAAATTGGACTTTGAAATAATGTATAATTAACCTGTGAAGGAAATCAAAAATGCAGGTGGGCAAAAATATAGGGATTAGCAATTCTATGTAATGGTTCTCAGTCATCTCCCAGAATTCTTTCGCTGGGTGTAGGTGGTTCAGTTCATTACTGCTCCATTGGAATTGATTTTGTTCATCTCATTGCTGAGGATGGCCAGGTCCATCAGAATTGGTCATCATATAGTATTGTTGTTGAAGTATATAATGATCTCCTGGCCCTGCTCGTTTCACTCAGCATCGGTTAATGTAAGACTCTCCAGGCCTTTCTGAAATCATTCTGTTGGTCATTTCTTACAGAACAATAATATTCCATAATATTCATATACCACAATTTATTCAGCCATTCTCCAATTAATGGGCATCCACTCAGTTTCCAGTTTCTAGTCACTACAAAGAGGGCTGCCACAAACATCTCTTTGGAATATAAGCCCAGTAAGTAACACTGCTGGATCAAAGGGTATGCATAGTTTGATAACTTTTTGAGCATAGTTCCAAATTGCTCTCCAGAATGGTTGGATGTATTCATAATTCCACCAACAATGTTCCTGTTTTCCCATATCCCCTCCAACATTCCTCATTGTCTTTCCCTGTCATTCTAGCCAGTCTGATAGGTGTGTAGTGGTATCTCAGAGTTGTCTTAATTTCCATTTCTCTGATTAATAATGACTTGGAGCATCTTTTCACATAGCTAGAAATATTTTCAAATTCTTCGTCTGAGAATTGTCTGTTCATATCCTTTGACCATTTATCAATTAGGGAATGGCTTGATTTGTTATAAATTAGAGTCAATTCTCTATATATTTTGGAAAGGAGGCCTTTATCAGAACCTGTGACTTTAAAAAAAAATTTTTCCCAGTTTATTGCTTCCCTTCTAATCTTGTCTGCATTAGTTTTGTTTGTACAAAAACTTTTCAATTTGATATAATCAAATTTTTCTATTTTGTAATCAATAATGATCTCTAGTTCTTCTTTGGTCATAAATCCCTTCCTCTTCCACAGCTCTAAGAGGTAAACTATCCTATGATCCTCTAATTTATTTATAATCTCATTCTTTATGCCTAGGGAATGAACACAATTTGACCTTTTTTTTTGGTGTATGGTGTTAAGTGTGGGTCAATGCCTAGTTTCTGCCGTACTGTTTTCCAATTTTCCCAGCAATTTTTGTCAAACAGTGAGTTTTTAATCTAAAAACTGGTGTCTTTAGATTTGTCAAACACTAGATTACTAAAGTTATTGACTGAATTGTCCTTTGAAACTAAGCTATTCCAGTGATCAACTAGTCTATTTCTTAGCCAATACCAAATGGCATTGGTAACTGCTGCTTTATAATATAACTTTAGATCCGGTACAGCTAGGCCACCTTCATTTGATTTTTTTTTTCATTAATTCCCTTGAAATTCTTAACCTTTTGTTTTTCCATATGAACTTTGTTGTTTTTTTTTTTAGGTCATTAAAATAGTTTTTTGGGAGTCTGATTAGCATAGCACTAAATAAATAGATTAGCTTAGGTAGTTTTGTCAACATTATTAAATTTGCTCGCCCTATCCAATAGCATTTAATATTTTTCCAATTGGTTAAATGTGACTTAATTTGTGTGGAAAGTGTTTTATACTTTTGCTCATAAAGTTTCTGATTTTCCCTTGCCAGATAGATTCCTAAATATATTATACTATCAGTAGTTACTTTGAAAGGAATTTCTCTTTATAACTCTAACTGTTGGATTTTTTTTTTGTGACATAGAAGAATTCTGATGACTTATGTGGGTTTATTTGGTATCCTGACTTTGCTATATGTTTGGGTTATTTCTAATAGCGTTTTAGTAGAATCTCTGGGGTTCTCTAAGTATACCATCATATCATCAGCAAAGAGTAATAATTTGGTTTCCTCATTATCTACTCTAATTCTTTAATCTCTTTGTCAAATCTTATTGCCAAAGCTAGCATTTGTAATCCATTATTGAATAGTAACAGTGATAGTAGGCTACCTTGTTTCACTCCTGATCTTATTGAGAATGTTTGCAATTTTTCCCTATTACATATGATACTTACTGATGGTTTTACATAGATACTACTGATTATTTTAAGAAAAAGTCCATTTATTCCTATACTCTCAAGTGTTTTTAATAGGAATGGATGTTGGATTTTATCAAACTCTTTTTCTGCATCTATTGAGATGATCATATGGTCTTTGTTAATTTGGTTATTAATATGGCCAATGATACTGATAGTTTTCCTAATATTGAACCAGCTCTGCATTCCTGGTATAAATACTACTTGATCATAGTGTATTATCCTGGGGATGATTTTCTGTAGTCTTTTTGCTAATATCTTATTGAAGATTTTAGCAACAATATTCATTAGGGACATTGTTCTATAATTTTCTTTCTCTGTTTTCCAGCTACCTGGTTAAGGTATTACTACCATGTCTGTGTCATAAAAGGAATTTGATAAGACTATTTCATTCCCTAGTTTTTCAAATAGTTTATATAGAATTGTAGCTAATTATCCTTTAAATGTCTGGTAGAATTCATATGTAAACCCATCTGGTCCTGGGGATTTTTTTGTTAGGGAATTGATTAATAATTTGTTCTACTTCTTTTTCTGAAATGGGACTCTTTAAGCAATTTACTTCCTCCTCTGTTAATCAGGGAAGCCTATGTTTTTGGAAGTAGTCATCGATTTCACTTAGGTTATCAAACTTATTGGCATAACGTTGGGCAAAGTAACTCCTTATTATTTCTCTAATTTCCTCTTCATTTGGTGGAAAGTTCTCCCTTTTCATTTTTAAAAGTTACAATTTGGGGGTGGAGCCAAATGGCGGAGAAGGCACATGTGACTTTCTAAGATCCTCTCATTCCCTCAACCAACTAGTAAATTCAGCCTCAAAAATAGCTTTTCACTGATAAAATTCATGAAGATTAGAAGCAGTACAATTTACCAGCCTAAGATAATCTGAAAGATGGTCAGGAAAGGTTTGTCCTGAGGGGCCAGAAATAGAAAAGCACAGGCAGGGAAAGACTAGCATCCTGAGAAGACCCAGAGTGGGGGTGAGCTCTGTGACTAGAGAAGTTATAGAGATGACTCTGCTATAGGCTAACAGCTCTGCCTTGATGACAAAGCAGTAAACTGGCAGAGAAATTAAAGCCTAAAACAGAGGGTACTCTGAACCTAACAAGATCTGGCTTTAACCACCCAAACGTGGAAGTGTCTCAGGCAGACTGTAACACAGCCCTGCAGCCACATCCTGCAGTACTAGGCAAATCAGCACAGCAGGGAGACACAGACTGAGGAATCCTCTAATCTGCAGAAAGGGGGCTTGGCATGGGGCAATAAAACTTCTCCAACAGGACTGTGCTTCCCAGGGCAGAGACACTTCCAGTCCCTGCAGTTCCATTCACTGCTCAGCTGCTAATACCCACAGAACCAGGGCAGACTTTGGCTTGGGGTAGTGAAACCCTCACTGCTCATCTTCTAATCCCAGGGCAGTCATTATCCCACACAGCAGGGTTCTTTGCAGGGCACTTTCCCAAGGCAGCCCTGCAGGCCTGAGTTATATCCCAGTGGGGACCTCTTTCCCAGAGCACTCCAGTACCTCGCTGCTTTTTGTAGCCAACTGGCAGGACAGCTACCCATCCACAGACCTATCACTTCTCTGATGAGGAAGCTGGTAACCTCTGGCCCTGAAGGCAGACACTATAGGCTTTAAAAATGAGTAAATAAATCAAAAGGATGATTGATAATTTCTATACAGAAAGAGAGCAGCTTTTCAACCCTGAAGAGACTAATAGAAGACAGTCTCCAGACAATTATTGGTCGCCAATACAAAAGACTCTACTAGAAGGGACTATTAAAAACCATAAAAGAGAACTGGAAGAAAAATGGGGAAAGGAAAGAGAAACTGTGCAAGAGAGCAACAACTTCCTGAAATGTGAATTGGAAAAGGTTAAAAAACTCCAAAGAAGTGCAGGGAAACAGTATTTGTGAATTGGGGAAAAAAAAAAAAACAGTAAAAAAAATTAGTGAAATGGAAAAAAATTCCATAGAGAAAAACAACTCATTTAAAAACTCAATTGGACATATACAAAAAGAACTTTTAAAAAAAGCAAATGAAGAAAATAATTCACTAAAAATCAGAACTGAACAAATGGAAATGACGGATTCCTTGATACAACAAGAATCAGTCAAGCAAAACCAAAAAAATAAAAGATTGGGAAAAAATGAACAGATATTTATTTGGAAAAACAAGCCACCTGGAAAAAGAAAATCTAGGAGAGATAACATGAGGATCATTGGACTACCCAAAGATTATGATAAAAAAAAAAGAGCCTAGATACTATTTTACAGGAAATCATCAAAGAGAACTGCCCAGAAGTAATAGAACTGGAAGGTAAAATAGGCATTGAAAGAATTCATCGAACACCTACTGAAAAAGACCCTAAAATAAAGACTTCATGGAATACTGTGGCCAAATTTCAGAATTTTCAGACCAAAGTAAAAATATTACAAGCAGCCATGAAAAAACAATTCAAATAGCGAGGTGCCACAATAAGGGTCACTCAAGATCTGGCTGCCTCAACATGAAAGGATTGAAGGGCCTGGAATCTGATATTCTGAAAGGCAAAAGAACTTGGAATGCAGCCAAGAATAAACAACCCAGCTAAGCTGAGCATTTTTTTTTCCATAGAAGAAGATGGACATTTAATGAAAGAAAGGAATTCCATTTATTTTAAAGGAAAAAAAAAACAGAACTAAGCAAAAGTTTGATCTCCAACAACAAGACTCAAGAAAAGTAGAAAAAGGTAAAAGGAACTCTTGAGAACTGTATTTCTGTTGTGGATACACATAAAAATCAAATGTATAATTTGATTTTTACTGATATAACATAAAAAAGGGAAGTAGAAATGGAAAAGGGATAGTGTTGGGAAAAGGGGAGATAAAAAGAAGGAAACTACATGTGATGATGAGGCAAAGAAAACCTATCATATCTGAGGGAACTTAGAGATGGAGAGGAACAGTGTGTGAATCCTACTCTCATCAGAGTTGGCTCAAAGAGGAAATAATTGACATTTGTTTAACAGAGAATCTTCTCTCACCTCATTAAAAAGTGGGAGAGGAAAAGGGGAAAGGAAAAAGAGTAATAAGGGAAGGGTACAAGAAAAGGGAAAGGATTCAAAGGGAGGAAAGAAGAATCCTAAAGAAGGAGAGCTGTGTGACACAAGTGGGACCAATAAATTTAATAATAGGGAAGGGGGGAAAAGGGGCAAGAAAAAGAAAAGCATAATCTGGGGATATTAGGATGGCAGGAAATACAGAATTAGTAGTTTTAAACGTAAATGTGAATGGGATGAACTCTGCCATAAAGCGGAGGCAGATAGCATACTGGATCAAAAATTAGAACCCTACAATATGTTGTTTACAGGAAATACATTTAAAACAGGGAGATACATATGGAGTAAAAGTAAAAGGCTGGAGCAGAATCTACTATGTTTCAGGTGAAGTAAAAAAAGCAGGAGTAGCCATCCTCATCTCCACATCAAGCAAAAGCAAAAAAAATTGATCTAATTAAAAGAGATAAGGAAGGAAACTATATCTTGCTAAAGGGTACTATAGACAATGAAGTAATAGCAATACTAAACATATATGCACCAAGTGGTATAGCATCTAACTTCCTAAAGGAGAAGTTAAGAGAGCTGCAAGAAGAAATAGAGAGCAAAACTGTAATAATAGTACATCTTTATCTTGTACCCTCAGAATTAGATAAATCAAATCACAAAATAGATAAGAAAGAAATGATAGAGGTAAATAGAATAGTAGAAAAAAGTATGTATGATAGATCATTGGAGAAAACTGAATGGTGACAGAAAAAGAGAATACTTTCTTCTCAGCAGTTCATGGAACCTAGACCACAAAATTAAATGCAGGAAGGCAGAAATATTAAATGCTTTCTTTTCAGTTCACGATGCAATAAAAACTATATTCAACAAAAAGTTAGGTGTAAATAGACCAAAAATTAATTAGAAACTAAATAATCTCATCTTTTTTATTATAATAACTTTATATTGCCAGAACCCATGCCAGGGTAATTTTTTACAATATTATCCCTTTCACTCACTTCTGCTCCTATTTTTCCCCTCTCTCCCTACACCTTCTCCCCTGGATGGCAAGCAGTTCTATATATGTTAAATATATTGCTGTATATACTAGATACAATATATGTGTGCAGAACCGAACAGTTCTCTTGGTCCACAGCAATAATTGGATTCAGAAGGTAGAAATAACCCAGCAAGAAAAATATAAGTGCAATCAGTTTATATTCATTTCCCAGTATTCTTTCTTTGGGTGTAGCTGCTTTTGTCCATTATTGATCAATTGAAATTGAGTTAGGTCTCTTTGTCAAAGAAATCCCCTTCCATCAGAATACATCTTCATACAGTATCATTGTTAAAGTATATAATGATCTCCTGGTTCTGCTCATTTCACTTAGCATCAGTTCATGTAAGTCTCTCCAAGCCTCTCTGTATTCATTCTGCTTGTCATTCCTTACAGAACAATAATATCCCATATCATTTATATACCAAAATTTATCCCACCATTCTCCAATGAATGGGCATCCATTCATTTTCCAGTTTCTAGCAACTATAAACAGGGCTGCTACAAACATTTTGGCACATACGGGTCCCTTTCCCTTCTTTAGTAGCTCTTTGGGGTATATGCCTAGTAGTAGCACTGCTGGATCAAAGGGTATGCACAGTTTGACAACTTTTGGGGCATAATTCCAGATTGCTCTCCAGGATGGGTGGATTCATTCACAACTCCACCAGCAATGCATGAGTGTCACAGTTTTCCCGCATCCCCTCCAACATTCATCATTATTTTTTCGTATATCTTAGCCAATCTGACAAGTGTGTAGTGATATTTCAGAGTTGTCTTAATTTGTACTTCTCTGATCAAAAGTGATTTGGAACACTCATTAATATGAGTGCTAATAGTTTCAATTTCATCATCTGAAAATTGTCTTTTCTTATTCTTTGACCATTTATCAATTGGAGAATGGCTTGATTTCTTATAAATTAGAGTCAATTCTCCATATATTTTGGAAATGAGACCTTTATCAGAACCTTTAACTTTGAAGATGTTTTCCCAGTTTGTTGCTTCCCTTCTAATCTTGTTTGCATTAGTTTTGTTTGTACAAACCCTTTTTAATTTGATGTAACCAAATTTTTCTATTTCTATTTCATCTGGTCCTGGGGATTTTTTCTTAGGGAGTTGGTTAATAGCTTTTTCTATTTCTTCTTCTAAGATGGGACAGTTTAGGATATTTATTTCTTCCTCTGTTAATGTGCGCAAGCTATATTTGTGAAGGTATTCTTCCATTTCATTTAAGTTGTCGAATTTATTGCCATAAAGTTAGGCAAAGTAATTCCTAATTATTGCTCTAATTTCCTCTTCATTAGTGGCGAGTTCTCCCTTTTCATTTTTTAGACTAACAATTTGATTTTCCTCTTTCCTTTTTTAAATCAGATTTATTAAGGGTTTGTCTATTTTGTTGGTTTTTTCATAGAACCAACTCTTAGTTTTATTAATTAATTCAATAGTTTTTTTACTTTCAATTTTATTGATCTCTCCTTTTATTTTTAGAATTTCAAGTTTAGTGTTTGACTGGGGGTTTTAAATTTTTCCTTTTCTAGCATTTTTAGTTGCAAGCCCAATTCATTGACCTTCTCTTTCTCTGTTTTATGCAAGTAGGCCTCTAGAGATATGAAATTTCACCTTATTACTGCTTTGGCTGCATCCCACACATTTTGATATGATGTCTCATTATTGTCCTTTTCTTGGGTGACGTTATTAATTATGTCTATCATTTGCTGTTTCACCCAATCATTCTTTAGTATGAGATTATTTGGTTTCCAATTATTTTTTGGTCTCTTTTCCCATGGCTTTTTGTTGAATCTAATTTTTATAGCATTGTGGTCTGAAAAGGATGCATTTACTATTTCTGCCTTATTGCATTTGAGTTTGAGGCTTTTATGTCCTAATATATGGTCTATTTTTGTATAGGTTCCATGAACTGCGGAAAGAAAGTGTACTCCTTTCTGTCTCCATTTTCTTTTCTCCAGAGATTTATCATATCTAACTTTTCTAGTATTCTATTTACCTCTTTGACTTCTTTCTTATTTATTTTGTGGTTTGATTTATCTAATTCTGAGAGCGCAAGGTTGAGATCTCCCAGTATTATAGTTTTGCTGTCTATTTCTTCTTGCAGTTCTCTTAATTTCTCTTTTGAGAATTTAGATGCTACTCCACTTGGTGCATATATGTTTAATATTGATAATTTTTCATTATCTATGCTACCCTTTAGCAAGATATAGTGCCCTTCCTTATCTCTTTTAATTAGATGAGTTTTTGCTTTTGCTTGTTCTGAGATCAGGATGGCTACCCTTGCTTTTTTGACTTCATCTGAAGCATAGTAGATTTTGCTCCAACCTTTTACCTTTACTCTGCATGTATCTCCTTGCTTCAGGTGTGTTTTCTGTAAACAACATATTGTAGGATTCTGGGTTTTAATCCATTTTGCTAACCGCTTCCTCTTTATGGGGTTCACTCCCCCTTTTTAATGAGGTGAGAGAAGATTCTCTGTAAAACAAATATGTCAATTATTTTCTCTTTGAACCAACTCTGATGAGAGTAAGAGTTACACAATGTTTCTCCCCCTCTCTAAATTCTCTCAGATATGATAGGTTTCCTGTGCCTCTTTTTTGGATGTAGTTTCCCCCTTTTTATTCCCCCTTTCCCTTTTTTCTGACACTATCCCCTTTCCATTTCTACTTCCCTTTTTATGTTATATAAGTAAAATCAAAATATACAGGTAGTCTTCATGTATATCTACAGTAGAGTTATATTTATCGAGTTCCTTTTACCTTCTCTGCTTTTCTTGAGTCCTATGGTTGGAGATCAAATTTTTTGCTTAGTTCTGTTTTTTTTCCCCTTAGAAATAAATGGAATTCATCAGGTTCATTAAATGTCTATCTTCTTCCTTTGAAGAAAATGCTCAGCGTGACTGCACAGTTTATTCTTGGCTACATTCCCAGTTCTTTTGCCTTTTGGAATATTAGATTCCAGGCCCTTCGATCCTTTAATGTGGAGGCAGCCAGATCTTAGGTGATCCTTATTGTGTCACCTCGGTATTTAAATTGTTTTTATTTCTTGCTGCTTGTAATATTTTTTCCTTAATCTGATAGTTCTGAAATATGGCCACAATATTCCTTGGAGGTTTTATTTTAGGGTCTTTTTCAGAAGATGTTCAATTAATTCTTTCAATGTCTATTTTACTTTCTGATTTTATTACATCTGGACGTTTTTCTTTGATGATTTCCTGTAAAATATTATCTAGGCTCTTTTTTTCATCATAATTTTCGGGAAATGCAATACTCATCCGATTATCTCTCCTAGATCTATTTTCCTGGTGTGTCATTTTTCTAAGTAGGTATTTAATGTTTTTTCTTAATTTTACTTTTTTTTTAATTTTTCTTTTTTTATTTTGCTTAACTGATTCTTGATGTCTCAATGAATCATTGGTTTTTGTTTGTTCAGTTCTGATTTTTAATGAGTTATTTTCTTCATTAGCTTTTTTTAAACTTCTTTTTGTATATGTCCAATTGAGTTTTTAAATTAGTTGCTTTGCTCTATGGAATTTTTTTTCCATTTCACATTTTTTTTTTTTAGTGAGTTATTTCCTTTTGCCAAATCTCTACTTTTTTCCACAAATCCTACTTTCTTGGGAATGTTTTATCTTTTCCAATTCACAAATCCTACTTTTCTGGGATTTTTTTTTTTTACTTTTCCCAACTCACAAATTCTCTTTCCCTGTACTTTCTGGGAATTCTTTATCTTTTTCAATTCTCATTTCAGGAAGTTGTTATTTTCTTACATAGCTTCTCTTTTCTTTCCCCATTTTTTTCTAACACTCTTTTAAGATTTTTAATGGTCTCTTCTAGGAGAGTGTTATGTGATTTGGGCCAGATAACATCCCCCTTTTGCTTATTGTCTGGAGACTGTTTGCTATTAATTTCCTTGGGGTTGCAAACCTGCTTTCCTTCTGTACGGAAGCTATTGATTGTCCTTTTGATTTTTTTTTTACTAATTTTTTAAAGCCTGTAGGGTCTGCCTTCAGGACATTGAGGGTTCCAGCTTCCTCTCCAAAGCAGTGATAGGTATAAAGGGGCTGCAAAGAGCAGTGAGGTATGGGAGTGCTCTGGGGAAAAGTTTTCCCCCACAGAAAGTGATTTAGACCTGTTTAGCACTGGCCTGAGCTGCGGAAGTGCCCAGTGAATAACCCCTCTGTGTGGATTAGCGACTGCCCTGAAGCTAGAGGCTGATCAGTGAAAGTGTCACTGCCCCAGGCCAAAGACCCTGGGGAGGGGGGGGTTGCATATTAGCAGCAGACCAGCAAATAGCCCCACATGGACTGAAAGTGTCCCTGCCCAGGGAACAATCGAGCTGCAGAAGTTCTATTGCCCCAGGCTGAGCCCCCCACTTTGCAGATTGGAGGCTGTCCTGGGCTCTTCCCACCTGCCCTGCAGATTTGCAAGCACCCTGAACAAGTGCCATATTGCAGAATGTGGCTTCAGAGATGTGTTACGGTCTGCACTGAGTCTCTCTCTTCCAGTTTTGGGTGGGTATAGCCAGATCCTGTTTGGTTCTGGTGTTTTTTTAGAGTACCTTCTACCTTTGGCTTTAATTTCTCTGCTGATCTGCTGTTTTGCAAGTAAGACAGGGCAATCAGCCTATGCCAGAGCCATCTCTGTAATTTTTCTAACCACAGAGGCCACCCCCTTCCTGGGTCCACTCAATTTGATACCCTCTCCTATTTCCCTGTTTGTGCTGATCTGCTCCAGCCCCTCAGGAGAAACCTTTCCTGGTGAGCTTCCAGATTAACTTCAGCTGGTGAGTTGTTGCAGTTCTAATCCTCATGGATTTTATCAGCTAGGTGCTATTTTTGAGGCTGAATTTAATAATTGGTCATGAGGTTATGAGAGGTACTTA
Organism: Sarcophilus harrisii; assembly: GCF_902635505.1. NCBI lineage: Eukaryota > Metazoa > Chordata > Mammalia > Dasyuromorphia > Dasyuridae > Sarcophilus > Sarcophilus harrisii. The sequence continues at coordinate 422,474,722 of NC_045428.1, forward strand.
GAAAGTCACATATGCCTTCTCTGCCATTTTGGCTCCACCCCTCTTCTTTCTCTATTTTATACTAAGAAGCCTCCGGAAATACAAAATTTCCCCCTATTACCACTTTGGCTGTATTCCACAAATTTTGATATGTTGTCTCATTATTGTCATTCTCTTGGATAAAATGATTGATTGTGCTTATGGCTTGCTCTTTCACCTATTCATTTTTAGGATGGTATTATTTAGTTTCCAATTACTTTTTGGTCTATTCTTCTTTGGCCCTTTATTAAACATAATTTTTATTGCATGATGATCTGAAAAATGCATTTACTATTTCCGTCTTTCTGCATTGGATTTTGAAGACTTTATGTCCTAATGTATGGTCAGTTCTTATATAGATTCTATGAACTCCCAAGAAGAAAGTGTACTCCTTTTTGTCTCCATTCAATTTTCTCCAAAAATCTATCATATCTAGTTTTTTGAGTATTCTATTTACTTCTTTAAATTATTTCTTATTTATTTTATAGTTTGATTTGTCTAATTCTGAGAGAGCAAAGTTGAGATTTCCCACTATTATAGCTTTGCTATTTATTTCTTTTTGCAAAACTCTTAACTATGCCTTTTAGATGCTATCACTTGGAACATATATGTTTAATACTGATTTTGCTTCATTATCTATGGTTTCCTTTAGCAAGATATAATTTCCTTTCTTATCTCTTTTAGTTTAAATCAATTTTTGCTTTTGCTTGATCCGAGATGAGGATGGCTACTCCTGCTTTTTTTTCACTTTATCTGAAGCATAATAGATTCTACTACAGCCTTTTACCATTGCTCTTTATGTATCACACTGCTTTAAATGCGTTTCTTGTAAACAATGTATTGTAGGATTCTGGCTTTTAATCCAGTCTGCTATACGCTTGCATTTTATGGGAAAGTTCACCCAATTCACATTTACAGTTGAAATTACTAATTCTGTACTTCCTGCCATTTTATAAAACCCAAATTATACTTTTCTCTTTCCTTTTCCCCTTTACTTTATCCCCAGTAATTTACTTATGAGCACTACTTACCTCAAGCAGTCCTTCTTCTCTAGAGACCTTCCCCCTTTCTTATACCTTTCCCCTACTATTTCACTTCTCCCTTCTATTTAGTCTACCCCTTCCCTTTTTTCCTTTCCCTTACCACTTTTCTATAAGACAAGAGATGTTTCCCAGTGAAACCAAATATATCTAATATTCTTTCTTTAGGCCAAATATGAAAAGAGAAAGATTCACACAATATTCATCACCCTCACTTCTTTCCCTCAATTATAATATGTTTTTCTTCCCTCCTCCTGAAAGATGTAATTTCCCTCATTTTACTTCCATATACCCCTTTTACCTGTTGCAATCCCCTTTCCAACTCTAGTTTCTTTTTTATAACAATAAAATCAAATTATACGTGTCTTCTCACTGTATACCCATAATAGAAGCAAAGTTTTCAAGAGTTGTTTTTTTTTTTCTTTTTACCTTTTTGTGATTCTTAGGTTTTATATTTGGAGTAAAAATTTTTTTAGCTCTCATCCTTTCATCAAAAATATATGGAATTCATCAGTGTCATTGAATGTCCATCTTCTTTTCTGAAAGAAAATGCTCAGTTTAGCAGGGTAATTTATTCTTGGCTGTATTTCAAGATCCTTTGTCTTTCAGAATATCAGATTCCAGGACCTTCGATTCTTTAGAGTGGAAGCTGCTAGGTTATGAGTAATTCTTATTGTGGCTCCTTGGTATTTGAATTGTTTCTTTCTGGCTGCTTGTAATATTTTCCCTTGGTTCAATAATTCTCAAACTTAGCCACGTTATTCCTTGGAGTTTTACTTTTGGGTCTCTTTTAGGAGGCATTCAGTGAATTCTTTCAATCATCATTTTACCTTCTGTTTTTATGATATCCTGATAGTTCTTTTTGATGATTTCCTGATAGTGTCTAGGCTCTTTTTTCCATCATATATTTCAAGGAATCCAATAATTCTTAGATTGTCTAACCTAGATCTATTTTCCAGGTTGGTTCTTTTCCCCACTAGGTATTTTACATAAATATTTTTCCTATTTTTTCCTATTTTTTTTTGTTTTTTCTTGATTGATTCTTGTTGTCTGATTGAGTAATTCATTTCCATTTGTTCAGTTCTGAATTTTAGTCTGTTATTTTCTTCATTTACTTTGTAACTTCTTTTTATATTAGTCTAATTGAATTTTTGAATGAGTTGTTTGGTTCTATGGAATTTTTTTTCCATTTCCCAAATTCTGTTTTTTAGAAGTTATTTTCTTTTTCTGTTTCACAATTCTGTTTTTCTGGGAGTTGCTTTCTTTTTTCAGTTTTTCAAATCTATCTTTTAATGAGTTATATGCTCTTTCTATTTCACTATGTCTATTTTGTGTTGCCTTTTCCAAATTCTCTTGCAAAGCTTTCATTTCTGTTCCCCATTTTTCTTCTAGCTCTCTTTTAAGATCCTTTTTTGTGTTCTTCTAAAAGAGCCTTGTGTAATATGGATCAAGTTATATCACCTTTTGGTGCTTCATCTGGAGACAAATCTGCTTTTAGTCTCCTCAGGGTTTGAAATATGTTCTTCTCTTTCGCCATAAAATCTGTCAGTTGTTAGTGTCCTCTTTCCTTTTTTTACTCATTTTTTTAAGTTAAGTTAAGGTCTGCCTTTAGGGGCAGGAGAAGTTTTCCAAGTAACCACAGCTCTGCTGGGTCAGTGCTGATTCACTCCTGGTTCTGGATCTGTCATATGGAGTCTGCAATGCTGGTGGAGTTAGCAATGCCCTAGGGTTCTATGCTGTCTTCACAGGTGTTTGTGATTGGAGTCTGCACCACCACCCTGAGACTGCACTGCTCTGGGACTCTAAGCTGTCTGAGTTGGCATTAGTGGTCATGGTATCTCTCTCCCACTTCAAATTGTAACAGACCTTCCCTGGTCCACTTCCTCTCACAAACTCTCTGCCCCATGGAGACTACACCACCAAACTGAGACTATTCTGCCCTGGGGCTCTGCTCTGTCTGTGCTGGTGTTTGTGGTCAGCTATTTGTTCTTTGCTACCTCTATCCTGTTTCTGATGGAAACACATATTTTCTATTCTCTTTGATCTCATAGATTCTCTGCCCCAAGATTCTGAGCTGTCTGCATTGTTGTTTGTACTGGTTGCCCTGGCTACCTCCCTCCCATTTCCAGTTGAAACAGACCTTTTTTTTTGGCTATCTTTGAAATTAATTTCTTTGGTAATTTGTTGCACTTCCAATATTTGTGCATTCTGCCCATCCAGAGCTAATTTAGAGGCTGGATTTCATAATATTATTAGAGTTATAAAAAAGGTCAGAGAGAAACATGTGCCATCTTGCCATCTTGGCTCTGCCCCCAGAAGTCTGACTCCTGCAATCAAATTTTGCAAAGCCAAGGCTACTATTCATTATATCAACAATTGGAACTTGGACTAGATCTACAATTTTTACTGATAGAGGGAACCCCCAAATTAAAAAAAAATGCTCCTCATACAGCTAGAGGTCATCACTTTCTCTTACATTTATAGCCTTAAAACATTGTTGGAATCCTTACAAAATGTTAAGTCATTAGAACTGATAGAGACAATAATTATCTAATTTAGCATGGTCCAGTATGATTGATCAGATCCTACAAGGAGATGTTATGGGCCAGAACTTGAAACAAGGTACTAAGTGGAATTGAGGAGACAATGGTTAAATTTAGTTTAGCATTGATTTAATCCTACAACAAATAATGGTTTCCCAGTGATATAATGATTAGTGTGTACTCAGTGTACAGCATATAAGCAAGAAGCTCTCAGGGCCAAAGAGCACTCTGGGAGATTGAGAGCCAGGAGTGAATGGAGGCGTCAGTTGTGAAGATTCAGAACCAACATTCAGAGGGAGCTGGAGGTAACAAAGGACAAGCTGCAAGAGCTCTTGAAACCAAGGAGGGAGATAGGCCTCTAAGAAAGTTAACTGGGCTATTTTGGAAGAGACAATAAAAGACTGTACTTAAATCTCTGGCTGTGTTTGAGGTGATTATTGATCTGAACTGATACTAAGGCTGCCTTCAGAAAACTTTTCCAAGAAACCTGCTCCCACAGAGAACCATTATATTATACAAAAAAAGAGCGAACCACATTTTGGAATCTGAACAGGAACTGCCAGGACCCTGATCTCAGATCCTGATTCCAGTGGAAAAGTCTGCTCAACCCAGAAATTAGGGTGAGTACAACAAATAAATTTTGTTAAAAGAGTTAAAGTAGAATATCAGCTAAGATGGGACAGATGTTTAGAAAACAGCCTGTTTCTCTTCAAGGAAAATGTTTAGAGAGCATTGTCAAGGTTATGAAAAGCCAAGGTTTGATTATAATTTTGGAGCAGATCACTGAACTTTTAGAAACTGTAAAGTACATATGTCCTTGTTTCTGTATGGAAAAAGAATGGATCTAGATGAGTGGAAATTAGTAGGAGAGGATCTTTGTCAATTCTACAATAAAAATGGACCTGACTCAATTTCCAAAGACACACTTAATACATATAATTTAATACAACTGGCTTTAGGAAATTATATAAGTGTTAGAATAAGGGGAAAAAAAGAAAGAGCAGGGGGGGAGGTGCCAACTAAACTAAGTGAAAAGGATGAAGAATCAGATAAGCAGGAGAAATTAGATCATTCCTCAACTCATGATTCCCCCCCCCCAATTAACCTTTCATGGGTGGAGGACGAAGGAAAAGGGGGATTGGCAGTAATGCAATCAGAACCACCTATTAAGGAGCCTGTGACAAGATTAGAAAAGGCATTAATTAAGGCAAAAAGTGAAGGACAAGATGTATCTGATTTTATAAATGCATATCCTGTGATTAAAAAGCTTGACTCTTCAGGTCAAAAAGGGAGAAGATACACTCCTTTTAATTTGGAAAAAAATAAGATTTAAAAAAGGATTGCACTCTTTATGGGGCTACACCATCTTATGTTAAGATATTACTGAATAGTTTGTCTTATGAAATCTTAACCCCGAGTGATTGGAAATCCATAACTAGGACATGTTTAGAACCTGGACAAAACTTGTGACTTTCGGAGTATCATGAATCATATAGGATTCAAGCCCAATGCAACAGGCAAACAGGAGCTAATGTACAAACAACTTTTGACCAACTAACTGATGAAGGTCAGTATGGAGAGAATTCAGAACAGATTGATTATCCCATAACAGTATATGAGCAAATTTCTAAGACTGCAATAAAAGCTTCGAGTTCTCTCCTTGGACAGAAAGATGGATGTAAAGCCTTCACAAAAATAGAGCAAGGTCCCAGTGAACCCTTTGCAGATTTTGTGGGACGTCTGCAAACAGCTGTAACAAGAACCATTGGAGATAATGCAGCTACGGAAATAATGACCAGACATTTGGCTAAGGAAAGTGCCAATGAGGTTTGCAAAAGAATTATATGGGGACTAGACAAAGATGCTCCTTTACAGGAGATAATAAGGCACTGTGCCACAGTGGGCACAAATGCTTATTATACCCAAACTATGATGAACATGGGAAGACAGGGTTTCTCTTGGCAAGGGACTTCTAGAGAAACTCGTTGATGTTTTCAGTGTGGAAAAGTTGGACATTTGAGAGCCCATTGTAGATATGGAGATAGAGTGAGAAGACAGGCTGAGAGAAAACCCAAAATCCCATGTCCAAAATGCAACTAAGGTTTCCCCTGGGCCTCAGCATGTAGATTGACCCAGGGAAATAAGAGGCAGGGCCCCACTCCAACATATCAATCAAAAGACAGGTGGAGCATAATGGCAGCTGAGGTTCCACCCAGAGAGTCTTTAGAAGTTCCGGACTCTGATGTTATTAACCAACAAAAAAGCAATCAGGATTACATTTGGGGAGAATACAGGCTTTTTAACCCAACAGGAGAGTGTACAGTGCAAACAGCTCCAATGTAATTGTCAGATGATGAGGAGAAATCCCAAAAATGGCAAATAGAAGGGAATTAGATAGGATAACTGCCTGGGAGAGAGAGTTTGCTTGTGTTCCTACATATAGAGAAGGAAACAGGTGGGAATGAGCACATGGAGAGAAACAGAAAAAGAGAAAAACCTCAAAACAAAGGAGACGATTTAAGAAACATCTGACACATGAAAGAGCATGGCTGACAATGAGACTGTTAAAACAACTTTAAAATCTTTAGAAATCATTAGATTCCCCAACACAAGATGAGTCTGTTTCAAGGACTTTAAAACCAGCAGGTATCATTGGATTCCTTGAGATGAAAAATTGTTGATGAGACTATTGCAGTACTTCAAAGTTTGCAGGAATTATTGGATTCCTGGCACATGAACTAATGGACAATATATTCTTTTTGGACTATTTCTAGGACTTATGGAAATGTATAAATTCTCATGTTGATTCATGTTATTTGTTACATTACTACTAGCCTGTGTTATTTTGCTTATGTGCTTATATAATTTATGTTAGTATGTGTAATGCCTCCCATATTGATGGACTTATGAATACCTGTTTCAAATGAGCCCCTTTAGAAACCCGCTAATCTGATTTGATTTCCCATTTCCTTTGGTGTTTTTCATCTCCCTTCCTGAAAAGTCAGGGAGGGTGTGACCACCTTCTTATGGTGTTTTCACTTTTTTTTTTGAGCAGTCAGGGCAGGTGTGATCATCTTCTTTTCGGGATTCTTACCTCCTTGAAAAGTCAGGGAAGTCATGACCACCTTATATTCTAAATCAAAAGAAAGCAGGAGATGTTGGAATCCTTACAAAGTGTTAAGTCATTAGAATTGATAGACAATAATTTTCTAATTTAGCATGGTTCGATTGATCTAATCCTACAAGGAGATGTTATGGGCCAGAACTTGAAACAAGGTACTAAGTGGAATTGAGGAGACAATGGTTAAATCTAGTTTGGAATTGATTTAATCCTACAATAAATAATGGTTTCCCAGTGATATAATGATTGATATGTACTCAGTGTACAGCATATAAGCAAGAATCTCTCAGGGCCAAAAAGCACTCTGGGAGATTGAGAGCCAGGAGTGGGTGGAGGCGTCAGTTGTGAAGATTCAGAGCCAACATTCAGAGGGAGCTGAAGGTAACAAAGGACAAGCTGCAAGAGCTCTTGAAACCAAGGAGGGAGATAGGCCTCTAAGAAAGCTAACTGGGCTATTTTGGAAGAGACAATAAAAGATTGTACTTAAATCCCCGGCTGCGTTTGAGGTGATTATTGATCTGAACTGATACTAAGGCTGCCCCCAAAAACCTCCCCAAGATACCTGCTCCCACAGAGAACCATCATATTATACAATAGAAGAGAACATCACAGAACATTACCTAGATCATTAAGAGGTTGAGTGAATTCTTCATGTTCACACAAACAGTATATATCAAGGCTTGTGCTGAATTTACTTTTCCTTGGCTCAGATCTTGACTTTATCTATGACACCATTATGAAAGAAAGAGTAATACTTTTGATGTAATTATTCAAATTACAAAGGCAGTTGCTAAATGACTTTCCTGCTTGGAATGTGCAGATACTTTAAGTGAAAACAATTTTAAGATTTGATTATACAAATATAATATTAAACAAATAGAAGATTTTGTAAATAATTGCTCCAGTGCTACTTATTACTTTCATTGGACCACATGGTTTTAAGCATTAAGCAGTTACCTAACATCATCATATGATTGTATAAGCTGCTAGAGTAATGGATTTTTAAAAATAATTGCTAATGAGTAAAAGAAAGGGAGTTTATACATATAAGCACTTAATAAAAACATGTTTGTATTTGATTGACTTCAATGCATATGATTACATTTACACACAAAAACACAAAAATTATTTAATTTTTTTATCAAGACTCATGATTTTATTGTTATAGGGGTGTTTTCTTTATCAATACATAATAGGACATTTTCAGGCATTTATGATCTTAGATAATTTTGGAGTGCTAAAAGTCAAGTCTCTTGCCTATAATTACTTAACCAATATGGGTAAAAGGTACAGCCAAAACACAAGTTTTCTTAATTTCAAGGCCCGTGATCTATGCATTGTCATAATGTCATAATATATTGCACAATTATGAATACAATTTGGATTTTATAGATCAGACTCATGATCCTCATCAAAAAAGGACACAAAGAATCATTTATTTGTTGATCTACCTGTAAATCATAAGCAAAATTTAGAAATACATGTTTTATCATTTTTTAAGATTCCACTGTTACATATGGGTGGGTACTCTGTGCAATAATGCCCTGTGCCATACTTTAATAGGCAGTATTCATGAGTTATTGTGACTAAAATGATTCATCCTTTGATGTCCAACCTCAAATTATGGAACCAGGCCCATTTTATAAAGCTTTTTTATATTGCTAGGATTTGTTAGAGATTAAGTTCTATTTATACAGTCTTAGAGAATCTTGAATCATTTCTACCACACAATCACATTAATTTAGGCCTTCAAAGTAGTTAGGTAGACATATTCTTCTAAAAATATCTGATCACTGTTCTCCAAAGTAAATATATTGCAAATATTAAGTTTTAGGGCCATGATTAAGGCCCTAAATCATAAAAATATAATTGTTTTTAAAAGTTCAGGATTTTTTCTTTGAAAAAAAAATCCCTAAAGTTATTTATTAAGGTCCTTCGATTTCACAATTATATTAAATAATGTCTTGACATAGTTAAATAAAATTATTTATTATATCATTATTTGAAAATATTTAACTCTGAGTATATATATATATATATATACATATATATATATATATATATATATAGAGAGAGAGAGAGAGAGAGAGAGAGAGAGGGTGAGCACATATTTGCTGGCAGAAATAGTTAAAAAAAAAAAAAAAAACTAGATAGCTACTTAGACCAGTACCCTCTCCCCCTTCCCTTTTACTCTCTTAGTAAAAGGTGTTCTGTTATCAGGAGAGAAGTATGTAACCAATTTTTTATCCTATAGTGAAATACACACACACATGCACATAGATTGATATATACAATACACATATGTATTTTATACATCTATGTGTACACATGTACACATGTTTTGGGGCATTATTTAGCCTGTTATATAATTTAATGCCTGATAAATTGAGGTATTTCTGACATATTTGTTATAGTTGACACATTAAATTACTTAGGCCATTTTCAAAACTGCACTAAAACATCTTAAAGAATCAAGAAATCCCCTAAAGAAGTAATATTTGTAGGGATTCGAAACTAAAGTGAGTCAGGAGGTTAATAGCACATCTCAATAGATGCCACGAAAATCTCCTATAGAATTATTCATTTTTTCTATTAATAAGCTCACAAATACATAGGAAATGTTAAAGGGTTGTTTTATGTAAATATAGATTGTTTTTTAGAGGCAAAAGTATTTTACTGTATTAAAAATTGATCAAGTATCAAGATTTTAGAATCATAAAGGCAAAGGAAGTGTGACTGCTAACTTCTTGTGAGTTTCTAAAATTACCCATTATTTATGTAGTTTCTCAAAGGATAAAATACATATTGAATTTTTTGAACTATATTGAAAATCTAATTCTTACATTTTTTTATATAGAGAGAGCCTGGTTTGATTAATTTTTTTTTCTGTTTCTCCTGCTACATCAGCTCCTGAAAAAAAAAGCTTTTAAATAAGAGTTTTCAAGGTGATGTATTAATTATTAGCCGTACAATCTGAGTTATTTATTTATCTATCTAAAAATACTGTTGCAGAAGTTATTTGCTTTTAAGCTATGCTCTACTTTTCGTTCCTGGCATATACCATTGATTAGGAGCTAAGAAATATGTTATATTCCCATCTATAGAAAGGTCCAGTTCAGCCTACTTGCTTTGTTGTAGAAAGTTTGAAATTGGATCAGATTCCCTCATAGTAACATGAAGGGATGATTTGATTACTTTAGAAAGTCTGGTTCAGTTTCATACCAATTTTCATATAGGTATATTTTTGAAATTTATTTAGAGACTGTTCCATAACAGATCAACAACAATATTTAGAGGTAGGAATCTAATGAAATAAATCTTTATTGATCATGTGAATATATATTCATATGCATATATGTATGCACAATATGCGTGAATATGTACCCATGTTTGATATGCAAACATGTGTATATATAAAGATACAGATACACATGTGTATGTGGTTTTATGTGTATCTATAGAGGGTTGAAACTCTTGAGTTGATGCACTGAGGTCAGGACAGCTGAACACATGAAGCTAACTACCAATTGGACAATACTGTTTGGGCATATGCTTGGAAAATGGCCCTTCCCACTATCCGGTGCTGGCTCGATGATTGGTGTATACAAAGGACTGTAGGAGGGACAAGGGGGTGGAGTAAGACTAGCCAGAGTCACTTTGGTGGTAGACAAGGAAGAAGAAGATCACAGAGATTCTGCTTCCATCTAATTCAATCCTATCTCTAAAGACCAAGAATAAAGACTAAAGATTTTTGCTCATCCTGATTCTGGTTGATTCTAAGGTATCCAGGGTGCTAACACAGTCATCACATGTATCTACCTACACAATTATCCATCCATCCATCTATTTATCTATCTATCTAGATAGCTATTTCCACCACTCTACTCCTCTTTCCCCTCCCTGTCTTTTAATAAAAGATAGACTAATTATTGTAAAGTTGTCTGGATAATAAATGGTCTTATTCTTCCTGTTAATATTTTTTGCCTATTTAGTCTGACTATGATATGAGAAGTGCTTTAGGTGGTGATAAAGAATAATATGAAGCAAAAAAGGCATAACCAAATGCACCTGAGGAACAGAAGACAGCAGGAAATAAACAGGTAACTTTCTAAGGCTTTTGTTGTAGAGAAGGTACTAACCTATATAAGTACTATAACCTATACAAATACTCACTGAAGTATTTAGTGTATCAAAGAAATCACAGTCCTAATCCCTATCTATAAAAAATACAAATGTCATTTTAAATAAGAATCCTAATTTCTACTGTGACTTAATTTAGAAGCTCACTTTCTAAATAAATGGTTTTGGTTATGTTCATAGCTTTGATTTGTTCCCAAAATTTTCTTTTTGCTATTGGAAAAGAAATCACTTTATTGAAATAGTTAATATTGCTTTAAGAATAGCATACTAATAAATTCTCTGAACTAATCTGGTTAGATCCTACAAATGCACAATGGCATATACATTCTAAATTTGGTTGAAAAAACAGTGATGTTTTTTAACACTGTAATCTCCCCTCCTCCAAAAAAAAACTTTCTCCCAAAACAGATCAAGAGTTCTGTATTTTATACAAATAAAATTATGACTCAAAGAACCTTTAAAAACAACATATATGATGTTGCCATATGACAGTTTGTAACAGAATACAAGCAACTTTTTTTCTAAATATGTGTTCAAATTGCCAACTGATATATTTCATTTTGACTATAAGATGTCAGTGAATATTCTGTCTGTGATAAACATAATAATAAAAAAGTAAAATTGAAATTACCCTAAAAGACATTTCAAGATTCTCTCCACCCCAGATATCCATTCCTGCATCGTAAGTTCCTATTTCTTCAAAATAGTTTCTGTCAATTGAAAAGAGGCCACCAGCCATAGTAGGGGTCCTAGTTGAAAAAAAAATAACAGAAAACAATATTCTTTGGAAGACAATATGAGAAATTCAGTAAGTGAGACTTTAACATACAACTCTAGAGAATTCTACATTTTAAAGAAAGCATTGCAAAATCTTTATTTAAAGCTAAAATGATATGGGATACATGAATATATAAATATGTGTAATATACATAATTACATAGGATTATACATATTTATGTGTACATTTACATATATATGCATGCACATATATTTATACATCATATATGTCTATATATGTATGTATAATGTATTGTATGTGTGCATAACAAGCTATGATAAATCCAACTTTTCCCAGTGGTTTACCAGATAGCTCAGTTGAGGAAATATTGAATTTTTAAGTAAGATCTGAGCAAAAATTGCCCTGAAACAAATTCCATGTTTGAGACCACCTCTGAAAGGGTTGAACAAATTATGAAATCTCAGTCATAGTCTCTTTTAGAAAAATTATAAATCATTAAAGCATACAAATTCATATCATTTAATTGTTTGAGAAACGTGAGGATACTGCCTTTACTGAACAGCCTTACTGTCCATTTAATTTTTTTAGAAGATATAAAATGTTTGTAGAGGGTGGTATTGGCATGATGACAGCTCTAAAATTATCTTTTTCAACATGAAAGCTGTGCCTGCCAGTGTGTTATTCCTCTTTCACTTGAATTAAAAGGGAGGAGATAAGAGTGTAACTCTAAAGGTGGCCATCAATCAGTGGAATTCTGAGGCCAAAGACTCAAGATGCATGGTATTTTCTCCTTGGAAGAAAATACCTTTTTTCCTACCCAAATATCTCTCTAAACAAGATCCAAAGTATCAAGCATTACCTTTAGAATGAATATTTTCTTTTCTTTTTATTTTTTGATACAGACCTGTGATTGTATCATTATAATGACTTTGTATGGAAAACCCTTCCACTCATACAGTGAGAGTTGCCTGGGAATTTAAGGGACTTGACCACAAATATCTAATAAATATCAAAAAGTGGATTCCAACTTATTTTAATTTTATGACTAGAGCCATTATCCATATCTAAATGCCCCTCAAAACGAATGTTTAAATTGAATAGTATTAGTGATTTTTAAATAAGATATTATTGATGGAATTTTGGATGGCAAATATTTTTGTCCTTTGTATACATTGCAAACACTATTATCTTTCAGAAAAAAAGTATGCTTCCAAATAAATCAGTGATCAGAATCATTTCTTAATATAATGTAATACAATATATATATATATATATATATGTATGTATATATATATATGTATATGTATACATATATACATGCATTATATCCTATGTATGACATTTCTTTTTGATGTTGGCTGACATCTGAGCAAAAATCAGTTTGACTTGTCCTCACAGTTGGTGAAACATAAGAAATCAAAAACTTCATTGTTTTCCTTAATATATCTTCATCTGTCTTAGGGTATGTTCACATCTCCTAATGATATAGCACCACTCACTGCATAACAAGCAAATGATGCTGTTTTTAGGCAAATACCATATTGCAGAGTTCTCAGTTTCTTCCAGTGTGCCTAATGTTTTAGGCTCAGATAATTAACTGTCTTTCATTTGAAATAGCTAAATCTTCTTAGGTCTCAAAGTGATTTATTATTTTTGGTTTTGTTGGGTATATGCCATGCCCAATATCACTGACCTTCATGAGTTAAAATGAGAAACAATAACAAAGATGAGCAGATGGTAATGATTGACTGGCCGTAACCCTACCTCTAAGTGGAGCTTTGGAAATCAATGGCAGTACTACAGGGGCAGGAGTACAGACAAACATTGTGGAAATTATATGATCATGATATTTCCAAATAGTTTAAAGTGGTATGTGATGTATTTTAATGACCACTTCAAAGTGCTTAGACACTTATCAAAAAATATTAAAATGCTAAGATCTTTTAAGTAAACAAAAAAAAAATAAATTTAACAATGGACATCATTTCTTCATAGCGAAGCAACATAAAACAGAAGGTTCAAGTGATTTCAAAGTTTGTAATGAAATGATATTTTAGGATTACAAATAAAAAATAATTACAATATATTTCCATTATACCTGAGGAGGAGCAAGGAGAAGGATAATTACCTATATCTCTATTAATTTCATAGATTTCTATTGCAAGGTTTTCAATAAAAGAGTGACTTTGTAAAGACATGCAGTATCACTGAGATGCTATTTTGACTGTCTCTTTCTCATAGAATATTTAATATCTCTTTGTGCTACTGATTTTTTCCTTATATAGTGACTAGTTTATGTTGACCCTCTAAAGTTCCTCACCTTGATAAGAAATTTCATTTATCCATGCATTTGTATAAAACATAACTTATGCCTGAAACTAATTTTAGAATTTTATTTTAAGTTCAGGATAATACCTGCTTAAGATGTACTTCTTCAGTTTTGAGTTCTTTAATCTCCCATTAGTAATGCTCTCTTCCTCTCTTCAAATTGCATTGTATTTACTTCTCTGTATGCATAATCTATGCCACTATTAAAGTGTAAGGTATTCAAAACAGGAAAGTATTTTTTTTCCTTTTGTATCTCTATTCCATCCCATTGCTTCATTCTAGTAGATACTTGTATAAATATTTGTTAGATTAAATTCAGTACTATGTACATACATATATATGTATATATATATATGTGTGTGTATATACATGTATGTGCATATACACATGTGTATATATATGAATACACACACATATATATAATATACAAAGAGACAGACATACATACAAAGACACCGAGACACAGACAGAGAGGGATAGAGATAGAAAAGACAGAGTATGAATATCTACTGATTAGAGTGCATTGTACTGTCAATTCTGCCTTTACAAAGAAAATTTAGCTAGTTATTTTGTTTGTTTGTTTTTTTCACTGCCAGACATCTATTTATTAATACATATTACACACAAGTATGATTGGTGGTTCTTGCATATGGGTTGCCTTTTAAGTGATAATAAAATGAAAAATATTTTAGAAACCCAAAGTGGAAATATTATGAAGTTTTTGCCAGTTTGAAGCTGTGGGAAGAAAGTTCTTTTCAGTCAAAAGATATAGGGAATTTTCCTGGGTCCATATCTAACATGACAGAGTTAAAGAAGGAAACTTAAAATGTATTTGAAGACTCAAAGTAGGATTTGTAGTATTGCTGGATAAATGAGGACAGTATAGAAGAACATTAGAGAAGATACTGTTTTATAATCTTTCAGCATTTACATTATGATTTAGGTTAGGGAAACAGATTCCAAAAGACATGAGATTTCTAAGTTTTTTTTTGTTTGTTTGTTTTTATTCCAGAGGCAAATTGGAGTCAAGTGACTTGATCTTGACTCCAATTTGCCTCTGGATCCCAATTGGTCACACAGTCAGGAAATATTAAGTGTCTGAGGTCAAATTTGAACTCAGGTCCTCCTGACTTGAAAGCTGGTGCTGTATCCACTGTACCACTTAGCTGCTCCTGATTTCTAACAGTTTTGCCAAACCAAGTGATTATCTGAAAAAAAAAATATGTTCTAGTGTCTGAAGCAGAAGGATTTATGTGCTAGAACTCATAGACAGGAACTTTTTCAAGGGATAAAAGTGACTAAGAGAAATTATAACTTAGACTCCTGAATAGGTTGTTTTTTTTTTTTTAAGGATTAAGATTTTGACACAAATGTGTATGTATATATATATATATATATATATATATATATATATATATAGTGTGTGTGTGTGTATGTGTGCATGTATGTATGTATGGAAAGACATACACACACACACACACATATATATATATATATATATATATATATATATATATTTCTCTTTAAAGTATTAGTAGTAAACATATTTAGAAAATCTAGAGAAGGATTTGAATGGCTGGAACTAAAATAAGGGAAGTGTGAACAATTTGGATCTCTCCTATTTGTAAAAAAAAAAAAAAAAAAAAAAAAAGGTGTTTTGAAGTGGAAGATATATGATGGCATTAAGAAACTAAAAGAGCATGGTAAGTCAATCTTTAGTACTTGGAAGCTGTTGGAAACAAAAAAAATAGGACTAGAAGGGTACAACCATTCAGGAACAGCAAAAAGTTATCATATTTATGAGTTGCATAGGCTTCCAAATATCTTTCAAACCAAAATAGTAATACTCATTTCAAACCAAGTCATTCAAGCAATGTAAAGGCCAAGTTGCAAATTATTAAAAGATAAATTTGGAAAGAAAAACAATTTTGAAAAGTTAGAAATATAATCAAAAGAATGATAAACTGTAAGTTAAAAAATGAAGATGAAACCTAGTACTTATCTCCTGACGGAGGTGATGAAGATGCAGAGATATTTTTTTTTGGAAATGGATAATTGTTGGAAGCTATTTTACTTCAATGAAGATATATATTAAGGCATTTGTGTGTGTATGTTTTGAACTGGTTTAGTTGGGGAGGGTAGTGGGGAAAATAGGGCATCTAGGTGGCACACTGGATAGAGCATCTTCCTGGAGTCAGGAAGACCTAAATTCCAATCTTAGCTCAGGCACTTAATATAGTCACCTAAATATATTTGTCTATGTTTCCTGATCTAGAAAATAAGCTGTAGTAGGAAATGATAAGTAGTCAGTTTCTTTTCTAAGAAAAATCCAAAATTGCTAACAAATAGGAGGGAATAACTTTAAAAAAATTATTAACCAACAAGTGGGAAAGATAGATAAATAATTTAAGGTTCTATAGTTCAACTTCATTGCTACTTATTTAAAAAATGAGACAGAAAAAAGTTGTAAATTTCCAAAATCCATATAATATAAATAGAATTGGTTCATAACAGAAGGGATTTATACAGCCAGATATGTATTGGGGGTATAGAGCAGGACAGATAATTATGACAGCATAATTGAAACTCAAACCTTCATGTTATAACTTTCAGCCTGGTGTTCTTCCATTCAATTAAATTGCTCTGCCACAATCCATGCCTATGTTGCTTTTCAGAATCTAATTTTTCTTCATGATAATTCACAATATTTTATTATAATTTTTCTCTTTTGCCACCTTAGAACTGTTCCAGACTCATTCTAGAGTCAGTGTAGATATCTACTGAAACTCACCTAGCCTTCTATGAAAATGAAACTTATTCCATTCAAAACCCAAATATCTTAATATTCAGTTACCATAGAGTAACCAAGTTACTTGGTCTATTATTATGATCAAATCAACACATCCTTATACTGTAACATTGTCAACCTTTCATTATTCATATGAATACATATATATGTATATATATATATGTTATATATATATATATATGTAATAGATGCTTTTCAATAAATATTTATTAAGCACCTAGTATAGGCAAACACTAAGCATTTGATAAGAGGAATTTGCATGGAGTTGAAAAACCCCAATAGTCCCAAATTTTAATCATTCTTTTATAGAAAGTTTTGAAAGTATTATTATTAAAAATGGTAAAAATTGTCAAGTCATTAATAGACTGCCTAGGGGAGAGAAAAGCACAAGGGACTGGATCTAAAGACCTGGTGTTTGGTCTCAAGTCAACCATTCTAGTTATTGGCTTCAAACCTATCATTGCGCCTTTCTGATTCTCTTCTTCTTGATATATTGTTACAATCTCTTCCCAGAGCTATAATTTTGCTTGATTTTTCTCTACTCATGTCTACTGGAAGCAATGCAAACTTAATATAAAGGGATACAATATGTGCAATGCAGAGTGCCAGATATGATCACAAAAGACCTGGATTTGAATACTGACTTATAATTACTTGTATGTCATTTAACACATTACATATCACTCTGGGAAATAGTTTACTCATCTGAAAATGATAGGGTAAGACCAAACAGCCTCTAAACTTATGAAATCTATTATCTGCTGTATAAGAACAATCTCACCTTTTCCCCCTCAATTTTTTTTTTTGCTCAAATTTCACTAACTTTGGAATTTTTACAAAATTATCTAACCTATGCAAGCTGAAACTTTTGGAATCATCTTCATAATTCTACTTCTTATAACTCTCCTACACATATTCAATCATTTATCTGAACTTGAGAAATTTGGGGTCGCTTTTGGCTTTAGAGATCATAGAAAATTTTATGAATTGTTGGTAATAGAACTGAGCATTAAGCAAAGGAGGTATTTAAAAAGTTGAGAAGTTGGACAGAGGAAAGATGCTTAGAAACATGGGAAACAGTATTCACAAAAGCACAGATGTGAAAAATAAGTATATAAAATCTGATAATTTGATATGTCAGTCTTAAAAATACAAATTTTTCAAGGCAAATATTAACAATGTCTACCACAGAGTAGGTGTTAAACCCATACTAGTAATTTTTATTTGGAAAGAATGTTAAGATAATTTAGATTTAGATGAATCTTTTTCATGATGGCAAAATATTGGAAATTGAGGTTATACTCATAAATTGGAGAATGGTTGAACAAGCTGTGGAATATGAATGTAATAGTATCTTATTGTATAATACAAAATGACAAACAGGAAGATTTCAGAAAAATAAAACTAGAAAAAACTTTTATGAACTTATACAAAATGAAATGAACAGAACCAGAAAAAAAAATATTGTACACAGTACTAACAATATTGTATGATGATCAGCTGTAATGGGCTCGGCTTTTTGCAACAACACAATGATCCAAGAAAACTACAAAGGAATTATGAAGAAAAATACTATCCATAACCAGATAAAGAACTGATAGATTCAGAATGAAGATCTGAACTTATTTTTTTTACTTACATTAATCTTTATATTTTTCCCCTTTTGATCTGTTTCTTATTTCAAAACTGTGACTTATATGGAAATATGTTTTATATGATATCACATGTATAAATTATATCAAACTATCTACCATATTCAGAAGAGGGCATGGAAGAAAAGGGAGTGGGGAGTGAGAGAAAATTTGTAACTCATAATGTAAAAATGAGTGTTAAAATTTTTCTTGACATCTAACCAGGAAAAATACAATTAAAAATCAGGAAAAAAACATTGCTGAATAACAATAAAATTAAAGATGATCTAGACACAGGCTATAGAGATAAAAATAGAGATTAAAAAATCTCTATTTTATTTGGAGGCAATAGAATTATACTAAAAGTTCTGGAATAGGGGCAGTATCATAACCATGTATGTCAACCAGAAAAAAATAATTTGGATGTAATGTGAAGAGTGTATTGAGTGAAGGGAAAATGAAATCAGGGAAATAATTGAGGAGGATAGAGAAAAGGGACTTGAACTAGGATAGGGGTAGGGTGAATAGAACAATATGAAAGATATTGTAAATGTGGGATCAATAGAATTTTCCTAATGATTAAATTCATGACAGAAAAAAAGAAAGAAAAATAGCTGTGAATAACAGAAATGGAGGGAATAATTAAAGGGACAGGTTAGGAAAGGAAAGATTCAGAGTTCTTTAATGGCTATTTTGAGAGGGAGGAACCTGGAAGACATCAAGGTAAATATATTTAGATTAAACTGAAAATATAGGAATGAAGGGAAGCATCAGTATTCTAAATAGTTTTGAAAGGCATTTTTACAAAGGCTCTGATTGAATCCATGGGAGTAGAGAATGCAATTTTCCTTGAAATAATGAACAAAGTATATCAGAGAGGAAGCACACAATGAGAAACTGAAGATGCAAAAGGAAATCCTAACAGAAACATTGGGTGATGACCATATTTATGGGCCAAGAGAATAAAAAAGGATTCAATGAGGAAGATAGAAAACAATGAGTAATAGCTCAAAGTAGGAAGGGAAGAAGGATAGTGCTAAAATACAAGAAGAATGGTCTCTATTGGAAAATACAGCAAAGAGAAAGGTTAAGAGGAAAAAGGAGAGTGAGAAAAGGTTATTAAATTTGGTCATTAATAAGTCACTAATAACTTGGAAAGTAATGAGCTTTATAGTAGTGAAAAAATACAAAACAATCTTTGGAGTGCTGGAGTAAACAAAAAGCCATTTGTAAACTAACTTCTCTGGGACTCAGAATCCTCATCTGAAAAATAGGGGAGTGGGCCGAGCTATATAGACTCTAAAATCCTTTCCACCTCTAGAGTTAATTCTGTGATCTCTATTGATTCTTATTTGATTATTCTTGGAAGATGATGTGAATTGTGAATTGGAAGATTTGAGTTAAAATTTTAGCTTTTTTATTTACTATTTCTTATTTCATTTTTATATTCCTAATGCCCAACACTAGGTTTTGTGGAAGTAATACTTTCCATTAAAAATGTATTAAATCTATCAATTATGAAAGTAGAACCAGAACATTTCAAAATTTCTTTCTGTCTCTAAATGGTTATTTGGCATTTTTTCTCTATTATCTTATTCTCCATGTGGATAAGGAGAAAAGATATATGCGAGTTTCTACATGATCATTTCCTTTAATAGCTAGTTCTCAAAAAATATAGAGAGCTGGTTAGAGTTTGAAAATTTTTACATGGAAATGTGCAACTGCAAATGTTGCTGTATAATCTAGATGGGGAATGATTTGAAGTATGGAGTAATGTCCATTTGGTCTTTTGGTACATCATGCTGGGCATGACAAAAGTATTTTCTGCCTAGAGAGAATTAAGTTGCTTAAGGATTTCTATTATCTCAGGCACCAAGCAAGGATGAAATTTTCTCAAAGCCCCTGTAGAGACAATGGAAAACAAATAGTTAGCAAAGCTATTTAAAGGATAAGCAGGAAAATGACAGAAGGAACTTATGTCTTTAGTAAGGGCTAATTATTTCATTATCTGCTGAAGAAGTTACCAGACACCAAAACACTGGAAGCAACTCCCCTGATTTATTCTTAAAGACCTAAATTCTCCACAAATGATACTTCCCCCCTTAATCTTATTTCATAATCACACACACACACACACACACACACACACACAGTGAGTGCAACACTGCCTTTTCTATGTTTTTTTTTTTTTTTTTTTTTTTTTTTTTGTTGTAATTTCGTGCTCTTGTTTTTTTTATGACTAAATCCTGCTAATTGCTTTGGAAAAGGTGTTCAATTGCCTGAGATCTACTTGTGATTTAAATTTTTAGAGTCAGAAATTTTGAAGTTAGATGAAATTCAAAGATCATCTAGCACAACCTTCTAGAGGTTAAATGAATTGCCTAAGGGAATATAATAAGTAGTAGTATTAAGATTGGAATCTAGATCTATGTTATCATGCTTGAGCAGATGATTGATCACTAGTCTGTATGTAGAAATAAGATAGTTTAGGACTTCTTAACAGTTTTTGTTATGGATCCTATGACAGATTGATGAGGTATGTGAACCCTTTCTTAGAAGACTATTTTAAATGCATAAGATATATAATACAGTATGAAATAATTGTCAAAATGTTTAAAGAATTCAAGTTCAGGAACATAGGGTTAAATACTCCTAGTCCAATTCACTCATTTTACAAATAAGAAAGTTGAATTTTAGGCTTATGTGGATTAGCCAATGTTATATACTACCTTATACCACCACTCTAAAATTTTGACATTTTGCTTCAATTCTTTTCCAGAATTGAGCACCAATTGACTTCCTGAAGCCCAACGAACAGTCCTTTGATTATCGGAAGTTATACCTTTATCATTTATAAAAGAAGAGGAGAATCTAAATATTTCCCCCTACTTATCAAGATTAATTTAAATAAATCATAATTTTAGGACAAATGTCAACTCCCCTTCTCAATCTTCAGGCAGTAACACATTTAACTATATCATGAAGATGAGAAATTTTTACTCCTGCTTATCTATTAAGCTAATCAATTTCAAATTCTCAAAGAAGTTCTTTGTTTTGAGTTACTGTAAATAACAAAACAAATATCATGTTCCTGTCTATAGAATTGATCATCACTGCTGTTAATGTAACATGAATTGTTTCAATTGCAGTACTTTTATATTTGACTTTGATATGTGAATATGTAAGTAGTGAGAAGTAAAGTCTTTTGGAAGAGTATAAGCAAATATTGTTATGGACAGGGAATGCAAATTAACAAAAATCTAAGGCAAAGAGCACTGAAAAAGTTAATGTTTGGTTCAAACGATACTTTGTCATCAAGGGATACAGCATGTATAAATGATATAAAGATTATCTGTGTCACTATCATGAATAAAGAAGAATTACCTAACAATAATTGTTGACATTTATTATAATAATGGAATATAAGCACTTTGATATTTAAAGAATGTCTCATTTTATTCTCATCACAATGATATTGAGTAAATACTAGTTTTTATTAGCCCCAATTAGTAGCTATAGATACTGAGGCTCAGAGAATTGAAATAATTTGATCATGGTTACATGGTCAGCAAATATTAGAAGCAGAATCGAAACTCAAATCCTTACTGCTTACAAGTAGAGTGCTTTATTGGTCATATAGTACCATACAAATGAATATATGTAACCAGAAATTAATCATAAGATTTCTATCTAGGAGTAATTGTAGAGACTCCAGAGTCCAAGATCTTATAGATAAGATCCTTTTAGATATAGTTGCCCAAGTATATAGAATGTTTTTTAGCATTTTCAAAGCACTGCAAAATTGAGTCTGAGATTTACCCGAAGTAATAAAAGTTGTAATTAGTAGAAGTGAGATTCAAACCCAATTCTTCTTATTCTAAATATTTTGTTGTTTGTCCTTGGTTTTTGAAAATCACCATGACATCTGGGAGATGATGCCATAATATATAAATGGATTAGATTTAAATGATGGAAGGGTGTGTAAGGTTACCAGTCTCTCTTTCTCTTCCAGAGCCATCTGGGCCCAATGACCCATGATTGGTATAGATCATGACTGGAGATTGCCCTGGATGCAATGGGAGACCTTTGCCTTTTTAAGCTAAGGTTAAGAGATTTTGTTTTGATTAAGGTATCTATTCAGTGATTATAAGGGATATATATATATATATATATATATATATATATATATATATATCCCTTCCTACTTTGATCTATTACTCATTATTTTCTATCTTCCTCATTGAATCCTTTTTTATTCTCTTGGCCCATAACTATGGTCATCACCCAGTGTTTCTGTTAGGATTTCCTTTTGCTTCTTCAGTTTCTCATTGTGTGCTTCCTCTCTGATATACTTTGTTCATTATTTCAAGGAAAATTGCATTCTCTACTCCCATGGATTCAATCAGAGCCTTTGTAAAAATGCCTTTCAAAACTATTTAGAATACTGATGCTTCCCTTCATTCCCATATTTTCAGTTTAATCTAAAGAAGAAAATGGTAACTCATTAGAGTATTTTTGCCAAAAAAAAATAACAAAAACAACAACAACAACAAAAAAAATCAAACCAAATAAGGTTTGGAATCATTGGAATGGAAATTATTGAATGGGTGGACAGCACTATCAAGAATAGCACATGGAAGGTGGAGTGCAATGAGCCCATAAATCTAGTATCCCTTTAGTGACATCACACTATATTTTGTGATGAAATACAAATCAACAGTGACTGCAACACTTAGAACCTTTGGACTTCAAAAGGCAACAGAACTGGATAGATGGGAATACTACTAGCAATTCTTTTAATATATAGATGCTAATAGTTAACAACAGAAGTTCAAAGACATCATAGACATATCTACATATAAAGTGTTGTCGTGGAATAATTCTTTTCTTGTCATACTCCCCAGTAACATGAAACAAGACTAATACAACATAGCCTTAGTTACCTTCATTTACTTGATTGCTCTCCTCTAGATGTTTTATTTCTTATAGGTAACCTTATTGAAGGTTCAGCTGTAGTTGAATACTATACCTTGAATATGGACTGAATAAGCCACAGTACATTGAAACTATCACTTTTATGATCCTAGATAGATTCAGAGATCACATGATTATTAATAGTTTGTTTTGCTATTATATCACACTATTCATTCATATTGAGCATGTAGTCCACTGAAATAATTTTTTTTGATATGTGTGCATCAAATGTGCATGTATATATGTATATAATACATATACACATAAATATTTACATCTATCTATATCTATGTATAATATTAGAAAAAATATGTCGCCTATTTATTGTTGTTGCTGGGGGTATTTTCAGTGGTCTCCAATACTTTAAGATAACTTCCCTCCATTTGTGGTTTTCTTGGCAAAGATACTAGGGCAGTTAGCCATTTTCTTCTCCAGCTCATTTCATACATGAGGAACAGAGGGAAGAAGGATTAATTGACCTGCCTAGGGTCACACAGCTAGCAACTGTATGATGCTAGATTTATACTCAGGTCTCCCTGACTCCAGGCCCAACACTCTATCCATTGTGCCAATTAGCTGTCTATTCATGCTTCTCTCAGTTGAAAAGAATTTAAAAATTTTCCCCTTTTTTTGTGTCCCAAAAGACTTATAGAAAATAGTTCACTTTTATGCCTTATAACAAGATTTCATTGATATGTATTAAATAATCCTAAAAAAATTATCCCTCCACCTCATTTCTCCCTCATTTAAGGAATAAAGGTCTCTACGCTTTTTAAAAATTAAGCATTAGATTGTGCTTCTTGTGGACAAGGTCTGGATTTTTCTTCATTTTTGCATTCCCAGTATTTAACACAATCCCAGGCAAAGAATGGACATTTATTTGAATGCTGATTGACTAAATTTAGTTTTCATAGAATCATAATGGTGGAAAGGAAATTAGGGATCTTCTATTTAAAATCTCTGAGGAAACTGAGGCTTAGAGAGGTGGAATTATATTTAAAGATCATATTGCTTGTTAAAAATGACAAGTACATGAGTCCCAATTTTTTGCTTTTAGTCCTATGCTCTTCATGTTTTGAATTTTACAAGCTGACTAATAAATCTAGAAAGATGAAATAACAAAAAGAGGAACTTTTTTTTAATTTTACTCTTAAAATGACAGTATGATTTTAGATCAAAAGTTCAAATCATTTTTCAATTGATGCAGATTTGTGATTGTATTTCTAAATGATGACTAACCATCCAATTATAGTAATCATAAGCTACTGTCATAATTGGCATTTTAAATGACATATCTTTAAGAAAACTGAAAATTCCACGCAATTTTAATTATTTTTCTCTTTAGAATTTAATTAATCATGGAGAGAAAAAACCTGATGTTCAGAACACCCTTTTGTCTATACATTTGTAGGCATGTGAAGGAAATGACCTCTCTTTTTTAAAGTAATAGATTACTTGTACAAGGTTCACATTAAAACTATCCTGATGAAAATTACCTTCAGGCTCTTATAACACTGTCACTGAATTAATTAACCTTTTGCCATAAAATCTAAAAACTTCAGTAAAGTATGAGATTTCCTTTCCTTCAACTCTTTCAGAGGTTTAGGAGTAAAATGATAAATGAAATAACATGTAATTCCTGAGGCAAACAAATCAAATACATTATGCTTTCACTTTCTCCCCATGTGATAATAAAAATCAAAATTTGCAGTGCAAATGTAGCAAAGTTTTCATTTCAATTTTCATCACCCTTAATAATAAATGAGAAATAATGTGCAATGTATCTCCTTGAAAAACCCTAATCTTTATGAATGAGGTCAGTAATTTCTTACTTAGCATGGGAGAGCTCACTATCTATTATGTAGACTTTCTAAATGAAAGCAATACAATTGAAAATAGCACAACTGGGTACAATGTGCTCATTATAGGAAGAATGGACACAAAATGAATGCTTTAACACTTTGTTAACACAAAAAACTAATAACATTAAATTATCTGGGAACATATTGTTTAGAATTGAAAGAAAAGATCATCTTTTCCAACCATTTTATTTTCAGGTAGGAAAAATGAAATAGGTCAATGAAATGACATCCAAAGTAATATAGTGATTTTAAATGTACTGTGATGTGAGTAATTGTTCTGACAATGAATGTAATGCTCTTTACTCTGTAATGTACTGATAAGTCTAATACTGCTTCTTACAAAGAGATGGCTTTATATAAAAAAACTAAATGCAATATTTTTGGAAATATAGATGTCAACATAATCGAAAGTACTAATTGAATGTTTTTTTTTAAGATGGCTGATGCCAAAACCACATTCTTCTTTGTTAAAATAGAAAATTTTAAAGAGGTATGCAAATAAATAAAATATTGGCAGAATAACTTCACGTAATATTCTTTTGTTTTAGAACATTGTTCTTATTGATGTGTTATTATTTCCTCATGAGGCTAACAGTGTTTTGCAAACAAAGGTTTCTCAAATAAAGTCAACATAAACAGAAATTTGAGTATGTATTCTTCCATTAACCAGTTGCCAGAGACAGTGAATATAATTAGGCATATCTTTATGTTGTGTAAATTTTTTGTGCAAATGAAATATGTACAGTAGTTTCCAGAGGCATAATTGGATATTCTAGGCCATTTAGGATTTATCAAAGTGTGTTGTATACTGAATCATGGGGACCCAAATAGGAAATGCTAAAGTAACTTTCTGAAAAGGCAAGCAATAATTTCTTGGCAAGCTGAGGATAATAATAAGAAAGGTAAAGGTGTGAAAGGACCTGTAAATTAAATCCAAAATGAGATATATTTTTGGATGTAATTAAAGTTGGAAGATGCTTTGCTGGACAATGTGTTTGTTGTAAGGGTTTCTGTTATTTTAATCATTCAGTTTTAGAGGAATCAAGAAGGGAAAGAAAATAATTAAAAAATAAGTGTGGACAGAGAATATATACTTATATTCTTTGTGTCCTCAAGCCTTTTAAAATTTAAAATTTAGAATTTATATAATATTATATTCTGTGTTGTATTAAAGAAAAAGAAATCACCCAGTGGAATATAGCATATGGGGGTAATATACTTTTTTGTGACATACACAAAGATTGGTAGATATAGCTATATGTATATGCATACACATGTAAATACATATATAAGCACATATGTGTAAAATATATATCTGATATGTATTATAGTTATGATATTCATATGTAAATACATATAATTATGTCAGAAAAATAAAAAAAAACAAATAGAAAACAAGTATTTACTTTAGAATCTTCCTTATATTTCCTTCAAGATTACATTGTATCAAGAAGTTCTAAATTTTATCTTCTTTATCACTAAAAATCTGGAAGTCTATACTTGAAAAGTTTTGCAAGGAATAAATTAACAGATTGATTTCAGTTATTACTATTTTAAAAATGTTTCCTTGGTTGATAAAATTTTTACAGATAAGTTACAGTCACATCTAAGTTTTCCAAGGTATCTGTATTTTCTGCCAAAACTTTTTTTTTTATCCTTCATTACTTTATATTTCTTTTATGTAATCCTCAAGTGGTTATTCTCATATCTTTTACATGTCCTGGAAAAGTCATAGCTAAATATACATTTCTAACAAAAAAGATCAAAAGTAATAACCATAACTAGAATATCTTTAAACAATACATAGAATATTCAAAAAGATTTACATTAATCAACTGGTTTATATTGTGTCTACTTTGTGGCTATCTCTGTACTAAATGACAGAAATAGCTAGAAAACATATATTATAATTGGCTTAGAAAAATTAGAAATTTTATATAAAATAGTTATGAGAATTTTTTAAGAGAACAAAAATTTCTAGAAATACCTTAATGACTATTGATAGGCATAATCTTTTTCTTTCACATGTTAAGTTATCTACATACCTGACAGGTAAAGTTCTGTCTCCTTTTCTTCTGTCCATCTCTCTTTGGGGAACAGGATACCAGCGAAAATTAAGTTTCCAGTTAAAACCTCCATATGTCATATCTGAACCAGCTGTGTATTCAAAGTTATCATCGCTAATCAAATCAATGATGGGACAGACAACAGTTTTTCTGTAAATAAATTATTATATGTTAAATTCAGTATTAAATTTATAGTAATTATCTTTAAAGGTAGAATTTTCTGCACTTCAGAAATTATTTCTATGAGTTTGGTCTTCTTTTTTTTTTCATTGTATATTACATAATCCCATGCCTTTTCTTCAGTTGTCTTGGAGGTTTCTCTCTTTTAAACAATCATGAATAATTTATTTGAATGTACTAATTCATTTTCAAACTGATTTCAATTTTTCTTCCTATATACAAATTTAGCAGGCTTAGCATAGTCTATTTCTTATGACATATTCAATCAATAAACTATTGTTTGTTTAAAAATTGTACACACATGCCCTTGCTACATAGTTTTCCTATAGGAAAGAATTTCAGCTTTTCTTTCTAAATTTCACCTCTTTCAGCTAGGGAGGAAACAGACTGATAGAAAATAGTTTGGCGTTTTGGTTGCATCTTAAGCAAATGGATTATTTTAGGGAGGAATTTCTGGGAACAGATTCATGGAAGAAAGAGTCTTGGGATATATTGTGACACTTGGGGGTTTTAAATGAACATTTTAGTTATAATCATCATATCAAGCAGGTGAAATAGTTTTGCTCTCATGTGTAATTTTCTTAGAAGGAG
Source organism: Sarcophilus harrisii (assembly GCF_902635505.1). NCBI lineage: Eukaryota > Metazoa > Chordata > Mammalia > Dasyuromorphia > Dasyuridae > Sarcophilus > Sarcophilus harrisii. The sequence goes on from NC_045428.1 coordinate 422,502,764, forward strand.
AGAAGAAGAAAGCATTCTGGATTTTGAACTGCAGAAATAACATTTTCCACTTGGAAAATACTTAGATGTTCTTAGTCTTTCCCATATTTGTTCCATATTTATGAATGTTTTTCCTCTTTCATTTATACTTCCTAAATATAAGAGCTAGTTTCTTTGTTCTCCAACAGCTAATGCCCTGCATATGTATTTGTTCACTAGAAAATGACCACCAATGAAATGATTTGGAATTGATTATGTGACAAAGGAAATATTGGCAAAGCACCGTCCAACATAGTGTGGCTATATCAAAGAAGGATCTGTGCTTTAGGAATGAAGCAAAATTCCAGTATCTCAAAAGAAATGTGAGATGCACAAAATTGGAGATATCTCCACTCCAATTCATGTGGACTCTCTATGCCTGACCTGTAGTAGAGCTTTCCAAACTTACTGGTCTGATAGCCACAGTTGGAAACACTGTAATTTGCTAAAATATTGTTCTTTTGTTCCTCTTTCAAGATAAAGGAAAACAATCAACCAACCAACCAATCAAAGTCTTTACTAACAATAGACAGCAATAAAGTTTTTTATTTCATTTTAAAATTCTTACTATTACATAAAATGTAAGAAATGATTTATGATACAATTTAGTAGTTTTGTGTATGTGACAACTGTGACTATAGTATGCCATATAATGTAAAAATGAAAATATTATTAACTGTATACTATACTTAGCTGAAAGGTTATGATGGTTTTGTTCAACTGCTATGGCTCATTTTACTGACGGCCCTCATTTGTCTACTTGACAAGTACAGAATCCTACATTTTATGACAGAATTAGTCTCAGAACAGGGAGAAACTGTATTGAATGCTTAAATGGCCATTTAAACTCTCCAAAGATCTTTTTGTTGTATATGGAATAACTATATAAGCCAAACATTATACAATACTCTATTGCTATTTAAAAGACGAAGCAGGACTAAGAAGCATAACTCTTACCAGGCTGCAAAAGGCCACATTAAATATCAATTTTTTTTTTACCTTATATATTTCATGTTTTGACTAGATGTATGTATGTATGTATGTATGTGTGTGTATACACACACACTCACACACACATATACATATAATATTTATAAACAAATCCCACAATTAAAAGGGAAGCAATAATTTGTTACACCATTATCTTCTTCATTTTTCTTTTGAAGGATATCTAAAAATCTCTGAGGGCTGCCCAAAGAGAAAAAGAGAAGCTGCATAGTATATTAGATAAAGAAGTCAGCCTTAGAGTTAGGAAGACCTGAATTAAGTCCTGCTTTTGGCATGTAGTAATGCCACTCTGGATACGTTATCTAGCCTTTCAATGCCCAGGTAAAATAATATAAGATGAAGAGAAGAAACAAATCTACATTGATGCAAAAAGTTTTCTCATTGGGAGTTGTTAATAGCAATGAAATCACAATACAAGTACTGTTCTAATTCCCATAATAATTTTTTTTTCCTATCCAGATCTTTTGTCTCTGTCTCTCTGATTTATTTGTCTATTCTTCCCCTGTATCTTTCTATGTGTGTGTACATATATGTATATATATATATATATATATATATATATATATATACATACACACACACACACTTATGCCAAATATGTTTTCTATATGTATCTATACATGTGTATCTAAAATCTACCAGGTATATTAAAAGACTTAGTATGTTTTAAAATGTTTAAATCTTAAAATTGCACTATGAATTCAGAAACATCCTATGTAAAAAACAAACAAACCCAACTTTGCTATCCAAAAGAAAAAAAAATGAACACTACTATATGTGTTGTTTTTTATTAATGTATTGTATTTTATAATGCTTCTTTTAATTGAGATTTTATTAGAATACAATCTAATGAAAATAAAGGGTACAAATAGTTGTTTTTGTCCCTACTTTGAAATGAATAAGCCATGATATACTTAGCAAGTTATTTCATCTTTCTATTTAATTTTTAACCTATCAAATCAGTATTTTGACTCTACCTTCACTGAATTGTTTGGTATACATAATGTGTTTTCAAGTTTAATATAGACACGTGTATATGCCACATATACACATGTTGACATTCTACATATAGTACCTTATTATTTACAGCCTGATTAACTTTATGAAATTAATAAGTACATTTTAAATATTTAAACTTATTATTTATACTAGTTCAAACTTTTATATAAGACACATTAGAATGAGAAAAGGACTTTTGCCATAGGGCTGAAAATACTACTTTTTTGAATACATTTGTTATGTCCATATATTACTGTCACATAAAAGTACAGATTTGGTTTAAATGCAAGTTCTGACAGGCCCTCCACCAGATTTGTATTAACATGATTAATCATAACACAGGAATTCATAAAACGTGGACTCTTACCTATTTTCCTTTATTCTTGCCAGTAAGGGTTCTAACCAGCCTAATGTACATTCACAGTGTGCATCTAGAAAAGTTATGACTTGGCCCTTTGAAGCAGCTGCTCCTCGAAGACGAGCACGTATCAATCCAGAACGCTGTTCCATCCTAATAATTTTCACTGGGACTTCTAAATTTTTCACATAATTCTCTAATGCCATCTTGAGAAAATCTGTAAGATTTCAAGATAAATTCATCACAGAAGGTTGAAACTAATTCAATGACCAGTAAGGATTCTGAATTCAAGTAGATACTGAATATATAAATTATGGGCAACTTCCAGGTTGACTTGAAGAGAGCATAATAAAGGACTTAGAGAATTATATATACAACTCATTTGTCCTTTATTAAGACCCATATCTTCCAGGAAGTTGAGTAGGTCAAGATTAAAAGAGGGTGTTATCAAGACTTCTGACTACAATTTTAGTATTGGTCTCCAAGATATTACACATTACCAAATTCATTCCCTATAATTATAAATTATTTTTTTCTCTGTAGTTAGTTCCTGGTGTATTGCAGAAAAAAGTACAGGAGGAAAAGATTGATTGGAGGGATTTATATATTCATCTATGCTTTCTCAAATAGTACAATTTGAAAAAAGCCATCATGAAGGACTGTATAGTTTATTGCCTAAAAGCAAATGATGGCAAATATTATTATTATGGAGGCAGTGGCCTGAGTAAGGAAGTATTTTGTGGCTGCTTCAGTGGCATGTGGATTATTTGGGGCAGTTATTATAGGGATAATAGCTAGTGTGTTGATTTCTAGTCCTATTCAAGCTCTTTTAGAAAGACCTATTCATTTTAGAAAGGATTCTCAATCAGGTGAACAATGGTTAGGAAAAATGGAAAGGGTGGAGTTAATGGGAGAACATGTTATGTTAATTTATTTTTAAGAGTATTTGAAGAATGAAAGTTTTAGCAATGGATATTCCACTATTCTTGTTCATATACTATTCCATTCTTAAACTGGGGCCCACAAAATCATTTCAGGATGAAAAGACATTATATTAGGTATAGATAGATAGGAGGATTGTAGAGTAAGGGGGAATCATTTATCCTTTTATTTGATTTGGAAGTGGTAAGGAGAACAGAGATATCAAGGATCTATAATACGGTATCTCTTATACAGTTGGGCCCCAAATAATTGTTTGATTATGTTATGTAAGAACTAATTTGGCAATCTCGCCTGATTGTTCAGTAGTTTCCAGAGTGAGAAGATCTGTGGACTTGAAAGGAATCAATTACTTCCTAAGCTTATATTTTAAGATAGGGTAATAAAAAATTTTCACAGACACATAATCATATAAACATCATTTAAAAAAAAAAAACAACTTTTCAATATGCTCTAAAATGTGTTGAGGATACAAAGAAAGGCAAATATGATCTCCATACTTGAATTCATAATCAAATATGTATGATGAGCTGCAAATATTTATGTACAAACAATATATAGATAAGTGAAAGGTAACCTTAGGGTAGAAGGCTTTAAAAATTGGAAATTTGTATAGGGAGGAGAGAATGGAATATGAGTCAAAGATGCTAGATTGCTGGAAACAATTCTCTTAACAATAAATCTGTAGATTATAGTGCTTTTTTATAGGAACACAAAAATATTTCTGAAAATGCATACCTCTTTCACTTGCATCATCTACCAAGATGATTTCAGAGAGTAGATTATGGGGAGACCGATTGATTACACTGTAAACAGTTCTAAGTAGTGTGCTCCAGGCTTCATTATGAAACACTATGACTACACTTGTATTTGGAAGTTCATCAGGGTAGACTTTTGTCTTGCATCTGCCAATGAGGGGAAAAAAACTGAATTTAACCTCTTGAAAAATGCAATTACTGTACTGAAAGACCACATTATATAACAGATTTTTCCAGGCTGCGTAGTTGAGAAAAAGGTTCACATTTTTCCTCAGAAAAGTATTAGCTTAATGGAATAGTTAAAATGTCTAATATCATTTCTAATAAATGTCATAAAATAAACAGCTATATTGTAATGATTAATGAGAATGTTTTTGACATTTCTCAATTGGATTTTATATCCATTCTGGGCTTGAGGCATAGTTTTTTAAAAAGAATTTTTTCTTTCTTTTTCATAAAGTTTTTATTTTCAAAACATATGCACAGATAATTTGATAACATTGACCCTTGCATAGCCTTGTGTTTCAGATTTTCTCATCCTTGCCCCCATCCCCACCCCTAGATGGCAAGCAATCCTACGTATGTTATACATGTTGAAATATATGTAAAATTCAATATGTGTAAATATATTTATACAATTCTTCTGCTGCACAAGAAAATTCAGATCAAAGTGGAAAGAACATGAGTAAGAAAACAAAATTTAAGTGAACAACAACAAAAAGAGTGAGAATGTTATATTTGATCCACATTTAGTTCCCATAATCCTGTCTCTGTGTGTAAATGGCTTTCTTCATTACAAGATCACTGGAACTGTCATCAATCATCTAATTGTTGGAAAGAGTCGCATTCCTCATTATTGATGATCCAGTAATACTGATGTTGCTGTATACAATTTTCTCCTAGTTCTGTATTGGTTTATGTAAGTCTCTCCAGGGCTCTCTTAAATCATCCTGCTGATTGTATATTATAGAACAATAACATTCCATAACATTCATGTACCATAACTTATTCAGCCATTATTCTGATGGGCATCCACTCAGTTTCCAGTTTCTTGCCACTTATGAAAAGGGCTGCCACAAACATTTTGGCCATGTAAGTTCCTTTCCTTTCTTTAAGATCTCTTTGGGATATAGGCCCAATAGAAACACGACAGGATCAGAGGGTATGCACAGTTTGATAACTTTTTGAGCATACTTCCAAATTGTTCTCCAGAATGGTTGGATTCGTTAAAAATTCCACCAACCATGCATCAGCGTCCCACTTTTTCCACATCCCCTCCACATTTGTCATCCTTTTCTTATCATCTTAGACAATCTGACAAGTATGTAGTGATATCTCAGAGTTGTCTTAATTTGCATTTCTCTGATAAATAGTGATTTAGAGCACCTTTTCATATCATTAGAAATGGTTTTAATTTCTTCAACTGAAAATTGTCTTTTCATATCATTTGACCATTTATCATTTGGAGAATGGTTAGAATTCTTATAAATTTGAGTCAATTCTCCATATATTTTAGAAATGAGGTCTTTATTAGAACCCTTAAATGGGAAAAGGTTTTCCCAATTTATTGCTTCCCTTCTAATCTTGTCTGCATTAATTTTGTTTGTACAAAAACTTTTAAACTTAATACAATGAAAATTATCTATTTGGCATTAAATTATGAATTTTAGTTCTTCTTTGAACACAAATTCCTCCATTCTTTACAGATCTGAGAGGTAACTTAAGTCTAATTAGCTAATAACACCATTTTTATGTCTGAATTATGAACCCATTTTGACCTTATCTTAGTATGTGGTGTTATGTATTGGTCAATGCCTAGTTTCTGCCATAATAGTATCCAATTTTCATAGCAGTTTTTTTCAAAGGGCAATTTATAATCCCAAAAACTGGGATCTTTGGCTTTGTCAAACAGTAGATTGCTAAAATTATTGACGATTTTATTCTATGATCCTAACCTATTACACTGATTGACTACTCTATTTCTTCACCAGTAGCAAATGGTATTGATGACTGCTGCTTCATGATATTGTTCTAGGACTGGCACAACTAGGACCCATTAATTGACATTTTTTTTTTTCATTAATTCCCTTAAAATTCTTGACCTTTTGTTCTTACAGATGAACTTTGTTATTATTTTTTCTAGGTCTGTAAAATAATTTCTTGGGGGTTTGAGAGATATGGCTCTAAAGAAGTAGATTAATTTAGGTACTATTGTCATTTTTATTATATTCTCTCAATCTACTCATGAGTACTTGATATTTTTTCAAACTGATTAGATCTAACTTTATTTGTGTTTAAAATATTTTTTACTCGTGTTCATATAGTTCCTGATTTTCACTTGGCAGAGAGATTCTCAAATATTTTATACTATCGACAATTAATTCAAATGAAATTTATTTTTGTATCTCTTCCTGCTAGAATTTGTTGGTAATATATAAAATATATAAAAATGCTGATGATTTCTGTGGATTTATTTTATATCTTGCCACTTTGCTAAAGCTGCGAACTGTTTCTAGTTGGGTTTTTTTCTTCATAATTATAACTTTTTATTAACAGAACCAAGCCTGGGTAATTTTTTAAATCATTATAACTTGCATTCACTTCTGTTCCAACTTTTCCCCTCCCTCACTCCACCCCCTCCCTTACATGGCAAGCAGTTTAATACATGTTAAATACGTCACAGTATATCATAGATACAATATATGTGTGCAGAACAAAATAGAAAATTTTGGTTATATCAAACTGAAAAGTTTTTGTACAAACAAAACTAATGCAAACAAGATTAGAAGGGAAACAATTAACTGGGAAAATATTTTTATAGTCAAAGGTTCTGCTAAAGGCCTCATTTCCAAAATATATATAAAGAACTGACTCTAATTTAAAAGAAAACAAGCCATTCTCCAATTGGTAAATGGTCAAAGGACATGAACAAACAATTTTCAAGTGAAAAAATTGAAACTATTTCTAGCCATATGAAAAGATGCTCCAAGTCATTATTAATCAGAGAAATGCAAATTAAGACAACTCTGACATACCACTACACACCACTCAGATTGGCTAGCATGACAGGAAAAGATAATGCTGAATATTGGAGAGAGGATGTGGCAAAACTGGAACACTGATACTTTGTTGGTGGAATTGTGAATACATCCAGCGATTCTGCAGAGTGATTTAGAACTATGCTCAAAAAGTTATCAAATTTTGCATACCCTTTGATCCAGCAATGTTATTACTGGGCTTGTATCCCAAAGAGGTCTTAAAGAAGGGAAACGGACCTGAATGTACAAAAATGTTTGTGGCAGACCTTTTTGTAGTGGCTAGAAACTGGAAATTTAATGGATGCACATCAATTGGAGAATGACAAAATAAATTGTGCTACATGAATGTTTTGGAATATTATTGTTCTGTGAGAAATGACCAGCAGGAAGATTTCAGAAAGGCCTGGAGAGACTTACATGAACTAATGCTGAGTGAAATGCTGAGTGAGCAGGATCAGGAGATCATTATATAAATCAACAACAATACTGTATGAAGATGTATTCTGATGGAAGTGGAATTCTTTGACAAAGAGACCTAATTCAATTTCAATTGATCAATGATGGACAGAAGGAGCTACACCCAAAGAAAGAACAATGGGAAATGAATGCAAACTGTTTGCATTTTTGTTTTTCTTCCCGGGGTTATTTTTACCTTCTGAATCCAATTCTGCCTGTGCAACAAGAAAACTGTTTGGTTCGGCACACATATGTTGTATCTAAGATATACTATGACATATTCAACATTTAGAGGACTGCTTGCCATCTAGGGGAGGGGGTGGAGGGAGAGAGGGGAAAAATCAGAACAGAAGTGAGTGCAAGGGATAATGTAAAAAATTACCCTGGCATGGGTTCTGTCAATAAAATATAATAAATATATTTATTTATAATATTTATATTTTATAATTCCTTATAATTATAATTTATAATATCTGTTAATAAAATATAATAAATTAAAATAAATTAATTAAATAAATAAATTAAAATGACAATTCTGCCTAAAAAAAAAAAAAACAAAACAAATGCTAGCTTTGGCAATAAGAGTTGAGAAAGAGATTAAAGAAATTAGAGTAGGCAATGAGGAAAGCAAATTATCATTATCTTTCCCTGTCATTCTAGCCAGTCTGACAGGTGTGTAGTGGTATCTTGGCATTGTCTTAATTTGCATTTCTCTGATTAATAATGACTTGGAGCATCTTTTCATATGACTAGAAATAGTTTCAATTTCTTCATCTGAGAATTGTCTGCTCATATCCTTTGACCATTTATCAATTGGAGAATGGCTTGATTTCTTATAAATTAGAGTCAATTCTCTATATATTTTGGAAATGAGGCCTTTATCAGAACCTTTGACTGTAAAAATACTTTCCCAGTTTATTGCTTCCCTTCTAATTTTGTCTGCATTAGTTTTGTTTGTACAAAAAGTTTTCAGTTTGATATAATCAAAATTTTGTATTTTGTTATCAGTAATGATCTCTAGTTCTTCTTTGGTCACAAATTCCTTCCTCTTCCACAGGTCTGAGACGTAAACTATCCTGTATTCCTCTAATTTATTTATAATCTCAGTCTTTATACCTAGATCATGAACCCATTTTGACCTTATCTTGGTGTGCGGTGTTAAGTGTAGGTCAATGCCTAGTTTCTGCCATATCAGTTTCCAATTTTTCCAGCAATTTTTGTCAAACAGTAAGTTCTTATCCCAAAAGCTGGGTTCTCTGGGTTAGTCAAACACTAGATTGCTATAGTTATTGACTGTTTTGTCCTTTGAAACTAACCTATTCCACTGATCAACTAAATGTTTCCTTAATAATACCAAATGTTTTGGTAACTGCTGCTCTGTAATATAATTTTAGATCTGTTACAGCTAAAGCCACCTTCATTTGATTTTTTTTCATTAATTCCTTGAAATTTTGATTTTGTTTTTCCATATGAACTTTGTTGTTATTTTTTCTAGGTCATTAAAATAGTTTTTGGGAGTCTGTTTGTATAGCGCTAAACAAATATATTAGTTTAGGTATATTTCATCTTTATTATATTTGCTTGCCCTATCCAAGAGCATTTAATATTTTTCCAAATGGTTAGATCAGACTTAATTTGTGTGAAAAGTGTTTTGTAGTTTTGCTCATAAAGTTTCTGATTTCCCCTTGGCAGATAGATTCCTAAGTATTTTTTTTACTATCAGTAATTTCTTTAAATGGAATTTCTCTTTGTAACTCTGTGGGATTTTGTTAGTGATATATAAGAATGCTGATGATTTATGTGGGTTTATTTTGTATCCTGCAACTTTGCTAAAGTTGTGGATTTTTTCTCATAACTTTTTAGTAGAATCTCAGGGGTTCTCTAAGTATAGCATAATTTCATCAGCAAAGAGTGATAATTTGCTTTCCTCATTGCCTACTCTAATTCCTTTAATCTCTTTCTCAACGCTTATTGCCAAAGCTAGCATTTCTTTTTTTTTTTTTTTTAGGCAGAATTGTCATTTTTATTTTTTATTTAATTTATTTATTTTTTATTTATTATAATAATTTTTTTTAATTGACAGAACCCATGCCAGGGTAATTTTTTAACATTATCTTACTACTTCTTTCGATTTTCCCTTTTCCTTCCACCCTCCCCTCAGGCAAGCGTTCTATATATGTTGAATGTGTCATATTTCCTAGATACAAGATATGTGTGAGAACCAGTTTTCTTGTTACACAGGCAGAATTGGATTCAGAAGATAAAAAACCCTGGAAGAAAACAAAATGCAAACAGTTTACATTCATTTCATGTTCTTTCTTTGGGTGTAGCTGCTTCTGTCCATCATTGATCAACTGAAATTGAATTAGGTCTCTTTGTCAAAGAAATCCACTTCCATCAGAATACATCTTCAGACAGTATCGTTTTTGACATATATAATGATCTCCTGGTTTTTCTCATTTCACTTAGCATCAGTTCATGTAAATCTCTCCAAGCCTCTGTGTATTCATCCTGCTGGTAATTTCTTACAGAACAATAATATTCCATAACATTCATATACCACAACTTACCAACCATTCTCCAATTGATGGGCATCCATTCATTTTCCAGGTTTTAGCCACTACAAACAGGGCTGCCACAAACATTTTGGCACATATACAGGTCCCTTTCCCTTCTTTAGTATCTCCTTGGGGTATAAGCCCAGCAGTAGCACTGCTGGATCAAAGGTATGCACAGTTTGATAACTTTTTGGGCATAATTCCAGATTGCTCTCCAGAATAGTTGGATTTGTTCACAACTCCACCAACAATGCATCAGTGTCCCAGTTTTCCCACACCCCCTCCAACAATCATCATTATTTTTTCCTGTCATCTTTGCCAATCTGACAGCTGTGTAGTGGTATCTCAGAATTGCCTTAATTTGCATTTCTCTGATTAATAATGATTTGGAACAATCTTTCATATGAGTGGTAATAGTTTCAATTTCATCATTTGAAAAGTATCTATTCATATCCTTTGACTATCATTTAGAGAATGCCTTGATTTCTTATAAATTAGAGTCAATTTTCGATATATTTTGGAAATGAGGCCTTTATCAGAACCTTTAACTGTGAAGATGTTTTCTCAGTTTATTGCTTCCCTTGTGATTGTGTCTGAATTAGTTTTGTTTGTACAAAGGCTTTTTAATTTGATATAATCAAAATTTTCTATTTTGTGATCAGTGATGGTCTCTAATTTATCTTTGGTCACAAATTTCTTCCTCCTCCACAAGTCTGAGAGATAAATTATACTATGTTCCTCTAATTTTTTATAATCTCATTCTTTATGCCTAAATCATGGACCCATTTTGATCTTATCTTGGTATATGGTGCTAAGTGTGGGTCCATGCCTAATTTCTCCCATACTAATTTCCAGTTATCCCAGCAGTTTTTGTCAGATAATGAATTCTTATCCCCAAAGTTAGGATCTTTGGATTTGTCAAACACTAGATTGCTATAGTTGACTATTTTGTCTTGTGAACCTAATCTGTTCCACTGATGAACTAATCTATTTCTTAGCCAATACCAAATCGTTTTGGTGACTCAAAGCTAGCATTTCTAATATAATATTTATATATATATATATATATATATATATATATATATATATATATATATATCTAACACATACTTTATCATATTTATTATGTATTGATCTCCCTGCTATCTGGGGGATGGAGGAGAGGGAAGGAGTGGAAAGGTTGGAACAGAAGGTTTTGCAAGGGTCAATACTGAAAAATTACCCATGTACATATCTTGTAAATAAAAAAATTATAATAATTTAAAAAAATAAAAGTTCATCAGACTTGGTCATCATAAAAAAAGGAAGCTGACAAAGAATGGATTGGAGAGGGAGACTCTAAGTTCAGAGAGGTGTTTGGAGTGGGCATTTTCCTTAAATGGATGTTCTAGGAGGTGTCATATAATCAGAAAGAAATCACAAAATGCAAAGGAGCCTAGTGACTTTTGGATTTTTTATTTTTTTGGATAAAAACTTTATATGTCAGAGGAGAAATAAGCATACAATTAGCAAACAAATCTGGAGATGCTTTTATAATGAAAGAAATTGTCCTAGGTTTTGATGTAATTGTAATACATGACTTACCAAATAGATATGCTAAGAATAAAGTTATTTGAGGGATATAAAATTTAGTATAAAACACATAAAGCATAAATGTGAGCTATTTGTAGCCATATATAAAAAATAAATCCATGAAGTAATATCCATATAATAAAATTAAACTGTGTCATTCAAAGAAGCATTTCTCATGTCATCTCCAAATTTTCCCCTCCAAAAAAGACCTCGATGTCATATTTCATAGGACTTTAAACTTAGAACTGAGTAGGAACTGATAAATCATTTCAGTCCAATTGCTTTATTGATTAAATAAGAAATCAGATTACAACAGCCTTTGCATAACACAATCATAAATATAGAACTAGATGGGACAATCTTAATTTTATTGATGAAATATATCTTGGGCAATTGTCTAATCATTAATGTTAAATAACTTTCTAAGAGACCCAAAACTTAAAATTTTCAGATTCAAGCTTTGAATGTCGTCCAAGCCCATTGCTCTCTCCATTACATTATACTGTCTCCTATCATGAATGTTCTTCCAAAGCAATAAACACTATTTTTAATTATTACTCATCAAATACATGTTCATGAAACATCCATTATAATTTAGCCCCAGAATCGAGTATGTGTTTCCAAACTTTGAGCTTAGTACCCAACTATTAGCTTAATTTATTTCTGATTTCTTGAACACTCCAACTGTTACTTTTTTAGTTTTGAAAATAGGAACTATCTTGAGTCATGAAAAGATATTTGCAGTTTCCCAGAGTCTGCTTACAAGCAGTCTATTATAGCCTATCCCACACTTTAAATTGGCCCAGAAGCTATAAGCTGAACTCATAAATTTGACTGATTTGTGGAAGGAATGATTTTGTGCCTTGAAAGTGTGGATAGTATTATTTAAAATATTTTTTCTTATATAGCAATTAATTTCTTACCAACCTGAGCTACATTTTGAATGCTCTCAAAGGCACCAGTAAATCCACAGTAATAAATAGGGAGCTTTCATTGGTAGAAGTGTATTGAAGGCACAAAAACAAACAAGGAATACTCTATTGAGTCCTCTGACAAGTTTGTTGGTTGTTAGCAAGCTTGAATCTTTAGTGTGCAAATCAGCATTCAGCTAAATGAGAAACTTTGAGGTGGAGTCACATAGTTACAAGAATGATACAAACAGAGCTTTGCTCCAGGGCATTAACATCTCAGGAAGCTGTATACTTTTCCTAAATGGTGATTACCATCCCTGAAACTCAGCTCATAGTTTTCTGAAAGCCAAAACCACTGGGCTAGGCAATCATTGTCAGATTTCTCACATTCAGTTTTTGTTGCCATGGTTGATTATATCTCAGGGCCTAATATCTCCTGGAACCTTGGTGAATGTAAGGATTACTCCAGGAACAGGTTATGTCTTCTGGAACTATTTAACTTGTTATAGCATCATATATGTCATTACCTCCCTCACTCCCCCCAATATTGAAATATTTTAAATGAGGTCACCCCCAGTGCAAAATTTCCTTGGTATAACTTTAGGTGGAATTTAGTTTTAAGAGCCAATCCACAAGAAATGGAAAAAAAAATAGCAACAAGTGGATTACTTTTCTTTTCTTTTCTTTTTTCTATTTATATTAAAAGAGAGAGAGAGAGCAAAGAAAAGAAGAAAAGAAAAAAAAGAAAGAAAGAACATTGTCAGGTGGTTAGTATAATATCAGGGAGGATTCAAAATACATAATAAAGTCCCACTTCAAGAAAGGCTATATAAATAATAGAAGAAATTATATTAATGAGTATCTGTCTTTTCTTTACTTCCCTATAGGCTATCAACTTATTCTCTGATGTGCATTTCTTTTACTTTGTTCTTTTTTTCTTCTTTCATTCCCCTTCACCTCTCACAAGTAGGTTATAGTTACACACACACACACACACACACACACACACACACATATTAATTTATAACCACCCACAGACCCACCCACATGTAGATATATCTACATCAATATATAAATAGAGCAAACGGTATGAATATATATTCTCAGAAACATACATCTAAAGTAATATTAGTATGGTTAACTATTAAGGACCATGCCTAGTTGAAGGGGCAGGTCAACTCCTCGAGAGCCTCCACAGCTGTGAATCATAACCTCTGAAGGAATTGCAAAGCAGGACACAGGTATTCTTTGTGGATTGGGAATGAAATATCTTGGAGACAGAGAGAAGAGGTGAGAAGTCAGACAATGCAACAGCCTCTCAGTGGAGAGGTCAGAGAACATCAACTGCCTCTCAATCTCCTTGTATCATCATTATCCTCTCACATGAAGAAATCCATCCTACAGGTCTCAATTAGATCTCCAGCAGCCACTGGCAGGTGGCTTCCTTATCACAAGATATGGCCCCTGAACGTGGAGGATAAGAAGCACAAGAAGTACAAAAAGAAGAAGCAGCAGCAGAGAGCTGTTTGTGACTAGGATCCTCCCAAATTTCCTTTGGTAACCTACGTGGAAGGAAAGGGAAAAGAGACCCAGTAAGACTTTTTTTTTTTTTTTTTTTTTTTTTTTTTTTTTTTTTTGTAGGGATAATAAAATGGCCAATACATCAAAGGGCTGAGCCAGGAGACTGATGAGACTTAAATGGGTATTCAGACTACAATCCTCTTCTCCATTTGAAAGTTTGCCTCCATCACATCTCACAGTACCAAAACCTGCTATAGTATTTCACCCTACAACCAGATAGAGGTGATAGTGCTGCTTGCATTTCTCAGTGTGTAGACTCAGATAACAGCAAATGTATAAACTTACTAACCATGCTGTGTGTGGGGGAAATGTCCATAAAACAAAAAAATGGGGAATTGTTAAGGACCATGCCTAAGTGAAGGGGCAGGTCAATTCTCCGAGAGCCTCCACAGCTATGAATCATAACATCTGCAGGAGTTGCAAAGCAGCCTTTGCTGTGTTCCTTGTGGATGGGGAATGAAATAAATTGGAGGCAAAATGGAAGAGAAGAGAGGTCAGACAATGGAAATGCCTTTCAGTGGAGAGGTCAGAGAACAGCAACTGACTCTCAGTCTCCTTGCATTATCATCATCTGCTCACTTGAAGAAATCCATTCTACAGGTCTGAGTTAGACCTCCAGCAGCCATTGGCAGGTGGCTTCCATATCACAACAGTTGACTATAATATAGATTTCTCTCTTAACTGAATCTTTACATTAGACTTTGTTTAAGATTAATGATTATTAACCCTACTTTTTTTTTCCTGATAAATTCTACTTATCATCCTTGTAGTGTTTGTGTATATTACTTCTTTCCTATCTGATAAATTCTTCTACTTCAATTCTGCCCCTTAACTTGCTTTGCTATTATTTAACCTGCCTGCAATTAATGGATCCCTTTCTTGTCTTCTTCCCTTACACTTTTCACCTCTCTTCTCTTATTTCTTCATAGATTTTATGGGGTACTATACTCTTCATCATCTATATGTACTGTTGCCTATATAGCCCACAACTGATGTAAGTAGGATTTTAGAACTATGAACCCTTCTCTTCCTTATAAAGACTCTATTTGTATTCATTTTCTGCATCTTATCTGCATGAGATCTGTATGGCATAATTACTATTTGTATCTTTTCCTAGGTGGTTTTTAAGAGTCACCTTGTACTCAATTCTGCCTCAATTTTCTTTTGAGCTATCCAATTGCTGATATTAATCTTAAATATTTTCTATACACTTGCACATAAAAACATAAAAATTGTCCATGTTAAGTTTGTTGAAATTAATCTTTAATATTTACTCTTGTATATGAAATTTTCTGTTAAGTTTGGATTTAGTTAATAGTCCTGAAAATCTGCAGGTTTGTGAAAGTCCATTTTTTCATTTAATATTATGGATAATTTTGATTGATAATATATTTTTGTCCACAGGCCTGCTTTTTGGGGAGGCAAGGGGGGTTGCTGGTATATATGATTCCAGGACTTGCAGACTTTTATTGTAATTCCTGATAAGTTCTGTATAATTCTAACTATAGCTTCATTGTATTTGAATGTTTTTTTCCTTGTATCTTGCAAAATGTTCTATTTGATCTAGGGATTTTGAAATCTGGCAATAATATTCCTATGTGTTATCCACAAAATATCTCTTTGAAATGGTGATCAGCAGATTTTTTTTTCTATCTCTACTTTTACCTCCTGCTTTCCACAAAGTATCTCTTTGAAATGATGATAAGCAGATTTTTTTTCTATCTCTACTTTTAACTCCTGCTTTATCACTCCTGGAAATTTTTCTTGTATTATTTCTTACATTAATGTGTCAGGGTTTTTTTGGTCATAGTCTTTAGGTAGTTCAATTATTCTTATATTTTCTCATTGCTCTGTTCTCCAGATCTATTGTTTTTCCTATGTTCTGTTCTATTTTTTTAATTCTCTTTTTGGTTTATTTATTTATTTGCAATACATAATGCTTTATGAATCATGTTGGGAGAGAAAAATCAGAACAAAAGGGAAAGACCATTAAAGAGGAAAAAAAACATGTGAGGTTTTACATTAAATCTCCATAGTTCTTTTTTTGGATGCAGATGGCATTTTCCATCTAGAGTTTATTGGGATTGCCTTGTATCACTGAACAATTAAGAATCAAGTCTTTCATAGTTGATCATCATGCATTCTTGTTTTTATTATGTACACTATATTGCTTGTTCTGCTTATTTACTCAGCATCAGTTCATGTAAATATTTCCAAGCCTTTCCACAATCTGTTTGTTTATAATTTTATGCAACAATTCCATTACCTTCATATAGCACAACATGTTCAGTATTTCCCAGTTGATGGGCATCTTCTCATTTTCCACTTCTTTGCCACCATAAAATAGCTCCTATAAACATTTTTGTGGGTCATTTTCTCTCCTTTATGATCTCTTTGGAATAACAGGCCCAGTAGAAATGCTGCTGAATCAAAGAGTATGCACAGTTTGATAGCCCTGTGGATATAGTTCCATGTTGTTCTCCAGAATGGTTGGATTAGTTCACAACTCCACCAACACTGCATCTCTGGTATTCCTACATCCCATCCAACATTTATCATTATCTTTTCTTCTTATTTTAGCCAATCTGATGGATATGAGGTGGTACCTCAAAGTTGTCCTTATTTTCATCTAACTAATCAATAGTTATTTAGAACATTTTTCCTATGAGTATAAATAGCTTTAATTTCTGGAAGAACATTTTCCAGGAATATTTTAGAAGAGATTATTTGATTTACCTTCTTAGGGGATTTCAAGTTGGATATTTTTTTGTTTTAAAATTGATGCCATCTGTTTTGTGAAATTTACATTATTTTTATCTGATTTTATTTTGTGGTTTATTAAAAGCATACAGCAAGCTTAGAACATTGGCCTCCATCTGTGCCATAATTATACTCAGTGTGTTTTAATCCAGGAGATTAATTGCCTAATTTGATTCTGAGATATGCCATGCATTTCCTCATACCTTTGAACTCTTTTAAGAAAGATTATTTCGTTCAGACTGAAAGGAAGAAAAGTTTGACTTTTTTTTTTCCAGCAACAATATGTTAGGTCAACAGCTGTAATCACAGTAGACATCAAGTTTTTGAGCCTTGACTTGCCAGGCAAAGGGGATTGCCCTACATGAAGGAGGTAATTTCATGCTTGAATAAACCTGTACTATTAAATCAGAAAATCCAGTCATTCAATTCACATCTTGGATTCTGCTGAGAGCAAGCCTGCCTCTGATGGGCATCAATATCAGCATTTGTGAGTATTTTACCAGAAGATGAGAGAATCAAAAGAAACAGATTTGAAATGTAGCAGATATAATATTTTTATGATCCTACATTTTAGTTTGAAAATGGTTTCTATCAAGTTTTTTAAACTTTAACCTCTCATATACTGATACCAAATGTTTTAAAGTACAAATTATACTTGAATCACTTTCAGAGCCCTTCCAAAACAGTTGTTTGACTATTTTGGTTTTATGCCTGCTTTAATGTCAGTATTTTTGCTTTTGCCACTCACTCTATTAGAAACTGAAATTATTATTTTGTCATTAATCTATTAATTGCCTTAAAGATAAAAGTAATGTAGCAGGTGCATTTGAAATCTGTCTAGACAATTCATTTTTAACATACTAGAAAGAACTGATGTTGTTATTATAACATTTTTTGTGAATATTAATTACCAATTCATATCAATCTTTTCAGTTTTTACCTTTTCTTAAGTTTCATTATTGTAGTTATAAAGACTATGACAGCAAGAAGAAAATAGATGAGTATTTCTCTTCTGTGCACATCTCAATAATGGATCTTTTCAAAGTGAACAAAATAAATTAATTATCAAAATATCAACATTTTTCAGGATACATTGTGTCCAGATATCACTGTTGATATCATTTTGAGTGATTAATAAGTATCTAGAATGGTAAATGCAGTACTTGAAAATGAAAACAGCCTAGAAGTCAAAAATATTAAAAACAAAAATCATAAAAATTTAAATATGCCATTCCATGCTTAAATCCTTTCTAAATAATTTCTATGACCACTTGTTTATATTGCTCTTATTGCAAAACACTACTTATTGCACTTCCCAATGATCTCTTTAATTCATTTCAACTTTTAAAACTTCTCAGGATAGTATTATCACTGCCATCAAAGATTCTTCCCAAGCAAATATTTGGCCCTGCCAATGATATCAATGAGCACAGTAGGAAGAATGAGATCTTCATGGACAGTGAAGGAGTGAATCCTAGAACTTAAATCTAAATGCAGAAATACTCAATCAAAACCATTAGCTGCTCAGGTGGTTGCCAAGAAGACTGATGTTGAGCACAGTTTTGATGTGCTTAACACTTTGGCTATTTTGTTTCAACTATCAGAAAAATCTTTTGACAAATTTGTGAAACTATAGTTTAGTGACCCTAAAATTAAAACTGTTGAATTTTGCAGCAACCAAATTTAGATGGGTAAGTTTTAATTTATCAGTATACGCCCTACAAATAATCATTCATTTGAAAGACAACAGAAACACATTTACTTTGAGAGTTTTGTCTTTAAGAAGTAATAAATGTTTGGAAGTCTTGTTGAAGCAGACATTAACAAAAGAACAATCCTATCCCTTACATGAGACAGGATTAAATCATGGACAATATAATACATTCTTGATGATGAGGCAGGGCTTTGTTTGAAATTGAGTCACAGTATTGGATCAAACTGCTCAAGGGTTTATGGACCCCAATTTAGAATAAACCTGTAGGGAAGAACTGACTAGAGCTGCTAGCACCCATCTACAACATGTTGGTATATTCACACGATGTGAGTGGGACTGACTTGAAATTCTGTCCACTTCTGGCCCTTGATGAAAACCCAAAATAACATTCTAGTTTCAGTTTGAGAGAATCTGCCCCAGTTCTCATGCAATTCCTATCTTTTCTTGACCTGGCCCAGTTAATTGAATGAACCCTTGTACATATTTGTTTGTGTAAAATTTACTCCTTCTTGAGGTATAATGTAAGCTCCTTTAGAACAAGGACTGTTTTTCATATTGCTTTTGTATCTCCAATACTTAGCCCATAACCTTATACATAACAGCTACCTGATAAATATTTAAATCAAATTGGACAAAACAAAGCAGTTCCATCTTTCTGTCTGTGAGCTGAAATTTCATGAGTCCATGAAATTGAAGATATCAAAAGAAAGTCACCAAGACTTAGTGGATCAGAGGTATTTTGATTGTGTTTGTTAGCTTCTGGATCCTTTCTGAGTCTTATTGTCTGTTTTAATTGATGCTATGATAATGTGAGTAATCTGGAATTCATCCATTTCATAGTTTTTGCTCTGTTACAAGTTTTAAGAAGATATATCTATATCCATATTTATACCTATATCTGTAGGCATATAAAGATAAAGATAAAGATAGATTGATTTAGAGAAATAAACATATAAACTTAGACATATATGTACAATACAAATATAGAAAAATGTATATTTGTGTGTGTAAGTTCCAAGGCCATAAGAAGATGACCCTAATGTTTCAGCTAAAAACTGCTACTTCAATCTAAATTGCTATGTGAGACATGCATAAAAGAGGAGGACATAGTTGTAGTGCAATCTAATTTAAGACATTATTTAAAACTTGTGACTGAGATGGAAAAACTTTCTTATGCAGCAAAATCACATGTAATAGATTTATGGTTTCATATACAATTCTCATTCTCTCAACTTGCTTTTAGAAATTTTCATATTAAATATTTTCTAATTTGTAAAAAAATCAAAAAATAAAACCATAATACACAGGACCTGGCACATGTAGTAGATGCTTAATAAATGCTGATTGGATTAAATGGAATGGATGGACAAACTTTCATCCTAAATCTATAAAATAATTTTTAAAATTTGCTATTTGGCAACTACTCAAATCAAAACTTTGGGGACTTTTTGATATAGTTACAGTATGGATATCAGAAGAGGTAAATTTTAGCAAAGTTAACTGGTTTGCCTGCATGCATTTTGAAATTCTGTTACTGAGCTTGAAAAAGCACCTGCAGGAACCATTCTCTAGTCTAGAAAGCCTGCTAAGAATAGACTTCTTGTCACTAGGCATAATTGGCTCATTGTTACTGCTATATCTTACTGCTATGGTTATACCTCATTGCTTGGTTCTTTACCTATCATTATATGTAACCCCAGCTGCCTCGGGTCTCCTTGTATTTAAAGGAAGCCAGAGAAGGTAGTAAGTAGAGATGAGTAGTGAGAAAAGTCCTGACATGGGGTACAGCAAAAGAAAATAGCCAAAGCTAAAAGATGGAGTGTCTTATTTATGGAAAAACAAGGTTGCCATTGTCATTAAATTAAAGAGCACACGATGGAAAGTAAGGTTTAAGAAAACCGGAATGGTAACAAAGGACATAGGTTTTGAAAGGCTTTTGTATTTGAACCCAGAAGCATTTGGGAGCCATTGGAATTTTGGGGTGATATGGTCAAACCTGCATCCAAAGTAAATCAATTTGGTGACAAAATGGAGAATATATTGGCATAAGGAGAGACTTGAAGCAGGCAGACCTACTCACAGGCTATTGCAACACTAAAAGTATGAGGAGAAAGAGGTCTGCACCAGAGGAGTGGCAGCGTCAGAGAGATAAGGAATTATATTTGAGACATATTGCAAAGAGGCAAATGATGTACCTTGGCAATGGATTGGATACAGAATGTGAAAGATTGTGAGCAATTGAGGAGGATACTTTCAAGCCCAAAGGTGTATGAGGATTGTGTTGCCTTTAGCAATGATAGGAAAGTGAAAATAGGAATGAAGATTTAGTTTTGTTTTAGATATATTAACTTTAACATTTCTATTCTACCTCTAGTTCAACCTATATGAAAGTTTATATATCACTAGAGAGGTTGGGAAAGAAAGGGTAGATTTTAAACTCTTCAGCATAGAGATGGTAATTAAAAATACATGGGCACAGGTAAGATCACCAAGTGAAGTGGAATAGAGGGAGAAAAGGGCCCAGGACAGAATCATATTGGGATCCTAAAGTTAAAAGAATGATTTGGTTGACAATCCACCAAAAGCTCTTGATAAGAAGCAGTCATATTGAAAGCAGAATCAAGAGACCTTGGTGTCCCAAAAAGAGAGTATCAAGAAAGAATAGGGTGGCAAAGTCTGTAGAGAATTCATAATGAAAGAGGACTGGAAAAAGATAATTTAATTAAAAAATTACTAGGTCACTCTTAATTTTAGAGAGCAAGTTCAGGGGAATGATAAACTGAATTATAAGGGCTTGAGAAGAGAGTAAGAGGAAAGAAAGTAGAGGCAGCTATTGTAGATGACCTTTTCAAGGTGTTTAGTGGGGTCCTTTAGATCCTTTAGACCTAGTTTCAAGGAGTTTTGTGGGGTTTTTTTCTTCCATCTTAATATGGAAATACCTTTTGTAGGTAATAGTTAATAGGTTAATAAATAGGGATAGATTGAAAATAAGTGATAGCATAGAAATAACAGAAGGGGCATTCTGTTCAGGGAGGCAGAATAAAATAGGATTGATTCAACAGGGGAAGGTTTAACATTGGCAGGGAGTTAAGTTTCCTCATGAAGATAAAGGAGGAGATGAGTCATGTGAAATGTGGAAGAGAGAGAAAAATGAACTTGTGATAAATAGTAGCTCTCTTTTTTATTGTTCAACATGAGGCAGATTCCTTAGCTGAGAATGTAGTGGAGGGGAAGACACCAGAAATTTAAGGAGAAGATGAAAATGTTTGAAAGAGAAATCATGGTAGATAGGATAGTGAGTTGATTGGCTTGCTATAATAGAATTGCCTAGCAGCAGTGGATGTCCCACAGAGGAAGTGCCCCCAAAGAGATGATAAAAACATGAAGACAGAGAGACACAGACATAGTAAGATTACATATAATATGTTATCTACTAACAGAACTTAAATCAAAAGTGATTGTTTATGTTCATAGGTGTGATGACCACATTTTTTAAAATCGGCCAGAGTCAGGAATTCAGATTAAGGGAAAATCTTCAATCTTTATTTTCAATAGAGGTGAAGAAGGGTCGGAGGTAAAAGGGGAATTGGCAATAGCAATGTGTGCAGCTGAGTCAAGAAGCCAGCCACACCAGAAGCCATGAGACCAGCAGTCACCAGAGCAGAACCCAGACAGCAGTCTCTCTCCGCTTCTCTTCCTCCCCTCTGCCTTCACCCACCAAAATCGTCATTTCCTATACAACACATCAGGACTTGCACATAGAGTGGGCGGGGACCATTCTTTCTCCAAGCATATATATTAAAAGAGTATAGTCCAATTACTATTTAGCCTCATGTACTTGGGACCTCAGTGTATCAACTCAAGCCTCAGCCCATTACACATAGGAAAATGAAATACCAAAACAAAACAGATCAAATTCTTACAACCCCAAGATAATACAAACCCGGTGTACTGTATAAACACCAATGGGAGACAGGGCTCTTTGGAAAGAGGGATTTGCATAACTATTCTTAGCTTTATGTGAAATTTCTGCTTTGTGATTTTTTTGGTCAGATTTAATACAATTTATCTTGAATTGTTGATTACAGTATTTAATAACTAGAGATTGAAGGCACAAAAGTCATAATTATTTTTTTTTTCATAGAGATCTAGCTGGGTGCCAAATTCTAAAAGTGTCATAAACATGAGCAAAAAAAGTCTATTATAAGATGTTCTCAAAATTAAATACAGTCTATGTTATACTTGAGCTTTGATTGTAGGCTTCAGGTCATGATGATAAATATACAAAATTAAATAAAATTAACATTCTCTGGGACTTTTATTCAAATTCACTGTGCCTCATGTTCATTTTTCTGAGTGCTAAGAAAATGAACATTGTGGATGCAAAGGAAAATCATATAAATTCATCCATAGCAGATGTCTCCTGTGATAATGCAACAGATTAGCAAGGTATCAACAGCAATATCAGTGAGTTAGTGAGTGTTTGGGCAGAGCAAATAGCAACCAATATAAATGTACCAACTGTTAAAGCAATACTGTCATTCTGGAAGCTTTGTCTTAGGCTTATGGTTTGTGCGCTATCTTGAACACAAACAATAAAGTAGCAATAATCTCATAGAGAAAATCCTGACTTTAGTAAGTGAAAATTACCTCAAATATCATGAACTTAAATGAGCACTAAAGAGTGACCAATAAGCAGGGATATTTTATTTACCCTTCACATATTAGTGTTTGAAGGACAATTCTCCAGAAATATGTATCTAGAAGTTTTTCCCTTAACAGACATACAGGACCTATACTCTCATTATGCCATTAGCTACAATAGAGAGCACAGCTGTCCTATTTTAAGTTTGAGACAATGGTGTCAAATTCACATAGAAAAATATCCCAGAAGACAGTAGTAGATCCACTTGGAAACTCCAAATTAACATTCTGTTGCATTAAATATTTTATTTGAATTTATTTTGTTAATTTTTTTCCAATTACATTTTAATCTCATTCTAGCTCTCACATAGGCAATTTGTATGTTTTACACCTTGGGTGCAAGAGACAATCTGGTCTGAGTTTATGGCCTTAAAGAGTCATCTGATTAAAGAAAAAAAAAAAAAAACAAAACATTGTAGATGTGGGTTCCTTGCTCTGATTTATTCATAGCATAAGATAGGAGTCTCCATTGTATAAATGTCTCTCTCAGAGGAAAGACCAGTCTCAGATAGTCTTCTATATATCTCAGATAAGAATTGTGGCTTCTACTAATGAGATCTGATGGGTAGTACTCCATCTTCACAAGGAAAAGAAGCCACCATAGGTACTGCTGACTTTTCAAGATATTTAAGCAACAGTTAAGGAATACAGAGTAATGACTTTTAGAGTCAGAAATATCTAAATTCACATCCAGTTTCAGACACTTATTAGCTAGGAGACCCAGAGAAAATTATTTAGTATCTTATTGCAACAGTTTTTCTATCTGAAACATTAAAATCATCCTAACAATTATCTACTGAGGTTGTTTCTATGAAGTAATAAATGAGGTAACATTTGTAAAATGCTTTACAAACCTTAAATAATTAGATATATGCTATCTGTTATTTAGATGGGATAGCTTGCTGCATTGGTGACCATAACTGCAAAATGGCACGTTATTACATCCATTAAAGTAAAGGTGATGTCTAAAGGAAAGGAATCTGAAACAGTGAACAATGTGCATTCTTAGAAAGAGATGGGATTCCTGATCAATACCATTCCAAATAAGTAGTGGCTTCAAATTCTGTGAATGTATGTCTTCTGGTTCAGGAAAACTGTCCAAGACTACAATTTACCATGAATGGCTGAACCAGGTATGATCCAGATTGAGGAAATGCTGACACATCAGTGCAGGTGGATATTTGGGGGAAAGAGTCTGTGGGAGAAAACCAGCTTGCTCAGGATCCCTGCAGCTTGCTCTTAATCCTGTGCTGACAGAGCTCATGTACATAATATTTCTAAGCACATAGTTTTTACCCTTGGATTCATGGAAGAAAACCAAGTTTCTAGTCTACCCAATATGATTTATACTCAGTTGAATTTTGATTTGGATCCTGAGTTTTTCCTTTAGGAAAGGATTTCTTCCTCAATTCTCAGTGATTTCTTTAATTGACAGCATCTGTTGACTTCCCACATGACAAATTTAACCGATGAGTTAAAGGAAATTGTTGCCTATTTTGAAGGAAAATGTTCAAGATACCCTTTACTCTGTCTCCAGGGAACATTACCAGATAAATAGTAAATTCAATGATTCAGAAAGGTATTGCACAAATAGTACAATGCTCACAACATAGCATGTTTCTTGTCTATAAAACTACTATTTATTTTGCATTTTCAAATAAATACTACTTTGTAATTTTTTTCATTTGTGATTGCAATTCACATCACAATATAATATTTTAGATTTTTAAGATAGCTTTTTATCTTCTTTCATTTTGACCTGAAAGATAGATCATAATTGCACTGCTCAAGGATAGCTACTTAGTGGAACAAAACATTCTTAATCAAGAAAGAAATGAGAAGAAACTGTTTTGACTGTTTTTAGATAACTGTTAATTATTGTAGAAACAATTGTTATCCATATAATATAATGAGAATTGTCTATGTAGAGCTGGATTAACCCATGATATATGTTCATTTCATAATGGAATTATTTGAGAATGCTATCCATGGTGATATTTCCTGTTATAGTTGTACTTATTGATTATAAGAATAAAAGCTGTTAAAAGCAGGTCATATATAAAAATAGTAAAGAAACAAACAAAAATGGAGAATCTGTAGAATATAAGCAGTATATTATGCTCAAATACTTAAGATATTGACATGTTAATAAATGTCATAATATTAAATACATTAATGATGGTAACCTTAGAACAGTGATAATATATCCATTCCAACCATTTCCTATTTTAAGGGACAAGGTGAATAATCAACATCACTCCCAAATTTCTACCAGATATCAAGTAAAATCGTAGGGACAGTGCTTTGAACACAGTAGAAGCCGAATATATATATATTGATTTCAACTGATAATTCTATCAAAACCTCTACCACAACTAACTTGGGGTGTGCATAAGAGGTGGAGATTACAGGGAACAATATAATTTATGTTGAACAAGATATAAATCTAAAGTATCATAGTGACACTGAAATAGTGCTATAAAGTTTGCTTCAGGGCTTTCTTTTTGGTGCCACCTAATTTGATGCTTTAAATAAGGTATCTTTTTACTCCCCAAGCTTTCTTTCACATTAAGAATGTTGTCTATATAACGAATATAACACTTGTAAGAACCCTTCTCCTATTTTAAAATTTCATTTCTAAGTACCATATTTTCCCCTCCTACTAAACAAATAAAAAAAATGACCAAAATTTATTTTACTTGGTATTAGGTATGGGAGTTTTGGGTGGCAGAGCCAAGATGGCAGAAAAGTCACACACAACTTTCTAAGCTCCTCTCATGCCCTCATGATCAACATTAAATTCAGCCTCAAAAATAGCGCTTGACTGGTAAAACCCAAGAAGATTAGAAGCACAACAACTCACCAGCAGAAGATAATCTGGAAGATAACCAGGAAAGGCTATTCACTGCTCAGCCACTAATACCCACAGCCCCAGGGCTGGCTTTGGCTTGGGGTAGTAAAATTTTCACTGCCCAGCTTCTAGCCTTAGAGCAGTTCTTTAACTCCCACAGTGGAGTTCTTTGCAGGGCATTTCCACAGTTCCACAATTCAAGTGTGAGTTATTTCCTGGGTGAAATCTTTCCCAGAGCACTCTCATACTTCACTAATCTTTGTAGTTGGTTGGCAGGACAGCTAACCGTCCATACATATATCACTGCTCTACAGAGGAAGCTGGTAATCTGGCCCTGAAAAATGAGTAAAAACATCAAAAGGAGGATCAATAGCTTCTATACAAAAAGAGAGCAACTTTTCAATGCTGAAAAGACTAATAGCAGACAG
This sequence comes from Sarcophilus harrisii, assembly GCF_902635505.1. NCBI lineage: Eukaryota > Metazoa > Chordata > Mammalia > Dasyuromorphia > Dasyuridae > Sarcophilus > Sarcophilus harrisii. The sequence continues at coordinate 422,529,417 of NC_045428.1, forward strand.
TCTCCAGACAATTATTGGTCCCCAAAACAAAAGGTTTTCTTAGAAGAGATTATTAAAAACCTTAAAAGAGAACTAAAAAAATATGGAAAGGAAAGAGAAGCTATTCAAGAGAGCAACAACTTCCTGAAGTGTGAATTGGAAAATGTAAAAAACTCCTAAGAAGTGCAGGGAACAGAATTTATAAATTGGAAGAGGTTAAGAATTCCCAAGAAAGTAGAATTTGTGAACTGGAAAAAGAAAATAACTAACTAAAAAAAATGAGTGAAATGGAAAAAATTCCACAGAGCAAAACAACTCATTTGAAAATCCAATTGGACATATAGAGAAAGAATTTAAAAAAAAAAAAGCTAATGAAGAAAATAACTCACTAAAAATCAGAACTTAACAAACAGAAATGACTGATTCATTGAAATATCAAGAATCAGTCAAGCAAAACCAAAAACTAATGAGATTAGAAAAAAAAATTCAAATATTTACTTGGAAAAACAACACACCTGGAAAATAGATCTAGGAGAGATAACTTGAGGATCATTGGACTACCCGAAAATTATGATGAAAAAAAGAGCCTAGATACCATTTTACAGGAAATCATCAAAGAGAACTGCACAAAAGTAATAGAACTAGAAGGAAAAATAGGTGTTGAAATAATTCATCAAACACCTTCTGAAAAAGACCCTAAAATAAAAACTCCAAGGAATATTGTGGCCAAATTTCAGAACTATCAGACTTAAGAAAAAATATTACAAGCAACCAGGAAAAAACAATTCAAATAGCAAGGAACCACAATAAGGGTCACTCAAGATCTGACTGCCTCAACATTAAAGGATCAAAGGACCTGGAATCTGATATTCTGAAAATCAAAATAACTTGGAATTCAGCCAAGAATAAACTACCCAGCTAAGCTGAGCATTTTTTTTTCCCATGGAAGAATATGGACATTTAATGAAACAGAAGAATTCCATTTGTTTCTAAGGAAAAAGCCGGAGTTAAACAAATATTTTGATCTCCAAACATAGGACTCGAGAAGCAGAAAATAATAAAAGGAACTCTTGAGAACTGTATTTCTGTTGTAAATATACAGAGAAAACCACATGTATAATTTGATTTTACTGATATAACATAACATCTAACATTTGTAGAAATGGAAAAAGGATAGTGTCAGAAAAAAGGAAAAGGGGAGATAAAAAGAGGGAAAGTACATCCCACGATGAGGCAAAGGAAACCTATCATATCTGAAGGAACTTAGAGAGAGGGAGGAACATTGTGTGAATCTTACTCTCATCAGAATTGGCTCAAAGAGAAAAAAAATGATATTTATTTTAAAGAGAATCTTCTCTCACCTCATTAAAAATGGGAGAGGAAAAGAGAAAAGGAAAAAGAGTAATAAGGGAAGGGCACAAGAAAGGGAAAAGGATTCAAAGGGAAGAGGGAGGGATCCTAAAGAGAGCTGTGTGACACAAGTGGGGCCCATAAGTTTAATATTAGAGAAAGGGATAAGGGGGAAGGGGGAGAAAAAGCACAATTCAGGGGTATTATGATGGCAGGAAATACAGAATTACTAATTTTAACCGTAAATGTGAATGGGATGAACTCTCCCATACAGCAGAGGCAGATAGCAGACTGGATCAAAAGTCAAAACACGGCAATATGTTGTTTACAGGAAACAGATTTAAAACTGGGAGATACATACAGAGTAAAGGAAAAAGGCCACAGCAGAATCTATTATGCTTCAGGTGGAGACAAAAAAGCAGGGGTAGCCATCCTTATCTCAGATCAAGCAAAAGCAAAAATTGATCTAATTAAAAGAGATAAGGGAGGAAACTATATCTTGCTAAAGGGTAGCATAGACAATGGAGCACTATCAATACTAAACATATATGTACCAAGAGGTATAGCATCTAACTTCCTAAAGTAGAAGTTAAGAGAGTTGCAAGAAGAAATAGACAGCAAAGCTATAATAGTGGGAGATCTCAATCTTGCACTCTCAGAATTAGAAAAATCAAACCATAAAACAAATAAGAAAGAAATTAAAGAGGTAAATAGAATATTAGAAAAATTAGGTAGGATAGATCTTTGGAGAAAACTGAATGGTGACAAAAAGAGTTTACTTTCTTCCCAGCAGTGCATGGAACCTATGCAAAAATTGACCATATATTAGGACATAAAGATTTCAAAATTAAATACAGGAAGGCAGAAATCGTAAATGCTTTTTTTTTCAGATCACGATGCAATAAAAACTACATTCAACAAAAAATTGGGGTAAATAGACCAAAAAGTAATTGGAAACTAAATAATCTCATCTTAAAAAATGATTGGGTGAAACAGCAAGTCATAGACACAGTTAATAATTTCAGTCAAGGTAATGACAATGATGAGACATCATACCAAAATTTGTGGGATGTAGGCAAAGTGGTAATAAGGGGAAATTTTATATCTTTAGAGGCTTACTTGAATAAAATAGAGAAAGAAAAGATCAATGAATTGGGCTTGCAACTTAAAAAGCTAGAAAAGGACCAAATTAAAAACCCTATAAAAAACTAAACTTGATATTCCAAAATTAAGAACAGAAAGTAATAATATTGAAAATAATTCAGGGGGCGGAGCCAAGATGGCGGAGAAGACACACGCCGACTCCTAAGCTCTTCTCTACCCTCTTTATCAATATTATATCGAGCCTCAAAAATAGTCTTGAATGCCACAATCTGTAAAGATAAGAAGTAGAACAACTCACTGGCGAAGAAAATCTGCAGTCTCGCCAAAAAAGGTTGGTTCCTGGGGCCAGGGGAGATCAGCGCAGACGGGGAGAGAAATTAGGTTCTGAGGAGAGCCTCAAACCGAAAGTGAAAGCACAGATCTCAGCACAAGCGCACAGCCCCAACCCGCAGTACGGGGCTTTTCCTTGGGGCAGCTGTGATCCTGCACGGCAGGAGGACACAGCCCGGGTTAGCCTCCAATCTGCACAGTGGGGGGCTCGGCTTGGGGCCATAGAGCTTTCCGGGCCAATTTGCATTGGCCAGAGACACTGGGGCAGAGTTCGGGGCGGTCTGCGGTCTGCGGTCTGCGGTCAGCTGCTAATACTCACAGTCCCACAAGAGGCTCCGGCCTGGGGCAGTGACACTTTCACCCCTTAGTCTCTAGCCAAGGGCAATCGCTAACCCACTCAGCCCTACTAAGCAGTTTGATAGCTCGGCCAGTACTGAATCCACTTCCTGTTGGGGGAAGGGAAAACTCTCACTCAGAGCACTCCCATACCTAGGAGCCTGAAATCGGTTTACATCTTTCCCTGCTCTGCAGAGGAAGCTGGTAACCCCCTTGCCTAGGAGACCTACACTAAAGGCTTTAAAACATGAATAAAAAGATGAAAAGAACAATCGACAGCTTCTATGCAGAAAAAGAGCAGGTCAGCAAACCTAAAGAGACCTCAAACAGCAAAAATGCATCAGACTGTCCTCCTTTACATGATGCTCTCATAGAAGAGACCATTAAAAGTCTCAAAAGAGAGTTAAAAGATAAATGGGGAAAGGAAAGAGAAGCCTTACAAGAGAGCAACAACTTCCTGAAATACGAATTGGAAAAGTTAAAAAATTCCCAGGAAGAGCAGGGAAACAAAATAGGTGAATTGGAAAAAATAAAAAAATCTCAGGAAAGTAAGAATTGTGAATTGGAAAAAATAAAGAATTCACTAGAAAGTAGGCACTGTGAATTGGAAAAGACAAAGAACACTCAAGAAAGTAGGATCTGTGAATTGGAAAAAGAAAATAATTCACTAAAAAAAAAAATTAGTGAAATGGAAAAAAATTCCACAGACCAAAACAATACATTTAAAAATTCTAATTGACATATACAGAAAGAAGTAAAAAAGCTAATGAAGAAAATAATTCTTTAAAAATTAGAACTGAACAAATAGAAACTAATGATTCATTGAGACAGCAAGAATCAGTCAAGCAAAACCAAAAAATTGACAAACTGGAAAAAACCATGAATTATCTACTTGCAAAAACGACAGACTTGGAAAATAGATCTAGGAGAGATAATCTGAGGATTATTGGACTTTTCCGAAAACTATGATGAAAAAAGAGCCTAGATACTATTTTACAAGAAATCATCAAAGAGAACTGCCCAGATGTAATAGAATCAGAAGGTAAAATAGGCATTGAAAGAATTCATCGAACACCTTCTGAAAGAAACCCTAAAATAAAAACCCCAAGGAATATTGTGGCCAAATTTCAAAACTATCAGATTAAGGAAAAAAATTTACAAGCAGCCAAAAAAAAAACATTTAAATACCGAGGTGCCACACTAAGGATCACCCAAGATCTGGCTGCCTCTACATTAAAGGAAAGAAGGGCCTGGAATATGATATTCCGAAAGGCACAAGAACTTGGGATGCAGCCAAGAATAAACTACCCAGCTAAGCTGAGCATTTTCTTCCAGGGAAGAAGATGGACATTTAATGAAACAAATGAATTCCATTTGTTTCTGAAGAAAAAACCAGAACTAAACAAAAAATTTGATCTCCAACCATAGAACTCAAGAGATGCAGAAAAGGTAAAAATAACTCTTGAGAATTGTATTTCTGTTGTGGATATACAAAAAGAATACATGTATAATTTGATTGTACTGATATAACATAAAAAGGGAAGTAGATATGGAAAAGGGATGATGGCAGAATAAGGTGGGAAGGAGGGATAAAAAGAGGGAAACCACATCCCACAAAGAGGCAAAGGAAACTTATCATATCTGAGGGAATTTAGAGAGGGGAGGAACATTAGTGAATCTTACTCTCATCAGAGTTGGCTCAAAGAAAAAATAATTGACATTTGTTTTAGAGAAAATTCTCTCTTGCTTCATTAAAAACAGGGGAGAGGAAAAGGGAAAAGAAAAAGAGTAATAAGGGAAGGAAGGGGAAAAGACTCAAAGGAGGGGGAGGGAGGGATTATAAAGAGGGTAAGCATCGTGTTACAAAAGGGGTACATAAGTTTAAAAGGGGGAAAGAGGGTAGAGGGAGGCAAGAATAAGTAAAGCACAATCTGGGGTTATTAGGATGGTAGGAAATACAGATTTAGTAATTCTAACCGTAAATGTGAATGGGATGAACTCCCCATAAAGAGGAGGCAGATAGCAGACTGGATCAAAAGTCAGAACCCTCAAATATGTTGTTTACAAGAAACACATTTAAAGCAGGGAGATACATATAGAGTAAAGGTAAAAGGCTGGAGCAAAATCTATTATGCTTCAGGTGAAGTCAAAAAAGCAGGGGTAGCCATCCTTATCTCAGATCAAGCAAAAGTAAAAATTGATCTACTTAAAAGAGATAAGGAAGGAAACTACATCCTGCTGAAGGGTAGCATAAACAATGAAGCAATATCAATATTAAACATATATGCACCAAGTGGTATGGCATCCAACTTCCTAAAGGAGAAGTTAAGAGAGTTGCAAGAAGAAATAGACAACAAAACTGTAATAGTAGGAGATCTCAACCTTGCACTCTCAGAATTAGACAAATCAAACCACAAAACAAATAAGAAAGAAATTAAAGAAGTAAATGGAATATTAGAAAAATTAGGTATGTTGGATCTTTGGAGAAAATTGAATGGAGATAGAAGGGAATATACTTTCTTTTCAGCAGTTCATGGAACCTGTTCAAAAATTGACCATATATTAGGACATAAAGACCTCAAATTTAAATGCAAGAAAGCAGAAATATTAAATGCTTTCTTTTCAGATCACGATGCAATAAAAACTACATTCAACAAAAAGTTAGGGGAAAATAGACCAAAAAGTAATTGGAAACTGAACAATCTCATCTTAAAGAATGATTGGGTGAAGCAGCAAATTATAGATACAATTAATAATTTCACTCAAGATAATGACAATGATGAGAAATCGTACCAAAATTTGTGGGATGCAGCCAAAGCGGTAATAAGGGGGAATTTTATATCCTTAGAGGCTTACTTGAATAAAACAGAGAAAGAAAAGATTAATGAATTGCGCTTGCAACTAAAAAAACTAAAAAAAGACCAAATTAAAAACCCCCAATCAAATACTAAATTGGAAATTTAGAATTAAAAGGAGAAATTAAAAATATTGAAAGTAAAAAACTATTGAACTAATTAATAAAACTAAGAGTTAGTTCTATGAAAATCCAATAAAATAGATAAGCCTTTGGTAAATCTGATTAGAAAAGGAGGGAGGAAATGAAATTAGTAGTCTTAAAATGAAAAGGAGAACTTTCCACCAATGAAGAGGAAATTAGAGAAATAATAAGGAGTTATTTTGCTCAACTTTATGCCAGTAAATTTGATAACCTAAGTGAAATGGATGACTACCTCAAAAATATAGACTTAGACTAACAGAGGAGGAAGTAAATTGCTTGAATAGTCACATTTCAGAAAAAGAAATAGAACAGGCAATTAAACAACTCCCTAACAAAAAATCACCAGGACCAGATGGATTTACATGTGAATTTTACCAAACATTTAAAGAACAATTGGCCCCAATGCTATATAAATTATTTGATAAAATAGGGAATGAAGGAGTCCTACCAAATTCCTTCTATGACACAGACATGGTACTGATATCTAAACCAGGTAGGCTGAAAACAGAGAAAGAAAATTATAGACCAATCTCCCTAATGAATATTGATGCTAAAATCTTAAATAAGATATTAGCAAAAAGACTACAGAAAATCATCTCCAAGATAATACACTATGATCAAGTAGGATTTATACTAGGAATGCATGGCTGGTTCTATATTAGGAAAACTATCAATATAATTGGCCATGTTAATAACCATATTAACAAAAACCATATGATCATCTCAATAGATGCAGAAAAAGCATTTGATAAAATCCAACATTCATTCCTATTAAAAACAGTTGAGAGTATAGGAATAAATGGACCATCAGTAAGCATCATATGTAATGGAGACAAACTGCAACCATTCCCAATAAGATCTGGAGTGAAACAAGGTTGCCCCCTATCACCGTTACTATTTAATATTGTATTAGAAACGCTACCTATAGCAATAAGAGCTGAGAAAGAGATTAAAGGAATAAGAATAGGCAATGAGGAAAACCAAATTATCACTCTTTGCCGATGACATGATGGTATACTTAGAGAACCCCAGAGATTCTGCTAAAAAATTATTAGAAATAATCCACAACTTTAGCAAAGTTGTTGGTTATAAAATAAACCCACATAAGTCATCAGCATTCTTATATATCACTAACAAAATCCAACAGTCAGAGTTACAAAGAGAAATTCCATTTAAAGTAACTACTGATAATATAAAATATTTAGGAATCTATCTGCCAAGGGAAAATCAGAAACTTTATGAGCAAAATTACAGACCACTTTTCACACAAATTAAGTCTGATCTAACCAATTGGAAAAATATTAAATGCTCTTGGATAGGGCGAGCAAATATAATAAAGATGACAGTATTACCTAAACTAATCTATTTATTTAGCGCTATACCAATCAGAGTCCCAAAAAACTATTTTAATGACCTAGAAAAATAACAACAAAGTTCATATGGAAAAACAAAAGGTCAAGAATTTCAAGGGAATTAATGAAAAAAAAATCAAATGAAGGTGGCTTAGCTGTACCAGATCTAAAATTATATTATAGAGCAGCAGTTACCAAAACTATTTGGTATTGGCTAAGGAATAGATTAGTTGATCAGTGGAATACATTAGGTTCCAGGTATAAAACAGTCAAGAAATATAGCAACCTAGTCTTTGACAAACCCAAAGATCCCAGCTTTTGGGATAAGAACTTACTGTTTGATAAAAATTGCTGGGAAAATTGGAAACTAATATGGCAGAAACTAGGCATTGATCCATACTTAACACCGTACACCAAGATAAGATCAAAATGGGTTCATGACCTAGGCATAAAGAATGAAAGTATTAATAAATTAGAGGAACACAGGATAGTTTACCTCTCAGACCTGTGGAAGGGGAAGGTCTTATGACCAAAGCAGAACTAGAGATCATTACTGATCACAAAATAGAAAATTTCGATTATACCAAACTGAAAATTTTTGTACAAACAAAACTAATGCAGACAAGATTAGAAGGGAAGCAATAAACTGGGAAAATATTTTACAGTCAAAGGTTCTGATAAAGGCCTCATTTCCAAAATATATAGAGAATTAACTCTAATTTATAAAAATCAAGCCATTCTCCAATTGAAAATGGTCAAAGGATATGAACAGACAATTCTCAGATGAAGAAATTGAAACTATTTCTAGTCATATGAAAAGATGCTCCAAGTCATTATTAATCAGAGAAATGCAAATTAAGACAACTCTAAGATACCACTCACACACCTGTCAGATTGGCTAAGATGACAGGAAAAATAATGATGATTGTTGGAGGGGATGTGGAAAACTGGGACATTGATTCATTGTTGGTGGAGTTGTGAACGAATCCAACCATTTTGAGAGTAGTTTGGAACTATGCTCAAAAGTTATCAAACTGTGCATACCCTTTGATCCAGCAGTGTTACTACTGAGATTATATCCCAAAGAGATTATAAAGAAGGGAAAGGACCTGTATGTGCATGAATGTTTGTGGCAGCCCTTTCGTAGTGGCTAAAAACTGAAACTGAATGGATGTCCATCATTTGGAGAATGGTGAATAAATTGTGGTATATGAATATTATGGAATATTACTGTTCTGTAAGAAATGACCAACAGGATAATTTCAGAAAGGCCTGAGAGACTTACATCGAACTGATGCTGAGTGAAATGAGCAGGAACAGGAGATCATTATATACTTCAACAACAATACTATATGATGACAAGTTCTGATGGACCAGGCCATCCTCAGCAACGAGATCAACCAAATCATTTCTAATGGAGCAGTAATGAACTGAACTAGCTATGCCCAGAAAAAGAACTCTGGGAGACGACTAAAAACCATTACATTGAATTCCCAATCCCTATATTTATGCACACCTGCATTTTTTATTTCCTTCACAAGCTAATTGTACAATATTTCAGAGTCTGATTCTTTGTGTACAGCAAAATAACGTTTTGGTCATGTATACTTATTGTGTATCTAATTTATATTTTAATATATTTAACATCTACTGGTCATCCTGCCATCTAGGGGAGGGGGTGGGGGGGTAAGAGGTGAAAAATTGGAACAAGAGGTTTGGCAATTGTTAATGCTGTAAAGTTACCCATGTATATATCCTGTAAATAAAAGGCTATTAAATAAAAAAAAAGAAAAGAAAAGAAAAAAAAGAAAATAATTTTAAAAAAAGATTGAAATAATAAATAAAACTAAGAGTTGGTTTTATGAAAAAACAATAAAATTGATAAACCTTTGGTAATCTGATTAGAAAAAGGAGAGAGGAAAATCAACTTAGTAGTCTTTTTTTTCAACTGTTCTTTTTTATGATGTTTTTTTTTTTATTATAATAACTTTTTATTTACAGAACCCATGCCAAGGTAATTTTTTACAACATTATCCCTTGCACTCAATTCTGTTCCAATTTTTCCCCTCTCTCCCTCCATCCCCTCCCCTAGATGGCAAGCAGTACTATATATGTTGAATATGTCGCAGTATATCCTAGATACAATATATGTGTGCAGAACCATTCATATGAAAGTGTTCCAAATCATTATTAATCAGAGAAATGCAAATTAAGACAACTCAGAGATACCACTACACACCTGTCAGATTGGCTAAGATGACAGGAAAAAATAATGACGATTGTTGGAGGGGATGCGGGAAAACTAGGATAATGATGAATTGTTGGTGGAGTTGTGAACGAATCCAATCATTCTGGAGAGCAATCTGGAATTATGCCCAAAACGTTATCAAACTGTGCACTCTTGAATTTATTTATCGTCAACCAATGATTCCACAGTCTTATAGTACTGACTGGCTTGTTAAGGAGCTGGTTAGTTGATATGAAATATTCAAAATTAGTGTCTCTTTTCATAGTGATCCAGAACAAGAGATGGATCATATCATTTAGATGACTCAGAGTAGCAAGAACAAAATAAAATAGATTATGGGGGACTGGAGATTAGTTCAGTCAGTTACACATCATATAATTTGTAAACAATGAGGTAAAGTTACATTTCAAAGACCTCAGGGTTCCAACAAGATCTGTTGTTGAAAAAAGCATTTCCACACCTAAATATTCTTTCAATGCAACTATGTGATATTATAAACTTTCCTTCCTCATTGATCTGAACAAGATTCTATAGTGGATAGCTTTCCTTTCAATGATAATGTTTTTAATAGGGAAAACATAGTAAGTGGGAATATAGTGGAGTTTTCAGTTTGGGTGATGTGCTTATATGTTCTTATTCAAGCCTTTATTAAATCTCTAGGGTTGCTTTGCTCTTTATTTACTTTTCTGAATAAAGAATTTGATTTTCTTTTTCTTGAGTATCTAATATTGATCCTTCCATTATTTGTGACCTTTTCAAATAACATAAGTTTCTTAAAGCTTTACAAGTCTAAATTGCTGACTCATGATCTGCCTATGACCTCTTTTTTTCTGCTATAATATTATGGCATAAATGAATTATACATGTTTGTATTTCTAAGAAAATCATTCATTATTTACTTAATAGCCTCTAAAATTTTTTATATCAAGCTTTGGGTACATTCAAACAGATTACATTAAGGCATATTTCTTTGTTTCTTATTTTGCTTTGTTATTAACCATGGGTTGGAGTAGCCCGGTGACACAGAGGGATAAACCTGAGAGATGGAGCTTGCAGCCAAAGGAAATATAATCTGTAGTCAAACCAAAAAGAGAGATCCAAACTGAGATTCTTATAAATTGGTAAGATGTGGTTCTACTAAGTGAGACATCCAGAAGTACATATCCAAAAGTTAAAACCTATAATCTAAATAAGACTATGTCCAAGGGCGCTAAGCATTCTTGACTGGAAATATTAAGATAGGGTATCAGTATCATAATTTAGATGACTGACACAGTTATATTACATAAGCTCGTTGGGCTTCTCACATGATCCCTTGCTTCTCACTTCATGTGCCTGTTATCATACTTCTTATTGGTCTATCATAGAACAGTCAACTCTCTTTAACAAAAATAGTTTATTGAATTTTCAAAGTCAGTCACCTTTAGAAAAATATATATTTCCATGTAAGAAATGTCATAATACTTCATAAGCTTGCATATTCAAATCTTAAATCAAGTGAACTAGCATTTATTAAATACTATGTGCCAGGTGCTAGGAAGATAAAAATAAAAAAGATTAGCATTTACTTTGAAGGAATTGACAGTCTCATGGTAGAAACAATTTACAAGCAGCTATGTACTGACAAGATCTATTCAGGATAAAGTAAAATAATTTCCAAGGGAGAAAACAAAGATTAAGGAGGAATAGAAAGGATTCTTGCAGAAGGTGTGATCTTTGCTCATACCTGCAAGTGTACTTCCAATATTCTTTTTTTTAAGTTTATTTTTACTCTGTATCTTTTTTTATTTTTTATTTATTTATTTTTAAATTTTTTAATAACTTTTTATTTACAAGTTATATGTATGGGTAATTTTACAGCATTGACAATTGCCAAAACCATTGTACCATTTTTTCCCCTCCTTCCCCGCACCACCTCCTCTAGATGGCAGAATGACCAGTAGATGTTAAATATATTAAGGTATAAATTAGATACACAATAAGTATATATGACCAAATGATTATTTTGCTGTAAAAAAGAATCAGACTCTGAAATATTGTACAATTAGCCTGTGAAGGTAATCAAAAATGTAAGCAGGCAAAAATATAGGGGTTGGGAATTTAATGTAATGGTTCTTAGTCATCTCCCAGAGTTCTTTCACTGGGCATAGCAGGTTCAGATCATTACTGCTCCATTTCAACTGATTTGGATCATATCATTGCTGAAGATGGCCAGGTCCATCAGAATTGATCATCATATAATATTGTTGTTGAAGTATATAATGATCTCCTGGCCCTGCTCGTTTCACTCAGCATCAGTTCGTGTAAGTCTCTACAGGCCTTTCTGAAATCATTCTGTCGGTCATTTCTTACTGAAAAATAATATTCCATAATATTCACATACCACAATTTATTCAGCCATTCTCCAATTGATGGGCCTCTACTCAGTTTCCAGTTGCTGGGAACTACAAAGAGGGCTGCCACAAACATTCTTCACATAAAGATCCCTTTCCTTTCTTTATGATCTCTTTGGTATATAAGCCCAGTAGTAACACTGTTGGATCAAAGGATATACATAGTTTGATAACGTTTTGATCAAGCTCCAAATTGCTCTCCAGAATGGTTGGATGTATTCACAATTCCACCAAAAATGTATTAGTGTCCTGGTTTTCTCACATCCCCTCCAACATTCCGCATTATCTTTCCCTGTCATTCTATCTAGTCTGACAGGTGTGTAGTGGTATCTCAGAGTTGTCTTAATTTGCATTTCTTTGATTAATAATGATTTAGAGCATCTTTTCATATGGCTAGAAGTAGATTTAATTTCTTCATCTAAGAATTGTCTGTTCATATCCTTTGACCATTTATCAATTGGAAAATGGCTTGATTTCTTGTAAATTAGAGTCAATTCTCTATATATTTGTAAAATGAGTCCTTTATCAGAACCTTTGATTGTAAAAAATATTTTCCCAGTTTATTTCATCCCTTGTAATCATGTCTGCATTAGGTTTGTTTGTACAATACCTTTTCAATTTGACATAATCAAAATTTCCTATTTTGTGATCAGGAATGATCTCTAGTTCTTCTATGGTCATAAATTCCTTCCTCTTCCACAAGTTTGAGAAATAAACTATCATGTGTTTCTCTAATTTATATATAATCTCATTCTTTAAGTCTAGGTCATGAAACCATTTTGACCTTATCTCAGTGTATGGTGTTAAGTGTGCGTCGATGCTTAGTTTCTGCCATAATAGTTTCCAATTTTCCCAGCAATTTTTGTCAAACAGTAAGTTCTTATTTCAAAAGCTGGGGTCCCTGGATTTCTCAAACACTAGATTGCTATAGTTATTCATTATTTTGTACTTTGAAGCTAACCTATTCCACTGATCAACTAATCTATTCCTTAGCCAAATGGTTTTGGTAACTGCTGCTTTATAATATAATTTTATTTTTTATTATAACTTTTTATTGACAGAACCTATGCCAAAGTAATTTTTTACAACATTATCCCTTGCACTCACTTCTCTTCCGATTTTTCCCCTCTCTCCCTACACCCCTCCCCTAGATGGCAAGCAGTCCTATATTTGTTAAATATGTCGAAGTATATCCTACATATAATATATGTGTGTAGAATGGAATAGTTCTCTTGTTGCACAGGAAGAATTGGATTCAGAAGGTAGAAATAACCCAGGAAGCAAAAGAAAGATGCAAACAGTTTACATTCATTTCCCAGTGTTCTTTCTTTGAGTGTAGCAGCTTCTGTCCATGATTGATCAATTGAAACTGAGTTAGATCTCTTTGTCAAAGAAAACCACTTACATCAGAATACATCTTCATACAGTATCATTGTTGAAGTATATAATGATTTCCTGGTTCTGCTCATTTCACTTAGCATTATTTATGTAAGTATCTCCAAGCCTCTCTGTATTCATCCTGCTGGTCATTTCTTACAGAACAATAATATTCCATAATATTCATATACCACAATTTACCCAACCATTCTGCAGTTGATGGGGATCCATTCATTTTCCAGTTTCTAGCCACTACAAACAGGGCTGCCACAAACATTTTGGCACATACAGGTCCTTTTCCCTTCTTTAGTATCTCTTTGTTGTATAAGCCCAGTAGTAGCACTGCTGGATCAAAGGATAGGAACAGTTTGATAACTTTTTGGGCATAATTCCAGATTGCTCTCCAGAATGGTTGGATTCGTTCACAACTCCACCAACAATGCATCAGTGTCCCGGATTTCCCGCATCCCCTCCAACATTCATCATTATTTTTTCCTGTCATCTTAACCAATTTGACGGGTGTATAGTGATATCTCAAAGTTCTCTTAATTTACATTTCTCTGATCAATAGTGATTTCAACACTCTTTCAGATGAGTGGTAATAGTTTCAATTCCATCATTTGAAAAGTATCTATTCATATCCTTTGACTATTTATCATTTGGAAAATACCTTGATTTCTTATAAATTAGAGTCAATTCTTGATTCCGTATTCCCTTCTGCTTAATTTATTCCTTCCCTTTTCACTTTTCCCTTCTCACTTTTCAATGAGATGGGAGAAGTTTCACCATAAATTGAATGTCTAAATTTTTTCTCTTAAAACCAATTCTGATGACAGTAAGATACCCACTATATTCATCCCCCTCCATTCTTTCTCTCAGATATAATAGGTTCCTTTGCCTCTTTGTGAGATGTAGTATCCCCACTTTACCCTTTTTCTGGTACAATATCCTTTCCACCTCTAATTTCTAGAACAAACTATACATGCATTCTTTATACATCTTACAGTAGAAACATATTTCCCAAGATTTCTTTTTACCTTTTTAGGTTTCTCTTCAGTTCTATATTTGTAGATCAAACTTCTTGTTTAGTTCTGATTTTTTCATCAAAAATAGGTGAAATTCACTTATTTTGTTGAATTATCATCTTCTTTCCCGGTAAAAGATGCTCATTCTGGCTAGGTAAGCTATTTTTGGTTGCATACCAAGTTCCTTAGCCTTTCGGAATATCATATTGCAGGCCATTCGATCTTTTAATGTGGATGCTGCGAGATCCTGGGTGATCCTTATTGTGGCTCCTCTATATTCGAATTGGGTTTTTCTAGCTGCTTGAGGTAATTTTTCCTTTGTTTGAGGGTTCTGGCATTTGGCCACTATATTTCTTGGTGTTTTGATTTTAGGATCCCTTTCATTAGGTGATCGATGAATTCTTTCAATGTCTATTTTGCCCTCTGTTTCTATGACTTCTGAGCAGTTCTCTTTGATAATTTCCTCGAAAATAGTGTCCAGGCTCTTTTTTTTTATCATATTTTTCTGGGGGTCCAATAATTCTCGGATTATCTCTCCTAGACCTATTTTCCAAGTCTGTTGTTTTCCCCAGAAGGTATTTCACATTTTTCTCCATCGTTTTATTTATTTATTTATTTGTTTTTTGGTTTTGCTTGACTATTTCTTGTTGTCTCCTCGAGTCATGCAATTCCATTTGTTCTATTCTGATTTTCAATGAAGTATTTTCTTCACTCACTTTTTTTGTATCTTTTTCTAATTGTCCAATTGTGTTGCTTTGTTCTATGGAATTTTTTTCCATTTCTCCAATTTTATTTTTTAGAGAGCTATTTTCTGTTTCCAGTTCACTAATCCTATTTTTAAGGATTTGATTTCTTTATCCATTCTGTCTTTAAGTGAGTGGGATGACTTCTCCAAACTCTCTTGCCAAGCCTCCCTCACCTTTTCTTATTTTTCTTCTAGCTCTCTTTGAGAGCCTTTTTAATTTCTTCTATGAGATTCATCTGTGCTGAGGACCAGATGATCTCCTCCTTTGGGGATTCACCTGGAGACAGTCTGTTTTTAGTCTCCTCAGGGTTTAGAGTCTGCTCTCTATCCATATTAAAGTTATCAGTCATTAAGGTCCTTTTCAATTTTTTGCTCATTTTGTCAGAGAAGAATCAGAGACAAACTAGCAAAGAAAAAAAGAAAAAAAAACCCAAATGGAATCTGCTTTTTTGGGGGTGAGGGGCTGGGTGGGATTACTGAGCTTCCTCTACAGACTGTGGGGGGCAGCAGCGAGGCCCTACCAGGACTGTGCTGTGCCTGTGCTCTGAGACTCTGAGAGCGTGCTGAGATGCTATAGGGGAGGGGTGGCCAGGTCTCAAGAAACTCCAACAGTTTGGGATTGTATTCTTCACCCTTGGTGTTTTTAGCTTCTCTGCTGGGCTATTGACTTGCTGCCAGGGCAAAGTATCCAATCCTGTAGCAAAGCTCTCCCCACAGAGACGGCTGAGATCACACTCCATTCCCCTCCGGTCTGCTGGGCTGTGAGCTGCCTGCCGAGCTCTTGCTGCCACTGCCCTCAGTCTGCACCTGATCTAAAACTGTCCTGCCCTCAAGCAAAAGCAGACCTTTCCTGTCCAATCTCAAGGAATTCTTCTCTTGGTAACTATTTGTGGGTTTTTTTTCAGTCAAGCATTAATTCAAAGGCTTGTCATGAAATGAATTCTGAGAGAAAATGCGGAGCTTACACAGCTGTGTGTCTCCTTGCCGCCATCTTGGCCAGAAGTCTTTCCAGTCCCTCCTTTTTGGTAGGAGTAGACCTCAAGCCTTAAAAATATGACCAACAAAACAAAAATAACTCTCATCATAGACAGTTTTTATGGAGAGAGAGAAGAACAGACCTCAAATCCTGAGGTTCCTAAAGGCAAATCAACTCCAGATGAAGCCCCAAAGGGAGATATGAGTTGGTGCCCAATATACAAGGCTTTTTAGAAGGTTGCATAAAGGCTCTTAAAAGAGAGTTAGAAGAAAAATGGGGAAAGGAAATAAGATATTTACATGAAAGGATGAGAAAAGCATATAACTCCCTACAGAATAAATTTGATGAAAGGGAAAAAGCACATAATGCCTGAAAAACAGATATTAAAAATAGCAATGCATTGAAAAACAAAATTTGTAAAATAGAAAAAAATGCAATGAATAAAACAATTCAATTGGCCAAATACAAAAGGAGTTAAAAAAGGTAACTGAAGAAAATAATACACTAAAAATTAGAATTGAACAAATGGAAGTGAATGATTCAATAAGATTTGAAGAATTAATCAAACTAAACCAAAAACAAAGAAAAAATAGAAGAAAATATGAAGTATCTTCTAGGAAAAACAACTGATCTGGAAAATAGATCTAGGAGACACAATCTAAGAAAAATTGGACTTCTTGAAAGGTATAATGTAAAAAAAAGGACCTAGACATTATCTTACAGGAAATCATAAAGGAAAACTGCCCAGATGCCTCAGCAGCAGAAGGTGAAATCCTCATTAAAAGATTTCCCTGATCATCTCCTAAAAGAGACCCTAAAATTAAAATCCCAAGGAATATTGTGGTTAAATTTTAGAACTATTGTGCCAAGGAACAGTTATTGCAAGCAGCCAGAAAGAAACAATTTAAATACCAAGGAGCTACAATTAGGATGACCCATGATCTAACAGCTTCCACTTTAAAGGACTGAAGGGAATCTGATATTCCAAAAGGCAATGTAACTTGGATTATAGCCAAGAATAAACTATGCAGCTAAAAATAATCTTTTTGTTTTTCAGGGAAGAAGATGGACATTCAATGATAGAGTTGAATTTCACCCATTTCTAATGAAAAGACCAGAACTGAACAAAAAAATCGATATCCAAACACAGAACTCAAGAAAAGCATATAAAGATAAAAAGGAAAGAAATCTTGACAACCATATTTCTGTTTTGAGGATACTTGGAGAGTGCAGATATAATTTGATTTTATTATAATTATATGAAAAGGAAACTAGAGGTAGAAAGGGGATCATACTGGAAAAAGAAGAAAAAGGAAGCAAAATAAGGGAAATTTGCATCTCACAAAGAAGTAAAGAAGACCAATTATTATTGAGGGAAAGAAGGGAGGAGAATGAGCATTGTGTAAATCTTACTCTCATTAGATTTATTTCAAAAAGAAACTATCAGACATATTTGGTTTCACAGAGAAACTTGTCTCATTATATAGGGAAGTGGAAGAGAAAAGGAAAAAGAAGGGGAAAGACTAATAGAAGGGAAAACAGAAGTATTAGGGGAAATGTGTAAAAAAAGGGGAGGGACTCTAAAGGGAGAAAGCTGTTTGAGGGAAGTGGTCATCAAAAGCAAAATACTGGGGAGGAGGGAAGGGAGAAAAGAAAGACAAAAGCATCTTAAGGTAAAAAAGATGTCAGAAAATACAGAATTAGTTATTTTAACTAGTGAGTGTAAATGGGATGAACTCTCCCATAAAATGGAAGCAGATAGCAGATTGGATTAAAATTTTTGTTTACAAGAAACACATTTAATTCAGAGTGATCCATACAGAGTGAAGGCAAAGGGCTGGAGCAGAATATATTATGTTTCAGATGAAGTAAAAAAAAAAATTAGGGGTACCAATCATGATCTCAAATCTAGTGAAAACAAAGATAGATCTAATTAAAAGAGAAGGAAGGAAAATATATTTTATTAAAAGATACCATAGATAATGAAACAATATCAATATTAAACATATATGCACCAAGTGGTATAACATCCAAATAACTAGAGGAGAATTTAAGAGAGATGCAAGAAAAAAGTGACATCAAAACTATACTAGTGGGGAATCTCCATCTTGCTCTGTGAAAATTAGATAAACCAAATCACAAAATAAATAAGAAAGAAGTTAATAAGGGAAACAGAATGTTAGAAAAGTTAGGTATGATGGATATTTGGAGAAAATTGAATGCATATAAAAAGTAGTTTGCTTTTTTTCTCAGATGTTCATGAAATTTGTACAAAAATTGATGATGTATTAGGGCATAAAAACCTCAAAACCAAATGCAGAGATGCTGAAATAGTAAATGCATTTTTTCAGATTATTATACAATAAAAAATCACATGCAATCTAAGGCCAGGAGAAAACAGACCAAAGAATCAATTGGAAGTTAAATAATCTAATCCTAAAGAATGAATGGGTGAAACAACAAACCATAGACACAATCAACAACTTCATCCAAGAGAATGACAATAATGGGACAAATTTGGGGGATGCAATAAAAGCAGTTATAAGGGGAAATTTTATATTTAGATGGTTACGTCTATAAAATAGAAAACAGAGAAGAACAATGAATTGGGCTTACAACTAAAAAAGCTAGAAAAATGAACAAATTAAATATCCTCAATTAAATACCAAATTTGAAATTCTGAAAATAAAAGTGGAGATTAATAAAAGTCAAATTAATAAAACTATTGAATTACTAAATAAAACTAAGAACTGGTTTTATGAAAATATATATACTATAATATATATATATAATATATATACACCTTTAGTTATTTTGATTATAAAAAGTAAAGAAGAAAATCAAATTGTTAATCTCAAAAAATAAAAAGGATAACTGTGATGACTGCACTAGCACTCCAGACACCCAGAATTAAATGGAGTCAGGATAAGCAAAAGTCCCTAGTCTTTCTTCTTGGTCTTAGACGCAGGATTGAACAGGATGGAAGCAGAATCTCCACAACCACCTTCTTCCTTGTCTACCACAAAAGAGTGACTCTGGCTAGTCTTACTCCACCCTCTAGTGCCTCCTACAATCCTCTGTATACACCAATCAATCATTGAGCCAGCATGGATAGTGGAAAGGACCATTTCCCAAGCATATGCCCATAGAGTATTGTCCTAGTGGTAGTTAGCTTCAAGTGCTCAGCAGTCCTGACCTCAGTGCATCAACTCAATAGTTTTAGCCCTCTACAGATAACTTTTGTCCAATGAAGAGGAAATTAGAGCAATAATTAGGAGTTATTTTTTTTTCCATTTCACAAATTGTATTTTTTAAGGAGTTATTTTCTTTTTCTGTTTCACAAATTCTGTTTTTTCTGGGAGTTGTTTTCTTTTTCCATTTTATCAAACTTATCTTTTAATGAATTATATGCCTTTTCCAAATCTTTTGCAAAGTTTTCATTTTCTTTCTGCATTTTTCTCCTAGCTCTCTTTTAAGATCATTTTTTATTTCTTCTAGGAGAACCTTGTGTAATAGGGACCTTTGGGGACTTCATCTGGAGACAATTTGCATTTAGTCTCCTTAGGGTTTGAAATTCACCATAAAAACTGTCTATGGTCAGAGTTCTCTTTGGGTTTTTTATTCATTTTTTAAAGTTAAGGCCTGCTTTTAGGGCAGGGGAGATTTTTCAAATTTTCTCTACAAGTAGCAGTGGCTTTTTGTATAAGTGGCAGCTGCTGAGCTGAGTCCAAGCTGACTCGCCCCTGGTGCTGGGTGGGTGTGTCCAGGTCCCATGATAGTCTGGAATTTTGGGGTTCACTATTTACCTTATGTGTTTGTCTTGGATGTTTTATAACTTCTCTGCTGATCTATTGCCTTGCAACTAGGGCAGAGTAGCCAACACTGCTCTAGATACCTCCCCATAGATTCTCTGCTGTACAGTCTACACCACCCTGTGGAGTTCACACCACCCCAGCTTTGCATTGGCACTGGCATCTCTGCTCAGCCTGCTTACTCTTGACCCACCTCCCTCCATTTCCAATTGAAACAGACCTTTTCTGATAATCTTTGAAATGATCTTCTGCTGGTAATTTGTTGTAATCCCAATAATCATGGATTCTGCCAATCCTGAAATAATTCAGAGGTTGGATTTGTTAATTAGTCTAAAAGTTATAGGAGAACGTCAGAAAAAAAATGTGGGTCCTTTCCACCATGTTGGCTCCATCCCAGGAAGTCCTCAATAGGATAGTATAGTACCTCTCAGATCTATGGAAGAGGAAGGAATTTGTGATCAAAGAAGAACTAGAGATCATAACTGAACACAAAATAAATAATTTTGATTATATTAAATAAAAAAGTCTTTGTACAAACAAAACTAATGCAACAAGATTAGAAAGGAAGCAATAAACTGGGAAAACATTTTTACATTCAAAGGTTTTGATGAAGGATTCATTTCTAAAATATATAATTGATTCAACTTTTTAAGAATTCAAGACATTCTCCACTTGATCAATGGTCAAAGGATATGAACAGACAATTTTCAGATGAAGAAATTGAAACTATTTGCAGTCATGAAAAAGTGCTCCAAATCACTATTGATCAGAGAAATGCTAATTAAGACAACTCTGAGATACCACTACACACTTCTCAGATTGACTAAGATGACAGGAAAAGATAATGGCAATTTTTGGAGGGGATGTCGGAAAACTGGGACATAGATGATTTTAGAGAGCCTTACATGAAGTGATACTAAGTGAAATAAGCAGAACCAGGAGATCATTATACACTGCAACAAGACTATATAATGATCAATTCTGATGGACATGTCTCTCTTCAACAATGAGATGATTCAAACCAGTTCCACTGTTTCAGTAATAAAGAAAACCATCTGCAGCTAAAGACAGGACTGTGGGAGCCCAGTGTGGACTACAAAATAGCCTTCTCATACTTTCTATTGTTGGTTGCTTGCATTTTGTTTTTATTGCCAGTTTTTTTTTCTTCTTGATCCAATTTTTCTAGTGCAGCAAGATATAAATATTTATACATATTGGATTTAACGTATATTTTAACATATTAACATGTATTGGACTACTTGTCATCTATGTGACAGGGTAGGAAGAAGGAGGCGATAATTTGGTACAGAAGGCTTTGCAAGGGTCAGTGTTGAAAAATTATCCATGCATATAATTTGTAAATAAAAAGAGTTAATAAAAAAGGGAGAGAAAGGAAAAAAAAAAGAATAAAGAACCATCTGTTGCAAAAAAGAGTTATTTTGACCAATTATATGCAAATAAATTTGATAACCTAAGTGAAATGGTGGAATATCTACAAAAATATATATTGTCCCAGTCAACAGAAGAGGAAAAAATATTTTCGAAAAAGAAATAGAACACTCTATTAATCAAATACCGTAAAAAAAAAATCTCCAGGGCCAGGTGGATTTACATGTGAATTCTACCAAACAGTTAAAGAAAAAAATAATTCCAATACCATACAAACTATTTTTTAAAAAAAGGGAAAGAAGAAATCCTACCAAATTCCTTTTATGATACACTTATGGTGCTGATAGTTAAACCAGGTAGGGTGAAAACAGAGAAACAAAATTATAGACCAATTTTCCTAATGTATATTGATGCAAAAATCTTAAATAAAATATTAGGAATGAGATTAAAGAAAGTCATTCCCAGGATAATACACTATAACCAAGTAGGTTTTATAGCAGGAATGCAGGGCTTATTGAATATTAGGAAAACTATCAGCATAATTAATTATATCAATAACCAAACTAACAAAAATCAAATGAATATCTCAATAGATAAAGAAGCATTTGATAAAAATCCAACACCTATTCCTATTAAAAACACTAGAGAGTATAAAAAAATGGACTTTTCCTTTAAATGATCAGTAGTATCTATTTAAAACCATCTGTAAGCATCATATGTAATGGTGACAAACTAGAACCATTCCCAATAAAACAAGGTTGCCCACTTTCACAATTATGATTCAATATTCTATTACAAATGGTAGCTTTGGCAAAAAGGGAAGAAAAAGAGATTAAGGAAATTAGAGTAGATCATGAGGAAACCAAATTATCATTCTTTGCAGGGGATATGATGAAATACTTAGAGAACCCTAGAGAATCAAGGGAAAAAAAGCTTCTGAAAACAATTCACAACTTTAGCAAAGTTGCAGGATACAAAATGAGTCCACATAAATCATCAGCATTTTTATATATTATTAAAGCAAAGATACAAAAAAAAATTCCACTCAAAATAATTGTTTATATTGTATAATATTTGGGAATCTATCTACCCAGGGAAAGTCAGGAAGTGTGTGAACACAACTACAAAACACTTTCTACACAAACAAAATCAAATTTAATCAATTGGAAAAAAATATCAAGTTCTCATGAGTAGGCTGAGTGAATATAACAAAAATAACAATATTACCTAAATTGATCTAATTATTTAATTCCATACCAATCAAATTCCCAAGAAATTACAAACCTAGAAAAATTAATAACACAGTTCATTTGGAAGAATAAAAGATCAAGAATTTCAAGGGAATTAATGAAAAATGCAAATGAAGGTGACCTAGCTGTGTCAGACCTAAAACTTTATCATAAAGCATCAGTCATCAAAATCATTTGGTACTAGCTAAGAAACAGAGTACACAATCAGTGGAATAGGTCAGGATCACAGGACAAAATAGTCAATAACTATAGCAACCTAGTGTTTGAAAAACCCAAAGACACCAGTTTTTGCAATAAGAACTCACTATTTGACAAAAACTGCTAGGGAAATTGGAAACCAGTATGGCAGAAACTAGATATTGACCCACACCTAATATTATATACCAAGATAAGATCAAAATGGGTTCATGATCTAGACACGGAGTGATATTATGAACAAATTAGAACATATGATAGTTTACCTCTCAGATATGTGGAAGAGGAATGAATTTGTTACCAAAGAAGAACTGGAAATTATTATTGATCAAAAAATCAATAATTTTGATTATATTAAGTTTAAAAGTTTTTGTACAAACAAAACTAATGCAGACAAAATTTGAAGGGAAGCAATAAACTGAGAAAACATTTTTACATTCAAAGGTTCTGATAAAGGCCTCGTTCCTAAAATATACAGAGAATTGACTCAACTTTATAAGAATTCAAGCCATTCTCTAATATATAAATGGTCAAAGATATGAACAGACAATTTTTGGATGAAATTGAAACAATTTCTAATCATATGAAAAGGTGCTCTCAATCATTATTGATCAGAGAAATGCAAATTACACTACACTCTCCAACTGGCTAAGATGGCAGGAAAAGATAATGATGAATGTTGGTGGGGATGTGGAAAAATGAGGACACTAATACATGATTGGTGGAATTTTGAACAGATCCTACCCTTCTGGAGAGCAAAGTTATCAAAGTGCATATACCCTTTGACCCAGCAGTGTTTCTATATTCTATAGTGGACCTATATTCCAAAGAGATCATAAAGGAAGGAAAGGGACCCACATGAGCATAAATGTTTATGGCAGCTCTTTTCATAGTGGCAAGAAACTGGGAACTGAGTGGATGCCCGTCATTTGGAGAATGGCTGAATAAGATATGGTACATGAATGTTATGGAATAGTATTGTTGTGTAAGAAATGATCAGGAGGATGATTTTGGAGAGGACTGGAGAGCCTTACATGAACTAATGCTAAGTGAAATGAACAGAACCAGGAAATCAGTGTACATGACAACATCAGTATTATACAATGATCATTTCTGATGAATGTGATTCTTTCTGACAATGAGATGGCTGAAGATAGCTCCAGTGATATTATGACAGAGCCATCTATACCCAGATAGAAGATTGTGGGAACTAAAGGTGGATCATAACATCACATTTTCACTCTTTTTTATCAACAGTAATGTTTTCTTGCATTTTTTTTATTTCCATAACTTAGCATAATGCCTGAAATAGACTAAGAACTTAAACAAATCATATAATATCTATCTATCTATCTATCTATCATACGTGGTACCTGACAAGAATTTTCCCTAAAAAAACTTTGGGAATGATCATCTTGCCTCTGCTTGAGGTTAAAAATAAAGAGCAACCACGAACTGCAGAATCAGATTGGTTCATTTTTAGATAACTCTAATACTGAAATTTTTTCAGCTACCTCAGTTTACTTATTATAGCTTATAAATGATTTACATCTTCCACATCTATGCTTTTGCATAGGTTTTCTAACATTCCTATAAAGTCCTCTATCTTCTTTACTTCTTGGAAGTAAAGAACAAATAGAAACTAATGATTCATTGAGACAGCAAGAATCAGTCAAGCAAAAACAAAAAAATGACAAACTGGAAAAAAAAACATGAATTATCTACTTGCAAAAACGACAGACTTGGAAAATAGATCTAGGAGAGATAATCTGAGGATTATCGGACTTTCCGAAAACTATGATGAAAAAAAGAGCCTAGATACTATTTTACAAGAAATCATCAAAGAGATCTGCCCAGATGTAATAGAATCAGAAGGTAAAATAGGCATTGAAAGAATTCATCGAACACCTTCTGAAAGAAACCCTAAAATAAAAACCCCAAGGAATATTGTGGCCAAATTTCAGAACTATCAGATTAAGGAAAAAATTTTACAAGCAGCCAAAAAAAAACCATTTAAATACCGAGGTGCCACAATAAGGATCACCCAAGATCTGGCTGCCTCTACATTAAAGGAAAGAAGGCCTACATGAATATTACGTAAATGACAAGAACCAGGAAATCAGTGAATGACAACATCAGTATTACCAGTAGTTTCTGATGATGTGATTCTTTCTGACAATGAAGATGGCTGAAATAGCTCCAGTGAATACTTGAACAGAATTCCATACCCAGATAGAGATTGTGGGAACTAAAGGTGGATATAAACATCAATTCACTTTTATCAACAGTAATGTTTTCTTCATTTTATTTCCATAACTTAGCATAATGCCTAGAAATAGATAAGAACTAAACTTAGATCTTAATATTATCTATCTCTATCTATACGTGGTACTACAAATTTTCCCTAAAAACTTTAGAATACATCTTGCCTCTGACTTGAGGTTAAAATAAAAAGCAACCACGAACTGACAGAGATCAGATTGGTTCATTTGAGATAAGTCTAGATGACTAAAATTTTTAGACTACACTCAGTACTATATAGCATAAATGATTTAACTTCATCATATCTAGAATTTGAAGGTTGTCGTAACATTCTATAAGTCTCTATCTTCTTTACTTCTTGGAAGTAAAGAACAAATAATGAACTAATGATTCATTGAGACGCAAAATCAGTCAAGCCATAAAAACAGGGAAGAAAACTGGAAAAAAAACATGATTATCTACTTCAAAGAACGACAGACTTGGAAAATAGATCTAAGGGGAGAGGATAATAAAGAGGATGCTATCGGACTTTCAAAAGGACATAGTTTAAAAGGAAAGAGCTGATACTGGGTGCAAGAAATCATCAAAAAATCTGCCCAGATGTAATAGAATCAGAAGGTAAAATAGGCATTGAAAATTCATCGAACACCTTCTAAAAACCCTAAAATGAATGAAACCCCAAGAATATTGTAGGCAGATTTCAGAACTATCAGATTAAGTAAAATTTTAAAGCAGTCAAAAAATCCATTTAAATACCGAGGTACCAATGTTGATCACCCAAGAACGCTGCCTCACATTTAAAGAAGAAAGAGCCTGAATATGAGTTCCAAAGGACAAAGGCTGGGATGCAAGAATAAACTACACTACTGAGCATTTCTTCAGGAAGAAGATGACATTAATAAACAAATAGATTCCATTTTTTCTCAGAAAAAACAGACTAAACAAAAATTTGATCTCAACCATAAACTCAAAGAGATCAGAAAGGTAAGAAACTAACTCTTGAAATTGTATTTAATGGGATATACAAAAAAGCAATATAATAATTTGATTACTATATAACACAAAAAGTGGAATATGACAAATTGCATAAAAGGAGAAGTAAGAGGCAAGAAGAAAACACCCACAAAACGTAAATAGAACTATCATATCTGAAAATTTCAAAAGAAACATTAGTAGAAATCTTACTCTCACAAAAATAGCTCAAAGAAATAAAATAAATTGACATTATTTTAGAAAAATCTCTCACTCATAAAACAGAGAAATGAAAAAAAAAAATATGAATGAGAAGAAGAGAAAAACTTCTTTAAGTAGAACAGTTAAAAATTACACATCATAATAAAAGTACTAAAATTTAAAGACAAATTTAAAAGCAAAAACAAAGAAACATAAATTTAAAATGCTCATTTTACTAGACATAATGCAAAAACAATCCCAAAAAAAAAACTATCCATCAAACCTAACATATAAAAGAATTAGGAAATGGACAAAATAAAAAATGCAAACAAACATCTCCATCTTACAAAGAAATGGGTACATCAAAGTCAAAAAAAAGATACAATTAAAAAATTTCACTCAAAAACACAATGATAACTAACTCAAAATGACAAAAGCATATATACCCTGGCAGACTACTTGATAAACAGAGAAAGTAAAAGTAGAATTGCTGCAACAAAAAGCAACAAATTAAACCACACCAATCAATACAAATTGGCACTCAATTCCTAAAATTAAAAAGAGCAAGAAATTAAAAAATACAAAAGTAAAAACACTACTTGAAACTAAATAAATAAAAAACATACAGCATTGGTTCTATAAAAAGCACATAATTAAACTAAAACTAAGCCATAAAAAACCATTGGTAAATCGTAATCAGCAAAAAGATTGAAAGAGGAAAATGAAATTAGACACCATCTTAAAATGAAAAGGAACACATTTCCACCAATGACTAGCAGAATACACAATAATATACATCATTTACATGCTCAAACTTTCATGCCAACTAAAATTTATACACCAATGACCAATGGAGACACCACAAAAAAAGTATAGCTTCACCAACTAAAAAAGCAAGTAAATGCCTAATAGCCCATTTCAGAAAAAGAAATAGAAAGAAATTAAAACAAACTCCCTAAAAAAACCAGACAATATTAACAAATGTGAATTTCTACAAAAAAACATTAAAGAAACAAACCTTTGCCATCTATTAAATATTGAAAAAAAGGCAATGCAAGAGTCACAAAACTTCCACATGACAAAGAAGATACAATATACCTCATTAACCAGCAGGCTAAAAAGCAAGAAAGAAAATTACCTCCATACAACTTCCAAACTAATGAAAGATGCAAAATCTTAAAACAATCCATTCCAAAAAATACAAAAAACATCTCAAGCACTCCCTAAAAACAAGTCCAAGATTCAACCAATAATTACATGCATGTTTACCAAACATTTAGAAAACATCAATACTAATTAGCCATTGAATAACAAAAAATCACCAACTTCACACTCAAAACATACAAGCCACAAGCAAAAGCTAAAAAATCAAACATCCTACAAACCATTACAAATCAGCAAAATATGCAAAAAGAATAAATGGACTTTTCCTAAAATATTACAACAATCAGCACTTTTAACAACCATCAGAAGCACAATTAACGACAAAACTCAACCATCCCAATAGCCTCTGATGAAACAAGGTTGCCCACCATCATCGTTAGCATTAATATGATTAGAAACCTAGCTTTAGCAATAACACCGCTCACGAAAAAGAAACTTTCACCTACACAGGACATCTTTAAAACCATCAGGCACATAAGCAAACAAACAAACCCCAAATATCACTTAATGCAAAAATTTACCCACTCCACCGTTACTACTTTGCAAAACCCACTTAGCAAAAAATTAAAAAACAAAAAAGCTTATAGCAAAACAATATCACTCTTTACCTAAATATGCAAAAACGAAATTACTAAAATAAACCACACATATTCAGCATTCTTAATAACACTCAACACACATCCAACATCAGAGTTACAAAAAAAGTCCATTTAAGTAACTACGATATAAAATATTTGGAATCTACTCACAGAAAAATCAGAAACTTTATGACAAACATTACAAACCACTTTCACACAAATTAAGTCATCTAACCAATTGAAAATATTAACATCTCTTGGATAGGGTACAAAATACATAAAAGCATGACAATATACCTAAACTAATCTATTTATTAGCCCATACCATCAAACTCCCAAAACTATTTTAAGACCTAAAAAAAAACAACAAATTCATAAGAAAAACAAAAGGTCAAAATTCCAAGAATTAAAAAAAAAAATCAAATGAAAGTGGATTTACTGCCAATCTAAAATCTATAAAGCAGCATTACCAACTATTTGCGCTACTTGCTAAGAAAAATTAGTTGATCAATCGCAATAACTTAGGTTCAAGAGATAAACATCAACCAATACAAACCTGTCTTTGAAACCAAAGATCCCAGCTTTTGGGAACAAAACTACTAGTTTATAAAATGCTGAAAATGGAAACTAATTGCAGACAACTAGGCATTGATCCACCAACACCGCCACACCAAAGATAAGGTCAAAATGGTTCAACCTAGGCATAAAGAAAAAACGTAAAATTAAGGAACACAAAAATTTACCTCTCAGACCTGTGAAGAAACTTTAGCAACCCAAACAAATAATCATTACATCACAAAATAGAAAAATTTCATATACACAACTGAAAAGTTTTTGTACAAACAAAACTAATGCAGACAAGATTAGAAGGGAAGCAATAAACTGGGAAAATATTTTTACAGTCAAAGGTTCTGATAAAGGCCTCATTTCCAAAATATATAGAGAATTAACTCTAATTTATAAAAAATCAAGCCATTCTCCAATTGAAAAATGGTCAAAGGATATGAACAGACAATTCTCAGATGAAGAAATTGAAACTATTTCTAGTCATATGAAAAGATGCTCCAAGTCATTATTAATCAGAGAAATGCAAATTAAGACAACTCTAAGATACCACTACACACCTGTCAGATTGGCTAAGATGACAGGAAAAAATAATGATGATTGTTGGAGGGGATGTGGGAAAACTGGGACATTGATTCATTGTTGGTGGAGTTGTGAACGAATCCAACCATTTTGGAGAGTAGTTTGGAACTATGCTCAAAAAGTTATCAAACTGTGCATACCCTTTGATCCAGCAGTGTTACTACTGGGATTATATCCCAAAGAGATTATAAAGAAGGGAAAGGGACCTGTATGTGCACGAATGTTTGTGGCAGCCCTTTTTGTAGTGGCTAGAAACTGGAAACTGAATGGATGTCCATCAGTTGGAGAATGGCTGAATAAATTGTGGTATATGAATATTATGGAATTACTGTTCTGTAAGAAATGACCAACAGGATGATTTCAGAAAGGCCTGGAGAGACTTACACGAACTGATGCTGAGTGAAATGAGCAGGACCAGGAGATCATTATATACTTCAACAACAATACTATATGATGACCAGTTCTGATGGACCAGGCCATCCTCAGCAACGAGATCAACCAAATCATTTCCAATGGAGCAGTAATGAACTGAACCAGCTATGCCCAGAAAAAGAACTCTGGGA
Organism: Sarcophilus harrisii; assembly: GCF_902635505.1. Classification (NCBI taxonomy): domain Eukaryota; kingdom Metazoa; phylum Chordata; class Mammalia; order Dasyuromorphia; family Dasyuridae; genus Sarcophilus; species Sarcophilus harrisii. The sequence goes on from NC_045428.1 coordinate 422,559,162, forward strand.
GATGACTAAAAACCATTACATTGAATTCCCATTCCCTATATTTATGCACACCTGCATTTTTTATTTCCTTCACAAGCTAATTGTACAATATTTCAGAGTCTGATTCTTTTTGTACAGCAAAATAACGTTTTGGTCATGTATACTTATTGTGTATCTAATTTATATTTTAATATATTTAACATCTACTGGTCATCCTGCCATCTAGGGGAGGGGTTGGGGGGGCGTAAGAGGTGAAAAATTGGAACAAGAGGTTTGGCAATTGTTAATGCTGTCAAGTTACCCATGCATATATCTTGTAAATAAAAGGCTATTAAATAAAAAAAAAATCTATTCTTTCACAAATTCAACTATCACTTTAGGTTGATATCTCCAATATTGACTTTGCACAAGTATCCATTCCATACTTCCAAGTTATCCCTCAATAATTTTGCTCCACTATCTCACTATCAGATTCAAAATGTCCCAAATACATATCTTCTTTATAGTTGAGGGTTTTTTTTCCAGGTGGTTACCAAGCCTTTCAAATATTTAGTAAAATATTTTATATTTAATTACAGAAAAAGATCCAGGGTAGCTAAATGACATAATGGATAGAGTGAGGAATACTTCTACTTCTAAATTTAAATCTGCTCTCAGACACTTATTAGCCATGTGATGCCAGACAAGTCACTTAACTTTGTTTACCTCATTTGTAAAATGAGCTAGTGAAGGAAATACCAAACTACATCAGTATCTCTGCCAAAAAAAAAAAAAAATCTTTAAATGGGGTCACAAAGAGTTAGACACAAATGTAAAAAATGATTAAAGTATAATCGATACTACGTAGACTAATTGCTAGCTTCTAGTCAGGGTTATACTCAAAGTAACCAAATAATATAACTACTTTATGAGAAATGTTTGATGTTTTTAACCCCACAATTCAATAACCTTTTCCTGGAATTTCTCAATGAGAAATTTGCTTCGTTTCTCTGTTCTTTAATAAAATATGGAGATAATAAAATTAGAGCCTTTCTTCTAAAATATCTTCAGAAATTTGAAAGTGGTTATTAAGGCCAAAATATGGATGATAAAATATTTCATAAATTAGATAAATTCAGTTTTCAGTTAAACTAGGTGTTTGTTGTTTTGTAGATAAAATGCTCAGATAGTGATTCTATAGTTTGGCACTGTGAAAAACAAAGTCCAAATGTTTCCACAGTCTGCTTTCCCTAGGAATGCATTGACCCAAGAATTTTTTTTATTCCTTTTATCTTGCTCATCACTATATGGCCTCTATTTTCTCCAGAACTAACTTAAAACATGGAAATAAAAACTGTCTTTTTCTGCGCAATGAGCAATAAGCAAACCGAGGACAGAAAAGGTTATTTTCTAGATTTTAAACACTGAACTAACAGGGACACATCCCAATATGTGGGAGAGCAAACAAAAGACAAAAAATTATGTATAAATATACATATGTATATATACATAAATGTATATGTATATGCATGTATATATAATGGAGAGAGAGAATTCAGTTTTGAAGATTATTTTTCTTCTTTTCCTTCTTTATTTTAAAACTTCTCTCCCTTTTCTCCTCTTCCTTTATATGCTTCTTCCCTTATTCCTTCCTTTCCTCCCTCCTTTTTCTCTTTCCCTCTCCCTCCCTTTCTTCATTCCTTTCTTCCTTTCTTCTTTTATTTTCATAAAATACTTATTATTATAGTAAGACAGAAATCTGTGCAATGAACCAAATTGGTAGATCTTCCTCCTCTGCCAATAAGTTGGAGTAGGGCTGTCATCACAAATCACTTTTTTTGAGCCATATTTGTTTTTTTGTATTTTTGCAACATCTGTTTTAGATTATTTTGTAGTTATTTTTTCCATTTGTATTTTTGTGGTAATTTTATAGACTGGGGTTTTTTTTGGCTCTGTTTTCTTCACTTAGCTTCAAGTAGTATAAATCTTTCCAAGTTTTCTCTGTATTCATCATTACCTTTTCTCACAGTGTGGTAATATTCCATTACATTGATGAGCAACAGTTTGTTTAGACATCCCCCAATAGTGGGCACCTACTTAATTTCTAATTCTTTGCAACTGCAAAGAAGTGCTGTTATAGCTTGATGTATTTGGATTTTTTTCTGGTTGATGACTTCTTTGTGTTAAAGATGTAAAAATGAAATATCTAGATCTAAGAATATGTAAAGAAAAAAATTCCTGATGAAAATTTTATTTGCAAAATGGTTGTACAAACGCACAATTTGTAGAGTTTTCTATTTCATGTGTTTTATTTTTCAGTTCCTTTGATCTTAAAAGACGTCAGACTGTATGACTTCTAAGATTTCTCCTAATTCCAAATTTATATTCTTAATATGCTATGCTTTTTCCATTGCTTATGAGTAATTAGCTACTTGAAGAAAATACGTTTTGATCGAATTTACTTTTTAATAAAATTACTTGTGTTGTATTAAGGAATGAAGTGATTGCCTCATATTCATAATGGGTTAATGTCAAGTTGAGATTTATCCTGGTTCTTCCGTAGCTTGTCAATACTACTCAAAATGATTTTAACGTTTTAAGTTGCACAATTTCTGCTGATTTTAATTGGTATGGAGAAATTTCTCCCTTGAATCTTCCTGCTAGTTAAAATAACATTTGTAGACTTTTCTTCAAACACACACAATAAACATACATATACCCATTAGTATAACAATTAAATAGCATAGAGAATTACACATTTTATAATAACTATAAGAATAAAAATAATATATTGAAGTTCAACTAAATTATGTGATTTGGAAATTTTTGCTAGAGCTTTTGGATATTTTTTCTGATGTTTGAGTTTTCAAATTTTCTTGATAAAGAAAATAGTGATATTAAAATTAAAGTTCTTATTATGCTCATTTCACAATATAATCTGTTATCTAAGACAAAAGATTTCAGTTAATCAAACACAATTTTAATTTTCTAACTGTACTTTTCATTTAAAATCATTCATTCCACATACATACTCTCCATAAACTATCTGATAACTGAGTATTCTCATTATAGATAGCTGGGCAAATTGCTTAGCTAGTGACTAGTAGCCATAATAAATATAAATAGGAAGCACATAGTGTCAGACATGTCATAGGTTATTCCTATTTTGATATATCTAAAATGAATTTTTGTAGCAAAATGAAACAGATATTCCTATACTAAAAAATAAATCTGCCAGAACATAAAACAAGATGATACAAGGTACAAAGGACTTACTGAAACCTGCTAAACTAGTGTAAACCGAGATTTTTACAAATCACACATTTTGCATGACCAATGTAAGTAGTCTATGTTTATCAAACATATATGCTTCACACAAAATATTTCCATTACGAGTTTCAGAGGTATCCTGAAAGAAGAAGTTCTGAAAATGAAATGACATTAGCTACTCACTATAATATTTTCTCAGACATTAAATTAGTCTATGATTTGTTGAGTATAAAACTGACATCATTCTGAAACACATTTTCAACTTACCCTTCTAATCTGACATCTGGAAGACTTCTGTTAAGTGCAATCAAATCACTGGCCATAAGGTTAAACTGGTTGATTTTGAACAGCTCTTTCATTTTCTCCTGGTCATCTTTAGGAATCCGCACTGCTTTCCCCATCTCTCCTGGCCCTTCTTGATTTCTTGAAATAACAGCTGTAAGACATACATGTACAAGGACATGTACACAAGATTTCAGTGTGTTATTTATATAGTGTCTCCATATACCAATAAACAAATCTTTTTAAATAATTTATGAACTCTCTGCACTTTCTAATGCAAAAGCACCTAAATGAATAAGATCAATCACAAGCACAAATTTATATTCTATTTTCTATGTAGAAAGTGTTATCTTATTGGAATCAAATCTTTGAAAACATCTAAAATTTATAAACTAAAAGTTTCAAAAGGTCAATTACATGTGATTGATAAATATATAATTTCTTTGATATTTCAAGAGTTTTTTTGTTTCCCCATTATGGGTATTCTCTCCACTGATGTAGGTAACAAAACATATGTGTTTTGGTAGACTATTTTGGTGAGTTATTTGAACAAAAAATAAAATAAAATAAAAAATAAGGCATTCTTCTCCAACTAGGTTAGATGATAAAAAGAATCTTAAATAGAAGCCTTTCCAATGCTTGAGATCTCTTGTCCTAGTCTTCAAGAACTCATGTTTGACAGAACATAACAGAAACAAAGCATTAAAACATGAACATTGCATGGATCAATTTAAATGATTCAAATTATAGATATACAAAGATAGGTATATAATAAAAAACACTGCTCAGAGTTTTAATGTATACTAAGGCTAGTTAGTTTCAACACACAAAGAAATTGTTGCAGGAAATGTCAACTATTTTTTGTTTATTTTTAGAAAGGAACAAAAATCTGAAATTTTTAAACTAGAAAATTTTATGTAAATAATCATAAAAAAATTGTCCCATTCCCTAAATTTTTCATTGAATCTAATCTCTAATGATATTTTCTTTCTATATGTTAATTTTCATTTTGGTCTTTTGTATTCCTTAATTAGAATTCTACTATGATATTATTTTTTGCTGAACATTTTATTGCTCAATAATGACAAAATTGAAGTAGGAGCCTACTTAAATGGGATTACCAAGAGCTTCCAAAGTCTGAGCTGCAGGTTCCTCATTTTTAAACTAAGGTTACTGAATTTCCCTATTCATTCTTTATTTTAAAAATCTATAATTGTACAAAATAAATCCTATAATTTACTTTAAAATATACTTATGTGCTATCAGGTAAATTGAATAAAATGTTTAAAGATTTAATGATACAAGAAAATAGAAAATCCATTTGAAACCTCAACAATATGTTTCCTGGATATGACACTTAGCTAAAGAATTATAAATACTTATAAAATTAGAACACAATTTAATATTGTGGTGTGCTTCCAATCTTCTCTGAACCTTTCAGATGGTTATATCTACATTGGAAAAAGCCTGAAATAGAGTTAGGCAGGTAAAAGAAACAAAGATGTGGTTCTCTGAGCTAAGCATCTAAGTGTGCATTGAAATATAAGAATGGAAGAAAATTAGGGTTTGAAAACTGGGGAAACCCAAACTATTTGGTAAATTGAGGTCAAAACAATATTGTCTAAAGTACAGGAGAAAGACAGACACAAAGCAAGACAGAGACAGAGAGAAACAGAGAGACAGAGACAGAGACACGCAGAGACAGAGAGAGAGAAGGAGAGAATGAGGGAGGGAGGGAGGAAAGAAGGGAGGAAGAGAGCAAACTGTGGCTGAAGGGGCCTCTCCTCCCTAGGCCGTACTTCTCCTCTGGCCAGAGGTCCTGGTGGAGATAGGAGAAACCAATCCCTATCTATTTCTGGATAGTAGTTGGCACTCAGCAGAGTTGATTTAATTCTATGTGAATGATCAAGATGGATGACAGGAATTCTATGTACATTATGTGTACTTTAACCATCATTTGGATGAATAGGTCAACAAGAACCAAATGGCTTTTACAAAAAAGGTGAAAGAAGCTGTTCAAAAAAACTCTGATAAGTACATAAGTGAGCAGGCAAAGCAGCCTAGGGCAAAGATGACCTCAAAACAGTAATGCAAGCATGATGAGATCAATCCTGTGCAGAAGACCTATTCAAAAGTGGATCCAATAACAGCAACACTAGAAAAGGAGAGATTAACACTAGATACTTTAATACTTTATAGAGTACTTTAATACTTTAAAGTACTTTAAAGTATAAAGTACTTTAAAGTATAAAGTAATACTTTATAAAGATAGATTAAAAGAAGAGATTAACAAGGTGAAATATATGGACAAAATTCATATTGGGAAATATGAGATTGATGCATGGTACTTCTCCCCCATTCCCAGAAGGTTATGAAATATATCTCAAACTTTGGCTTTGGGAATACTGCCTGAAGTACATGAAGTTTGAGAAGAGATACCATTTCCATTTGGTACAGTGTTAGTGGAGACAGCCACTTGGCAGGCAAATCTACCAACAGAACATCATCTTCATGTATGAGGTGGATGGCAAAAACACAAAGATTTATTGCTAGAACCTGTATCTATTGGCCAAATTCTTCTTGGAGTACAAGATCCTGTACTTTGATGTGGAACCATTTGTCTTCTACATCTTGGCCAAAGTGGACAGACAGGAAGCTCACATCTTAGGCTATTTCTCTAAGGAGAAGGAGTCTCCAGATGGGAATAATGTGGCTTACATCTCGATCCTCTCCCCATATCAACACCAAAGTTATGGCAAGTTCTTCATTGCCTTCAATTATAAATTGCTAAATGTAAAAAGTGTAATGGGTTCTCCAGAAATAAACTATTAGATCTGAGCAAATTGAGCTATTGTAGTTACTGCTCCTGGGTCGTGCTGGAGACCATGCAAGACTTCCAGGGCACACTGTCTATCAAAGACTTCAGTCAGATCAGCAGAATCATTCAAAATGATATCATCAGCACTCCGCAGTCACTCAACATGGTCAAGTACTGAAAAAGTCAGCATGTCATTGCACCATCCCCAAGCTAGTGGAAGAGCACCTTAAGAAATACCCGTATAAGAAACCACTCATATACAAGTGGATTCAGTTTGTTTGATTTGGGCACCACCCAAGAATAAGTAATCAAAGTTGTTCAAGAAGTGAATGGTGTTCAAATCAGTCTCCCTGCACTTACCTGTGTCTTTCCCTATTGGCAGTTTTAGACCTATGATGGCTGTCTCTTTTCCCCATTTGCAAATATATACAAAATTGTCTGCCCATTTTCACCATTTGCAAATATATACAAAATTGTCTGCCCATTTTCAAGTCCTAATATATATATATATATATATAATAAGGATACTTTAGCTTGTCATCGTAAAAATCAATATTGACTACCTTAGAATCTGGCCTTCAGAATAAAATAAATGCTCATTTTAAGCTAGGGCAAAATCTTTTATGAAGTATCCTAAATCCAAATTCAAAGAAAGGGTTAAATTTAAGGATCTTAGCTAGCTATAAGAGTTCTGTTCTTTGTTTTAAATATTTTGGTAGATGGGGCAAAGAGTCTCTAGGGCATAGTAGCCAAGACTCTTGGGGAAAAAATAAGAAAATCCAAGAAGAAGAATATCACTGATTCTCAGGCAAGTGTTTCTCCTTTTCAGGGAAAATTAGCTAGAAAAGTCTGTGGGTTTTTAAGCTGACAAGTTTTTAAGCTGAACAATTTTGATAGAACCTGCTCTTTTCTTGAGAAATGAAGTAAAAATTTCACATGAGTCAGGAAGTGGATCACTCAAGAGATATGGCAGCATCTACTGCGAGGTGTATCCAGAAGAGCAGTATCCTAACTACAACCTTTTTCTATTTTCATCCTACCTAATTTCACTTCAGACTGAGAATTCTAACCACTCTCTTTTCCTTGGTTATCTCTTCTCTCTAGGTTTTCACAGTACTCTTTCCTATTTCTTTTTCCATCTATGTGGCTGCTGTTTCTTAGCACACTTATGCTGGATCAGAGACAATTAACTTCATAGTGGATAAAGTATTGTGCCTGAATTCTGAAATATCTGAGTTTAAATTTTGTCTCAGATACTTAATAGGTGTGTGATCCTGGTTAGGTCATTTAAATATTTACCTCATGTTTTTCAACTCCAAAATGGAAATAATAATAGAACCTAATGGAAATAATAATAGCACCTATCATCAGTTTTTGTTGTTAAAGATCAAATGAGACAATATTTGTAAAAAAAATTTTTTTTGATTAGCTCAGTGTCTGGTACAAGAAAACATTTCAGATCTTTCTGGGTGGTAATGTCATCATTTAATTGATATTTTATTTAAACTATATATAGTTTGTACATGTCCACTGTTATACCAATCAAATGGCCAATAAGTTATTTTATAGAACTGGAAAAATAATATAACAAAATTAATTTAGAAGAACAAAAGATCCATAATATTAAGGGAATTCATTTAAAAAATACAAAAAAAAATGGTAGCTTAGCAGTACAAAAACTAATGCTCTATTATAAAGCAGCAATCATCTAAACCATTTGGTACTGGTTAAGAAATAGTGGTGGATCAGTGGAATAGATTAGATACACATGACACAATTATCAAAGTCTATATTAATCTAGTAATTGATAAATCCCCAAACTCTAAGGTCTAGAATAATAACTCACTATTTGAAAAAATTGGTGGGAAAACTGTCAAATAAGAAGTCAGAAACTTGACATAAACCTACATCTCACACTAATAAAATAAGGTCAAAATGGGTACATGTATTGGGCAGAAAAGATGATACCATAAATAAATTAGTAGAATAAGGAATAATTTGACTATTAGATCTTTGAAGAAGGCAGGAATTTGTGATCAAAGAAGAACCAAACAACATTAGAAAAGTGGACAATTTTGATTACATAAATGTTTGTAGCAGTCCTTTTTGTGATAACAAAGAATTGGAAATGAATAGATGCCCAACAATTGGGAAATGGCTGAACAAGTTGTGGTATATGAAGATAATGAAATATTATAGTTCTATAAAAAATGAACAAGCTTATTTTAGAAAGGCCTGGAAAGATTTTCATGAATTGGTGCTAAGTGAAACAAGCAGAACCCAGTATACATTGTAAATGATAATAGCAAGAATGTGTAATGATCAACAATGAAATTCTTGATTCTTCTCAGTGAATCAGTGATCCAAAGCAATTCCAATTGGACAGCAAATGTCATCTGTATCCAAAAAAAGAACTAAGGAGAGTGAATGTAAATCAATATATTCTATGTTCACTTCTTTTTTCTGTTGTTTATTTTCTCCCATGGATTTTCCCTTCTGTTCTGATTTTTCTCTCCCAACATGATTCAATAAAGCAATGTGTATTAAAATAAATAAATAAAACAAATAAACAAATAATAAAACAAATTAATGAATTGAAAATAAATATGAATAAAATAAATAAAAATGATGAATAAATAAAATTAAATAAATAACAAGAAATACATTTTTATAAAAAACATTATATTTAATGTCTAATTAGTTTTTAGTCTCTCTTTCCTTGGTCCTTTATTGGATATAAATTTTATTTCTTGACCTAAAAAGGAAGCATTTATTATTTGCATCTTTCTACATTTGATTGTGAGGTTTTGTGCCTTAATACATAGTCAGTTTTTATGTGGCTGCCATATGTTGCTCAGAAAAAAAGGTGTATTCCTTTCTGTCCCTATTCAATTTTCTCCAAAGGTCTATCATATCTAAGTTTTCTAACATTCTGTTAACTTCTCTCATTGCTATCTTGTTTCCTGTGTACTTAGATCAATCTAATTCTGAGAGAGGAGGTTCACGTCCCTTAATAGTAGTTTCACTGTCTATTTCTTCCTGTAACTGGCTTAACTTCTCTAAGAATTTGAATACTGTACCACTCTGAAAATATTCATTTAGCATCAATACCACTTCATTGGTTATCATGTCCTTCAATAAGAAGTAGTTTCCTTCTTTACCTTTTTAAATTATATCTACTTTTAGTCTGCTTTATTTGAGATCACAATTAATTTTCCTGCTTTTTTTTTTGCTTCAGCTGAAGAATAATAAATTCTTCTTCAGCCTTTTCCCCTTAAACATGTATTTCTTGTAAAAAAAATGAATTGTGGAATTTTATTTTTTTAATCCACTTTACTATTTGCTTCTGAGAGATCTTCTGAGAATTCATCCCATTCACATTCACAGTTATCATTACCAGCTCTGTATTTCTATCCATCCTGTTTTCTCCCCTGTATATACTTTTGTTCTCCCTTTCTGCCCTGTCCCTCCTTAGTAGTGTTTTGTTTCTAACCCACCCTGTTTTCAACCTGCTCTTCCATCTATCACCTCTGATTTCTATTCTCATCACTTTCTCCTAGTGTTTCTGCCTTTCATTTCATCCAGCCAGGACCTTTCTTTTCCCCTTTCTTATCCTAATTCTTTATGGGATAAGATAAAATTCTATACCCAAGTGACTCAATAAGTTATTTACTCTTTGAGCCCAAACTGTTAAAATTAAGCTTAAAAAATGCTCATCCACTCCCTTTTTACCTTTTTCTAATAGATCTTTTGTGCCTCTTCATATGATCTAATTTGGCCCATTTTACCTCCCCTTAACTCTCTTTTCCACTACTATTCTTTTTTCAGACTTTAATATCTTTTTCTTTGATATCATAACATCAGAGTCACTTCATAAGGATACCATCCATCCACATATGCCTCAACTAACAGTTCCAAATAAAAGATATAGTTACAAACATCATTTTCCCATTTAGGGATGTAAATAATTTAAGCTTTACATTTTCCTGTGTATCTTTCTATGCTTCTCTTGAGCCCTCTGCTTGCAGATCAAATTTTCTGTTTAGTTCTGGTTTTTTTTTTCCAATAGAAAAGTTTGAAAATCCCTTACTTCATTGAAGATCCTTCTCCTCTAAAAAGCGATTCTCAGTCTTACTGGGTAGTTGATTCTTGGTTCTTTGCCTTCTCGAATATGGTACTCTAACCCTTCTGATCTTTGTTATACAAGATGCCAGATCCTGGGTAATCCTGACTTTGGTTCCTCAATACTTAAACAGTTTTTGTCTTGTTTTGTTTTGTTTTTGTTTTGTTTTTCTTTTTCTTTTTCTGGCAGCTTACATTACTTTTTCTTTGAGATTATAAGTCTGGAATTTTGCAACAAAGTTTCCTGGAAATTTCATTTCATTCTTTCTCCAAAAGTGATTGAGGTTTTCTTTTAATGGCTATATCCCCCTCTGGTTCTACTATGTCATGACAGTTTTCCTTGGTGATTTTTTGAGGAATGTTATCTAAGCTCTTTTATAATCCTGGCCTTTAGGTAGAACAATAATTTTAAATGGTCTCTCTTGGATCTATTTTCCTTTGCAACTGTTTTACCAATGAGATATTTTATAATTTCTCCCATTGTTTTCACTTTTTAGGTTTTTTGATTCTTAATGTTTCATAGAGTCATTAGTTTCCAACTGCCTAGTTTTCAATTGCCTAGACAATTGAAATAAATTGTCCTATTTTTGTTAGTTAGCTTTTGTATCTTTTTTTCCATTTAATTTATGCTACTTTTCAAAATGTGTTCTTCAGTTAATTTTTTTTCCATTGACAAATTGTGGTTTTTTCCAATATATGTATACATATATATACAGTTATCTTGTTGCACAGTAAAAATCAGATCAAGAATGAAGAAAAAAAAAACTAAGAAAGTAAAAAATAATGCAAACAAATAACAGAGAGAATGAGGATGCTATGTTGTGTTCCATACTCAGTTCCCACAGTTCTCTCTCTGGATGTAGATGGCTCTTTCCATAACTAAACAAGTGGAACTGGTTTGAATCATCTCATTGTTGAAGAGAGTCATGTCCGTTAGAATTGATTATCATATAGTCTGCTGTTGACATATATAATGATCTCCTGGTTCTCTTCATTTCATTTAGCATCACTTCATGTAGGTCTCTCCAAGCCTCTCTGAAATCATCTTGTTGGTCATTTCTTACAGAAAAATAGTATTTAATAGCATTCATATGCCATAATTTATTCAGCCATTCACCAATTGATGGGCATCCACTTAGTTTCCAGTTTCTTGCCACTAGAAAAAAGGCTGCCACAAATATTCGTGCACATACAGATATAAACATTACTAGATCAAAGGATATGCACAATTTGATAACTTTTTGATCATAGTTACAAATTATTCTCACAGTTCCAATAACAATGTATCAGTGTCTCAATTTTCCCACATTCCCTCCAATATTCATCATTACTTTTTCCTGTCATCTTAGCCAATATGACAGATGTGTAGAGGTATCTCAGAGTTGTCTTAATTTGCATTTCTCTGATCAATAGTGATTTGGACCAATTGTTTTTTTTTTTTTAAGTATTGATTTCTTCAATGTATTTTTTTTTTTTGTGTTTGGCCAATTGTATATTTTAAGGGATGGTTTTCTTCAGTTAATTTTTGTCTTTCTTTTTGCAAGGTGTTAACTCTCTTTTGCATACTTCTTGTTTCTTTTCCCAATTTCTCTTCTACCTCTCTTATTCACCCTTTAAAATATTTTACAAGTGATTCCAAGAAGCCTCTCTGGTTTTGAGATCAATTCATATCACCCTTTGAGATTTTCCATCTGGGCATTTTGTCCTTGTTGGAGTAGTGTTTTGTTCTTATGCCATCATAGCAGCTTTCTATTGTTAAGGTTCTTTTCTTTTTCTTGTTCATTTTCTTTCTTTTTGTGATATTTAAGATCAAGCTCTGCTACTGGGGCACAAGGGGCACTGTCCCAAGATTCTTGAGCATCTCTGAGCTTTGGCTTTGAGTACAAAGGCTCATTTGGTGTCTTACACACACCATGGGTCACTTACGGACTCTTTCTAGACAATACCTTGGTTTACAGAATGGACAATTTGCCTTGTGTGGTGGGACTGGAGGCTGCTCCACTGATCTGCTCTGCTGGACTGAGGGTAATAATTACTGATCTGTTGTGATTAAGAACTTCTCACTTGCTTTCTTGGACACTTCCTGAGTGGGCTGAACACTCCTTTCATCTTAGTGAGACCTTTCTTGAACTCTTCCTAATATCTTGAGCTAGATTGCGGTTTCATTTCATCAGACTCTATTCAGAGGCTTAGTTTCATGTGGTTTTTGAGGGAAACTGGAAAATTTAAAGCAGCTTCTTGGCTTCACTCCCCCATCTTGAGCTAGCATACTTTTAATGCTTTAACATTTTAATAATATTTAAGAAACATCTCATTTTATCCTCAGAGCAACCTTGGGAGGCAGATACCATGTTGATCCATGTTTTACCAGTGAAGAAACTGAGGAAAACAGAGATTAAGCGGTCTGCCCATGGTCACACAGTATCTAAAGCCAAATTTGACATTGTATGGCCAAACAATTCAATAGCTAGACACCAACTTTCTGGTTTTGCATTTCTCTGTATTTATCTATGTAGAGGACTGCAGATCATGGGGAACACTGGGAAATGTATACTTGAAGCAAGGATACTTACAGCAGGGTGTTTTACTGCGTAATTAATGAGATAATGGTTTTCTAGTTCACATATACTTAGTGTGATATAATAATGTAAGCACTGTAGTTGGCCGATACTTAGTGTGATGTAATGATGTAATGAGACTGAGATAGTTAAGGGCTGAGAGTACTGGAGATTAGAGCTCAAGCTCAAACTCAATCTCAGACTCAGACATGGACTCAGAGGAGACACAGAAGAAGCAGACAGAAACAAAGATCCTCCTGGTGATTCTCCTGCCTTTATCACTTCTCTACTTAGATCAAGGCTTGTCCAGAGATCCTTCAGAGAGCTAGTTCAGACATTAAAATCTAGGCTGAGATTTGGACTTCTGATGCATTACTAACTTTATATACTATCTATCACAAGTGCTCAAATTCTTTATAGTGTTACAGAAAATCCAAGATTTTATTTTCTCTTGTCTTAAACTTCAAGAAGCTATGTTAAGCACCACTCTATAATGAAGCATATGAACATGACTGTTAGGAAGACACTAAATTATAACTATGTGATATTATAATTATATACTAAGTGATAAAGTCTAGAACAGAATATAGAACTCAAAGAAGAATCAGAGATTATTAAAAAAATTTCATTAACATACTCTGTTATCCACATTCTTGAGAAAAACCAAAGGAAGCATTTTGGTATAGAGAATTAAGGATACAACATGTGAAATTGTAGAAAAGTAATCTAGTGCCTCTGAAGTTGGAAGATCTTGAAGACTTTATCATTTTTATAGGACTCTGAGGTTTCATTGCTCCAGTGTTAATTTGGTGTTGATGCAGTAGTAGACTCAAGTATTGAGAGCTCTGTGTTCATCCATTGGGTAAGTTTTATTTTATGTATGATGGGTAGAGTGTGTGTTTGTGTGTGTGTTTGTGTGTGTGTGTGTGTGTGTGTGTGTTTCTCTTCTTTGCAACATGAATAAGTTGGAAACTGGCAATGCATGATCCCACAATTCATCTCAAGGCTAATTAAAATAAATTTAAGTAACAAAACCATTCAGTCTGAGGGAGTTTTATATCATAACATGTTTGGTATGGAATGTAGAACGGTAAGGTAGAACTCCACTTTTATTCATTGTTATTTATTTCAATTGCCATTCAATTACCAATTTGAGCTATATATAATGCAATATGAATAAATTCTGATTGGGTGAGGGAGGGGAAGTCAGGGGAAATAAAAGGTCACAATCATGCATTTGGGCAGATATGAACTGAAATCAAATTTTAAAAAGCTGGTAATTACCAGTGGTTTTTAAATCTACAAAGAAAGAGATTATATAATAGTCATTTTAAGTTGATTATGATGAGAACACAAATTTTCTAATAGTCATTTTAAGTTGATTATGATGAGAACACAAATTTTCTAATAGTCATTTTAAGTTGATTATGATGAGAACACAAATTTTCTAACTCCCTTGTTCATAGTAATCTAAAACTTAATTATGTGTCTCTGATCCTACTCCATTAATGTTTTATATTTAAACTATAACACTACTTTCATGAAATTCTACTGAATAATTTATAAAGCCCTATATGACTTCCTTTTTAAACGAATTTACTTTAATCTCTCCCTCATTGATTTAAGTTTAATGACACTTCTCTAGTGCTGACTTAACCATTTTTCATGTAAAATAGGGAGACTTCTCATCTATTAGAAATAATTAAATTTATCTTTTAAACTAGAAATATCAAGATAATTGGATTTACTGGTCTATTAAATTATCTCACGGCTTTATGTAGAAAATGATTAGTATGTTGTATATTCATGTACTGCAACTTGAAAACATCTCTTAAATCTATTATTTATGTACTTTTAGTGTAAGTAGTATGTAATTCATTTGAATATAAATGTTACTTTTCTTGATTATTTATTACAATTTTATCAGTAGATTCTAACAATTCTTGGAAGTTCAAACTTTATGAGAACTAATAATAAAGTCAACATTATTTGGAATATTTCCTTAGAATCCACAGTGAATATTGGAGAAAAAATGAAAAGAAAAGAAAACAAACTGTAACAATTTGGAACCAAAAAAAAAAAATGAATTTGTCCTTTGCTTTTGCTACTTACTTCCTTACTATTGTGACCACAAGCAAGAAGAAGTATAATTTTCTTTGGACTATGGTTTGCCTCTCTATACAATCATGGCAATGGGACAGCATCACTAAGTTCAATACATCTCTATACATTATGAAAACTACACTATTGGTCCATGAACACCATTACCTCTATGCTAATAATGTATTCCCTCTGTTGTCTTTAGTACAACTTTGTTATATAGTTGTGAGATCACTTATCTTAAAGTTAGATTACTACATATATTATCTTGGAAATTTCACTCAGTTTTCATAGTCTCATTGTCTTCATCTATAAAATGTATATAATAATACTTATAATATATAAACCATTTGGTTATAATAAGCTAAGCTCAACATGCTAAATAAATATCCATAATTAATGTTGTATAATTAATATGTATACCTCCATTGTACATAGGTTTATTATTAATTTATATATTGGTTTATATTATGCTACATATGTCAAAGATATCTGAAAAAAATGCATTTTAGGACTTCTTCAATAATAGTTTATATAATTTAAATGTTTTTCCCCTCTTGCTATGGATCTCAACTTTGAAAATAAGCATTAAACTATTTTCTCCTGGCAAATAAGAATGTATTACATGTAAGCCTAGAAGAACAGTTTTTCTTCAATATTCTACCAAAGTACATTAGATGAAACCATATGTTTGAGTATTTATATTTAAAATAAGGCCACTTAGTATCATGTGTTTTAGATATGATAATCCAATTAAGGTATAAACTTATAATTTTCAACATTAACTAAAATAGTTGTGTATAAAAACATAAAGCTCTGATGAATCCTTCCATAAATACATAATTAAGATACATTACATATTGTTCTATTAGAAATGACCAGCGGGATGAATACAGAGAGGATTGGCGTGACTTACATGAACTGATGCTGAGTGAAATGAGCAGAACCAGGAGATCATTACATACCTCAACAATGATACTGTATGAGGATGTATTCTGATGGAAGTGGATTTCTTTGACAAAAAGAGGATCTAGCTCAGTTTCAATTGATCAAGGATGGACAGAAGCAGCTACACCCAAAGAAAGAACGCTAGGAAATGAATGTAAACTGCTTGCATTTTTGTTCTTCCCGGATTATTTATACCTTCTAAATCCAACTCTCCCTGAGCAACAAGAGAACTGTTAGGTTCTGCACACATATATTGTATCTAAGATCTACTGTAACCTATTTAACATGTATAGGACTGCTTGCCATCTGAGGGAGGGGGTGGAGGCAGGAGGGGAAAAATTGGAACAGAAGTGAGTGCAAGGGATAATGTTATTAAAAAAAAAATTACCCTAGTATGGGTTCTGTCAATAAAAAGTTATTTAAAAAAAGATACATTACAATTTCGATATTATAGATATGAAGATTTTTCAATACTAGGTATACTACATTTACTTATAATTGTGTAAAACTCTTTTCTGTATACCAGGTGTTTTCTAAGATAATCTGCATATATTTTCTGCTTATAAAGGTGAATAATCAGTTCCCCATCAACGGCCAAATGATCATAGTAAATAAACATTTTATGAATTTTGGCATTATCTACATTTATCAAAAATATTTTATATCTGTTTTATCAACTAAAATATTAACAATTGTTGATTTGCCCTAAGAATATATGTAATAGAAGAAAATAAATAAATACCTCAAAAATTACATAAAATTATATTCATTTTATCTTAAATAATTTATATCTATTTATAATTTCCCTAACTCCATGCACTTTTTAGAGGATTCAGATTTTTAGTCACCGTATAATTGTCAGTTTATGGGAAAATAAGTATTTGTTTCTGCCTCATATATTTCACATTTCTCATGTGGTTTCTTCTTGTAATCTAAATTGTCTTTTTCAGTCACCTAGTGTCTAGTAAAAGCAAAAACAACTTGAAAATAAAATTAAGCAGTGGAGTTCATTATCTATTCCCCAGTATACTCCTCTCTTGTTAATAATGAAATTTGAATAGATAATTTAATCTCAGGCAGAAATCTCTAGAGGAACAAATTAACTAGCCTTGATTCAGTACCTAAAATGAAAACATAAAAATTGAACTATGCATCAATCATGTTTTCCATTTTTAGTGCTATATGTCTAATAACCTCCAAAAAGTCCCCACATAATAGCAATGATGATTTTTGTTAGTGAAAAAAATTGAAGCATGTACTAATACCCTATGAAAACAAAAAACATGCCTAAAAGGCCACAAAATTATTTTTAAACAATTTGAGCCTATTTTCTTTGGAGAACTCATGTAAAATGGAAACGTACGTGATATGATCCAACAGAAAGGGATGTCATGGATGGTCATGATCTACATTAGGGGAGGGAGTATTTACATGGATGAAAGCACACATATTTACATATAATGTAAATAAGAATTTTTTTCAATAGTAATTTACAGAAAGGGAGATATAAATTATTGAACTATGACAGAGTCTCAAAATATTTTTGTAGCCTTAGGACATATCTTGAAAGTCTTCATCTTAATGGTAAAGATAATCAAATGAAGTAATAGTTGCCTGTTGCTTAGCACAATTCCTACCACATAGTAGGCATTAAATAAATACTCATTTCCTTTTCAGGAATAGGGGTTGTTAATACTTAATAGACCTAGTTAAAAGAAAACAACAATAGCCAGATGAAATTTAAAGCTTTAGTTGGTAAGTAAAGACCTTGCTGCTGCTTTAGAAATACCAACATGAATTCTGGGTTTAAATGTGTGCACCTGCTTCCTCTCCAGCTCTCAGGTCAGTTGTGCTTGCTGCCCTGCTGTGCCAAAACAGTAGCTGATTTCCGGCCAAAATGCATTTGACATTCTATAGTCCCCTGAACAGTGTAACAGAAATTAAATGCATTAGGAAACAATTATAAGAAAATTAATAAGTTCTCATTTTTATAGAAACAGATCAGCAGTTAAAAGAAGTCATTTTTCAAAAATTGTGTAACATCCAAAGTATTTTAATATATATATATATATATATATATATATATATATATATATATTTTAATGAATGAATGCCTATTCTGTGTGTTGGCAACATCTGCTGAGACAGTTCTTAATAGATTATTAACTATTAGTATAAAATTATCAAATAACAACAGGAAAAATAGGACTGTATTAAGTTGGCACAGAATTAGGCAAGTGACTTTTTATCTTGGGTATTTTAGTGCAAGTATAGATTATTAATCACCTTAGCATGAAGACACAAATCTATATTTTGGCAGAGGTAAAGGATATTTAACTTTGAATATTGCCTTCACAAACTACTGCTACATTGGGCCAATATTATAAAGCTTTTAATAGAAATTGGTGAGAATTATAAAAAACTAAATAACATTTATAAACCAGTCTTAAGTGAAGTATATTTGAAGACAATGAGAGTAATAGATTTTCAAACCTATTAGAAATAGAGTAAAAACAAAAATTTATTAGCAAAAGGGTAATAGATCTTCAAACAAAAATATGGATTTCAGAATATTTGAAAGTATATTCATATTTTCATTCCTCTTCCATGAAAGCTTGATATAGTTATAATACTGTATATTTCTTAAAGACAAAAATGTACTTCAAAACAAAATTAAATATTTGGAGCACAATGAATTTGTTATTATCATACTTTATTCACAGTAAAACTTGGCACATATATTTGTAATTCATTTTTAAATGAAGAAAGGAGGACTTTGAGTCTCTACATTTTCAAAATAAAATGGGAGTGATAACTTTACAACATAATCTATAAATTTAAGATTTCATTTTATTTGGGAAAATAAGATTGTTTAAGTATAATTTTTTCCCTAAAGATATGTGAGCTACATAAAATACAAATGAAAAGTATTTACCAAAATGAAACATTTTTACAGTGTTTTCAAAACACTTATTTTTCTTTTTTTAAAATTTAATCTTTTTAAGCATTCATTGTTTTAGTGCAATTTTTTAACATTAACATTACTAAGGATGTCAGTATACAGTCCCTCAACTACCTGATACCATGACTAATAATTCTAAAAGGTTCACATTTCAACATGTTGAAATTATATCTTCTTATGCCAAGGAAACAAAAATGGAAGAGTTGTGAAGAGTTAAACACAAGTAAAATGACTGAACAACAATCCAGTCCCCTAGTGACCCTAGCAGTTAGAATTGTAATAAGCATTTAAATAGCTAGTGTATAGTAATAAAAAGGACAGTTAGGGGGCATAACAGTTAGAGTGCTGGGCCTAGAGTCAGGAACACATCTTTCTGAGTTCAAATCTGGCCTCAGAAAACTAACTGTGTTATTTAATCATATGTATCTCATTTTCCTCATCTATAACTTGAGCTGGAGAAGGAAAGGAAAAATCACTCCAGGATCTTTGCCAAGAAAACCCTCAAATAAAGTCATCAAACACACCTGAAACAACTAAACAACAAGTAACATTTTTTTTAAATAGGAGTAAAGAGTACAAATGGGAATATAGAAGACCCTTGGGAAAACTATCCCAAATTAATTAAGATGTCATCCCAAAATGTGCTAAATTAGGAGAAGCCAGCTAGAACCCACTAATAGTCCTCTTTGTCTCTAAACTACAGATAAGCTCTGAATATGTGCAGTAAAACCAGAAAACATTGTACCAATTAAGAAATCCAAACATATGTAGATAACTTTGAGATGATAATGAATGGACTGACTCTAATGATACCTGAATAGAGTTAATCTGTTCCTCTCATAAAACTTTTTTAAGGGTAGGACCCCAAAGCCCTACTCTTTCAATACTCAGTCAACCACAGGTCTATGTTACACAAGTGCTTCCAATTCTGATCTACAGTTACAAAAATGATTCTATGTGTCCTCCCTCTTCTCTCTTTCTGGGGCTGCCACTTCTCTCCCCTCATCCAGAATCCATGCTACACTATTTCAGTAAACTCTGACTTTCTCTGTAATTCTTTCATTTTCTGCCTACATGCCATTTCCCTCTGTACTTCCTGTCCTTCATTAAAGTACTATTGATGCATAACTCTTCTATTCTTGTTTAGCTTAGTCTTTCTGGAAGATTATCCAATCCCCAGCCTTAAAAAAGCATATTTATCCTGACCCAAAACAGGTCCGTGTTGTGCCTAGCCCTTTTTCTTTGGGCATGCACTCAGGGCATCAGAACTGGAACTGATTTTCATAGCTACATTTCTCTCTCTCTCTCTTTTAATTTTAATAGCCTTTTATTTACAGGTTACATGTATGGATAACTTTACAGCATTGACAATTGCCAAATCTCTTGTTCTAATTTTTCCCCTCCTTCCCCCTACCACCTCTCCCAGATGGCAGGATGACCAGTAGATGTTAAATATATTAAAATATAAATTATATACACAATAAGTATACACCACCAAACCGTTATTTTGCTGTACAAAAAAAAAAAAAAAATCGGACTCTGAAATATTTTACAATTAGCCTGTGAAGGAAATCAAAAATGCAGGTGGACAAAAATATAGGGATTGGGAATTCAATGTAATGAATTTTAGTCATCTCCCAGAACTCTTTCACTGAGCGTAGCTGGTTCAGTTCATTGCTGTTCCATTGGAACTGATTTGGTTCATCTCATTGCTGAGGATGGCCAGGTCTATGAGAACTGGTCATCATATAGTATTGTTGTTGAAGTATATAATGATCTCCTGGCCCTGCTTGTTTCACTCAGCATCAGTTTGTGTAAGCTCTCCAGGCCTTTCTGAAATCATCCTGTTGGTCATTTCTTACTGAAAAATAATATTCCATAATATTCACATACCACAATTTATTCAGCCATTCTCCAACTGATGGTCATCTATTCAATTTCCAGTTTCTGGCCACTACAAAGAGGGCTGCCACAAACATTCATGGACATACAGGTCCCTTTCCCTTCTTTATGATCTCTTTGGGATATAAGCCCAGTAGTAACACAGCTGGATCAAAGGGTATGCACAGTTTGATAACTTTTTGAGCATAGTTCCAAATTGCTCTCCATTAGATGTATTCACAATTCCACCAACAATGTATTAGTGTCCCTGTTTTCCCACATTCCCTCCAACATTCCGCATTATCTTTCCCTGTCATTCTAGCCAGTCTGACAGGTGTGTAGTGGTATTTCAGAGTTCTCTTAATTTGCATTTCTCTGATTAATAATGACTGGAGCATCTTTTCATATGCATAGCTGCATTTCTCAGTTGGTGAATAGGGTGCTACAAATCCACTGGAAGAAAGCTAAAATAGACAATGAACACATGCTCCCACATGGAAAGGTCCTCCTCCTAAAAGTGTGTCTTAATAGGAGAGTTATCTGTTTCAACCCTAGACTAGTTTATGCCTCCTTAGGTAGTGTAGTAGATCCCTGCTTTGGAAGTCTTACTATACAGGTGTTAGCCAGACTAAATGTGAATATCCATAAACTTTAATCCCACCGCATAACAGAACTCTAGAGCAATTTGCCAATCTCTGAGTTAATCTCACCCATTTGAAAGGATTACAGATTTGTACCATCACAAATTCTTAAGGCTTGCTTCAATATTATTTCATATCCACTGAATAACTATCAGTGTAAAAAAAAGAAAGAACGGCAAATAAATGAAGAACAAGAACAAGAAATAGAATAAGAACACAAAGATGTCACTTTATTTACAAAATGAATAGAGGTAAATTTTAATCAAATTTGTATAGTCACAAAACTCCCAATTTAATTTCATGTGAATACTTCATCTATATTTCATTCAGGTTCATTTTAATCTCTTCCAATTTGCTTTTCAAAATATGTGTGTATTAATATAAGAAATATTTGGTGAATGAAGGGATTTCATAACTTAATTAGTGTTAGTCATAGCTTAGTCTTAGATGCGGTCTCAAGACTTTAACATATTTTGGGGTGTATAAATTATAATTATGTCTGGTAACTTGCTGCCAAAATAAATGGAAAAATGCAAAATAAAGGGGTCTTGGTCTTGGCCAGAATTTTAGTCCTTAATGAATTCTGGGTATACTATCCTTAACACATCAAAAAGGCAGACTGAGAGTATTCATCGTGCATAAATTGGTAAAGAGATCATAATCTATTAAGCAGGAGAAATACTTAAAGTCATAAAAGGGGAAAGAACATGATTGAAAAGTACCAGAATCTGATGCCAAGGACATGGTTCAAATAAATCAGAAAATACAGGAAGTCAATGAAGTTGCAAAAGGGTTCAGGACTGCATGTACTAAAAGAACACTGTCTTTCAAAATTACTTTCCCAGCAATGATCGACCACATTATCTCATCTGGCACTAGCAATGCCCATTTTGCTGATTAATTATTTTAACAAACGTTAATAAACACCTACTTGAACACAACTTTTTTTTTATTTTTTAAAAATAATTACATATATATATATATATTTTTTTTTTTTACAGAACCCATGCATGTCTGGGTAATGTTTTACAACATTATCACTTGCACTCACTTCTGTTCCAACTTTTCCCCTCCCTCCTCCACCCCCTACCCCAAATGGCAAGCAGTCCTATACATGCTAAATATGTCACAATATATCCTAGATACAATATATGTGTGCAGAACTGAACAGTTCTCTTGTTGCACAGGAATAATTGGATTCCGAAGGTAAAAATAACCTGGGAAGAAAAACAAAAATGCAAGCAGTTTACATTCATTTTCCAGTATTCTTTCTTTGGGTGTAGCTGTTTCCGTCCATCATTGATCAATTGAAACTGAGTTAGATCTTCTCTTTGTCAAAGAAATCCACTTCCATCAAAATACATCCTCATACAGTATTGTTGCTGAAGTACATAATGTTCTGCTCATTTCACTTAACATCAGTTCAAGTAAGTCTCTCCAAGCCTTTCTGTATTCATCCTGCTGGTCATTTCTTACAGAACAATAATATTCTATAACCTTCATATACCACAATTTACTCAACCATTCTCCAATTGATGGGCATCCATTCATTTTCCAGTTTCTAGCCACTATAAACAGGGCTGCCACAAACATTTTGGCACATACAGGTTCCTTTGGAAATAGGGAATATACATCTTTTAAGTAAGAGCTGGAAAGATCAATGTGGCAGAATGCAAGAAATAAATATTTTATATAAATAATATAAAAGAGATTCAATAAAATGCTATTTAAAGCCTGTGACTTAAAAAAACTCAAATAACCTTTCCAGATATGTTTTCTTTTGATAAAACAAAGAAGGCTAGATTAGATGACATCTGAGGTACCTAACATGTCTAATTTTATGGTTCTATCATCTTAAGGTTATTATTATCAAAAAAAAAAAAGGTTATCAAATGAAGTTTTTAAACAAAATATTCTCCTTTACTTATATCTTTTATTCTATCATGGTCAAAGAGCATGATTTTGAAATGAGTGTACAGAGGTTGATAATGAATTCTAAAAAATTCATAAAATATAAGACAAAACTAATGAATTTAAGCTTTAAAATTAATCCACATCATACAAAAATAGCTTATTTAATTTTCAGAAATTTTTCATATAAAACTATGCAAATACTATATAATACTTTATAACTAATGTATGCATTATTATTTGTATATGTTGCATTTTTAATGAAGTCCATGAATAAATGTATATTTCTCTGAAAAAAAAATAGTGATAACAGCAAGGAACCTGTAAGCAGAGCACTGATTCAGATCCTGACTATTGAAATTACTACTTACATGAATAGGGAAGGTTATTCCCCATATCTGGGCATCAGTTTCCTAATATTAAAAAAGAGCCTCTAAAGTAACCACATACATTATTTTATTTCAGTAAGGTGGTAGGGCAGAAAAGAGGAATAGAGATTTAACCAACAGGTGGTTGATCCCATTTAACAAAAAGTCTTATCCTTTAAGAATTACTTATTTTGGAAGTTATCTTTTCCTCACATCTGATATCAAGAAAAACTTACTAATAACCAGAACTGTTCAAAAATACGAGTGGCTCTGATGCATTGTTGGTGGAGTTGTGAACTAATCCAACTATTCTGGAGAGCAATCTGTAACTATGCCCAAAAAGTTATTAAACTGTGCATATCCTTTGATCCAGCAGTGCTACTACTGGGCTTATACCCCAAAGAGATACTAAAGAAGGGAAAGGGACCTGTATGTGCCTAAATGTTTGTGGCAGCCATATTTGTAGTGGCTAGACACTGGAAAATGAATGGATGCCCATCCATTGGAGATAATTCAACAAGTATTTATCATTAATCTAATTCTGAGAAATAATAATATGAAATAAAGTATCTAAGGTAATAAAAATAAAATCAGACTTCAAGTATCTAATGGTGTATCATTATAATTTCTTTAAAAACTAAATCTGATACCCCTATGTTTTTAATATCACTATTTCTCTCTTGAGATCACAATATCAGAGAACAAAGGATTATCCTGGCCTACTTCCTCATAACTCTGAAATTCAGGTACCAATTGTATCATTTTTACTTCCAAACACTTCTCTCATCTGGATTTTTTTTCATTATACTGGTTCAGCCTCTCCTCTTCTCATTTGGATGAAGACATTAATCTCTGACCTACTCTCAACAATTATTAAAGTCTCCACTCTAATAAATCCCCAACAACATGACCAATTTAATTTTTAATTAATGTTCAGTTATTATTATATTACTCTTGTCAAAAATAAAACAAAACTAAAATGTTTTATGTCTCAGTATCTAATCAATGAAGACTAAAGTATTTATCTTGCTATTAAAGGCCCTTTATATCTGGTCCCAAAGTATGATCCCAGTTTTGTTTGCTACTACTTCTTTACCACTCTCCCTCCTAAAGAAGATTACAATCTAATAAGGTAGTAGGAAGATACAAAGGAAGGTAGTAGGAGATACAAAGTTCGGTCTTCACAGAGGAAGACCTAAATGAAAATCCAGTCTCAGACCCTTACCAGGTAGAACCTGACGAACTCACTTAGAATTCATTTACCTCAATTTTCTTCAGTATAACTTAGATATAATGACCACATAAGTTCCAGGATGGTCAAGGGTGTCAAATGAGATACTATTTGTAAAGCATTTATCATAGTCTCTGGAACATGATAGGTACTTCAGAAATGCTTGTGTCATTCCTTTCTAATGAGAGACTATGCATACAAATAGGTTATATACATAATATGTATGGAATAAAATACAAGATAATCTAAGAGGTTATAATACAGATCCATGCAAGGCAAGAAGATCAGAGATGAAACATCCTATTTGAGTAACACCAAGTAGAATGATATGGCTGGACCAATGTGTAGAGAAGATAATGTGTTATTTTGTGTAGCATACACTTTTTTATTCCATTTATGAAAAAGCCCAAGGGTTCTCAGATTGAGCTCCAGGTGAATAAACATAAAACATCACAAGAGTTGTAAAGCAATAGAAATTTAATAATATAGAAAATAAAGTTGATCAAGTTCTTAAGCTGTAAAGCACTTTGTAAAAAGATAAAGATGGGTGATAAATGTAACTTAGTGTTTGTTTTTACTATCATGTTTAGACAACCCCCTCAGTAGCACTTTCTTTTTAGAAAATAGTTATTAGAAGCAGCCTTGATACTAATATCATATTGTTCTGAAAACTTGAAAGAATGAGGCTATATCTCTTGTAACAAGAAAAGATCCTCACTTTTGTGTGAGTTCCATCTCCCATTAGGTCTCATGGTATGAGTAAATGAAAAGGTAAAAACGAAATTTGTCATTCTTTCATCCTGAACAATTATTGGCTACAGGGACTGGAAGGGACTGAAATCTTTGACTTTCTTTATTTATTATTTCCAGTCAAAAAAATCTTCTACCACAACAGGTTAATTCTTTCTCTACCATATATAATCTTAAAGAATTGCCTAGAGAAGAGAGAAGATAAATGACTTGTACAAAGTTACATAGCCAGTATCAATAAGGAACACATCTTTAGTTTATATACTATTTGGTAAATAAATAATTCTATTCTGTGACCCATGTTCCTCATTTACTATTATTTTAAAACTGCTTAAAAATTATCCATACTAAAATGACAAAATGTTGTTTTTGTTTTCTTTTAAGAAAAGTAAAATCTTATCCACTAGTGCATGGAAGCCCATGGTGTTAGAAACAGAGCTATGTGTATCTATTAAAATATGCTCCAAGGCTGAAAACATTTGAAAAGGGCAAATATCACAGAAGGTAACTAGGGGATAACTGGAACATTTTCTCATTCATTCTTTCAAGTGAAAGAAACGATGAATATTTGGTGGATTAAAAAATATTGTTGGGCAGCAAGGAAGGTACCACCAATTTTATACACTGGGAATGTGTTATATAAGTAAAGAACAGAAACAATAAGCAAAGTATTTTAGAAAGCAGTAATCAAAGATTTACAACTTTTTAAGGAATAACTAATGGATAAATCCATGACAATTCTAAACAAAATGGAGCTATCTGAGTCTAGGGTGGAGCCAAGATGGTAAAGTAAAGACAGGAAGCTCTTTGGGCTCTCTCATTTTCCCTCAAAAACCACATGAAACCCAGCCCCTGAAAAGAGTTTGGCATAATGAAACCACTCTCTAGTACAAGATAGATTGGAAAAACTTCAAGAAGTGTTTGGCTCACTGGGGTGAAAAGGTTGTTCAGCCCAGCTCATAGAAACTGAGCTGGAGAGAAAGTCTTAATCATAGCAAATCAGCAACTGAGAGAGACTCTCAGTCCTGGCTCAGTAGATGAGCAAATCAGTGAGGCAGCTTTGAGTCTCAGCTCAGAAGGTAAACTTGAGGAAACCAGGCTGTTTCAAGAAGAGAGCAAGCAAAATTACCCATTGTAAACACAAGAGGCCCTTGTGCTCAAAAACAAGAGTTAGATATACAGAGCAAATTTGGGACAATGCCTCCTGTACTCCAGGAGTGGAGCTCAATCATGGAAGTAAAAATAAAGGGGAAATGACAAAATAAAATAAAGAATATAAGAATGAAACAGAAAAGAACCTTGATCATTGAAAGCAAACTAAAACACTAACTCAGAAGAGGACAAAATGTCCACAGAGGAAATCTCAAAGAGTGATATGAATTGATCTCAAGCTCAAAAAGACTTCTTGGAAGTGCTCATAAAAGACTTTAAAAGGCAAATAAGAGAGGTAAAAGAAAAAATGAAATGAGAGGTATGCATCAAAAAGTCAAGTACTTGGAAAAGAAAGTAAAAAAAAATCTGAAAAAAAGTCCTTAAAAATATAAATAAGCAAATGGAAAAAGAGATGCAAACATTAACTGAAGAACACACAATAGAAAATAGAACAGGGCAAAAGGAAGATTATGACTCAGTGACACAGTAAGAATCAGCCAAACACATTAAAAAGAATTTTTTAAAAAATGAAGAAAATGTGAAATACCTCATTGGCAACACAGCCAACCTGAAAAATAAGTAAATATAGAAATTATTAAAAGAGATAAGGAAGGAAAATACATCTTAATAAATGATATCATGAACAATAAAGTAATAATGAAATTACATATGTATGGACCCAGTAGAACATGCAAATTCCTAGAGAAGATTTTAACCCACTTACAGGAAGAAATAATCAGCAAAACTAGTGGGCAGACCTCAACCTCACCCTCTCAAAATGAGACAAATCTAACCACAGAATAAACAAGAAAAAAATGAGGGTGCTTAACAGAATCCTAGAAAATGTAGATATCATAGACCTCTGGAGAAAATTCAATAGGGACAGAAAGGAATACATTTTTTTCTTGGTAGTACATGGCACATTCACAAAAATTGACCATATATTAAGGCATAAAAATCTCACAATAAAATGCAGAAAGACAGATATAAAAAATGTTTCCTTTTCAGACTACAATATAATAAAAAATATATTCAACATAGGGCAAGGGAAAGAGAGACTAAAAACCAATTGGAAATTAAATAGTTTTAAATGTAAAGAAAGAGTGGGTAAAGAACAAGTCACCAAACAATCCATAATTCCAGAATTGGAAAATAAGTAGATGCCCATCAATTGGGGAATGGCTGAAAATGTAGTATGTGAAGGTGATGGAGTATTATTGTTCTATAAAAAAATAATGAACAAGCTGATTTTAGGAAGACCTGGAAAGATTTACATGAATTGATGGTGAGCAAAACAAGCAGAACAAGAAATGCATTGAACACAATTAACATCAAGAATGTGCAGTGATCAACTATAGAAGCTTGGTTCTTCTCAATGTTTCTGGGATCCAAAGCAATCCCAGTAGACATTGGACAGAGCCTATTCCTGGTAAGATGTAGGTTTTTGAAGGCATGCTTGCATAAAAAAATATCCTGAAAAATCAGCAATATGAAAAGCTAAAGACAACATATAGGGTACTTAAATTAGAAATTAATATTGTATACTTCCACTTTCTGAAAACTACTTTTTACTTCTGTGACTAATAATCTTAAGAACATATTTGGGGGGACGGAGCCAAGATGGAAGAGAAGGCACACGTGACTTTCTAAGCTCCTCTCATAATCTCATGAACAATTGTTAAATTCAGCCTCAAAAATAGGGCTTGACTAGTAAAACCCAGGAGGATTAGAAATACAACTCACTAGCTGAAGATAATCTGGAAGATCACCAGGAAAGGTTTGACCTGAGGGGTGGGAACAGACCAGCACAGGCAAGAAAGTAGGAAAGGCTAGCAAACAGAGCTGATAGGAAAGGGGCTGGCCTCTGTGATTAGAAAATTACAGAGGTGACTCTGGCATAGACTGATTGTTCTGCCTTGGTTGCAAAACAGCAGATCAGCAGAGAACTTAAACCCAAAGGCAGAAAGCACCCTAAAAAACGCCAGAACCTAACAAGGATCTGACTATACCCACCAAAAACCAGAAGTGAGGGATTAAGCACAGACCATAACACACCTCTGCAGTCATATTCCTCAGTAGGGGGCTTGCTCCGGGAAGTTACAAATCTGCACTACATATGCATATGCATCGGCATAGCCCAGAGTAGCCTCTAATCTGCACAGTGTGGGGCTTGGCCTGGGGCAACAGAACTTCCACAGCATAACTGTGCTTCCCTGGGCAGAGATACTTCTAATCTATGTGGGACAACTCCCTGGTCAGCTGCTAATACCCAAAGCTCTCTAGTGGGCTTTGGTCTGGGGTAGTGTCACTTTCACTGCTCAGTCTCTAGCCTCAGGGTAGTTGCTCATCCCCACAGTGGGGCTCTTCACTGGGCATTTCTGCAGCTGGGCCAATGCTAACCAGGTCTGAATGACTTCCGGTGGGGGGTAGGGGGACTTTTTCCCAGAGAACTCCCATACCTCATTGCTCTTTGCAGCCCATTTATACCTATCCCTGCTTTGCAGAGGAAGCTGGTAAACCCCTTGCCCTGAAGGTAGAACCTAAAGGCTTTAAAAAATGAGTAAAAAAATCAAAAGTACAATCGATAGCTTCTATACAGAAAGAGAGCAAGTTTGCAACCCTGAGGAGACTAATACCAAATAGTCTCCCAACAGTACCCCAAAGGGGCATGTTACCTGACCCCCATCACATAATGCTCTCCTAGAAGAGACCATTAAAAGTCTTAAAAGAGAGTTAGAAGAAAAAATGGGGAAAGGAAAGAGAAGCAATGCAAAAAAGTAACGACTTCCTAAAATGTGAATTAGAAAAGATAAAAAATTCCCAGGAAAGTAGAATTTGTGAACTGAAAAAGACAAAGAAGTCTCAAGAAAGAAGGATTTGTAAATTGGAAAAATATAATAACTCACTAAAAAAAATAGTGAAATGGGGAAAAAAATTCCATAGAGCAAAACAACTCATTTAAAAACTCAATTGGATTTTTTTTTGAGACTTCTGGGCAAGATGTCAGAGAGGATGCACATATCTACTTAAGCACCACATTTTTGTTTTTGGTTTTGTCAGAATTTATTTCATGGCAAGCCTCGGAATTAGTGCCTGACTGAAAAAAAAAAACCCACAAATAATAACCAAGAGAAGACATCCTTGAAATTTGCCAGAAAATGTCTGTATTTGCTCGAGGGTGGGGAAGGTTTTAGATTGGGCACAGGCTGAGGGCAGGCAGGGGCAGTGAGAGCATGGCAGGCAGCTCACAGCTGAGCAGAGCAGAGTGGGGTGGGGTGTGATCTCAGCCGTCTCTGCGGGGAGAGCTTTACTACAGTCTTGGTTACTTTGACCTTGCAGGAAGCCAGTGGATAAGTAGAGAAGCTAAAAACACAGGGGGTGAAGAATACAACACCAAAAAACAAGGGTCTCTCAGGACCTGGCCATACCCACCCACAATGTCTCAGCACACTCTCACAGTCTCAGAGTGCAGATGCAACACAGCCATTGCTGTCTTGCTAGTGCCTCACTACTGCCCCCGGCAGTCTATAGAGGAAGCTCGGTAGCACCATCTAGCCCCTCCCCCTCAAAAAAAACGAGCAGATTGCATTTTTTTTTTTGCAAGTTTGTCTTCTTTGAAACTTCTCTGACAAAATGAGCAAAAAAATTTAAACGGACCTTGACCATTGATAGCTTCTGTGTGATAGAGAGCAGACTTTAAACCCTGAGGAGAATAAAAACAGAATGTCTCCAGATGAATCCCCAAAGGGGGATATCATCTGGTCCTCAACACAAAAGACTCTCATAGAAGAAATTAAAAAGACTCTCACAAGAGAGCTAGAAGAAAAATGGGAAAAGGAAAGGGACGCATGGCAAGAGAGACTGGATAAGTCATCTCACTCATTTAAAGATAGAGTAGATAAAGAAATCAAATCCTTGAAAAACAGATTTAGTGAACTGGAAAAAGAAAATAGCTCTCTAAAAAATAAAATTGGTGAAATTGAAAAAAAATTCCATAGAAGAAAACAACTCACTTAAAAACTCAATTGGACAATTAGATAAAGATATAAAGAAATATGAGTGAAGAAAATACTTCATTGAAAATCAGAATTGAATAAATGGAATTGAATAACTCAAGGAGACATCAAGAATAAGTCAAGCAAAACCAAAAAAAAAAAATGAAACAATGGAAAAAATGTCAAATACTTTCTTGGGAACACAACAGACTTGGAAAATAGATCTAGGAGAGACAATCTGAGAAAATCTGAGAAAGACTCCCTGAACAATATGATGAAAAAAAAAGCCTGGGCATTATTTTCTAGGAAATTATCAAAGAGAACTGCCCAGAAGTTATAGAAACAGAGGGTAAAATAGACATTGAAAGAATTCATTGATTACCTACTGAAAGGGATCCTAAAATCAAAACACCAAGAAATATAGTGGCCAAAGTCCAGAATTATCAAAGGAAAAAAATACTGTAAGCTGCTAGAAAAAAGCCATAGAAATATAGAAGAGCTGCAAAAAGGATTACTCAAGACATAGCAGCATCTACATTAAAGAATTGAAGGGCCTGGAATAGGATCTTCAGAAAGGCTAGGGAACATGGTATGAAACCAAAAATAACTTACCCAGCCAAAATGAGCACCTTTTTTTTTTTTCAAGGTAAGAGGATGGATATTCAAGAAAATAAGTGAATTTTACCTATTTTTGATGAAAAAAACAGAACTTAACAAAAAGTTTCATCTACAAAAAAGAACTCAAGAGAAACCTAAAAAGGTAAAAATAAATCTTTGGAACTATATTTCTGCTAAAAAGGCATATAAAGAACATATAAAGAACCTCCAGAAACTAGAGGTAGAAAGGAAATTTTACCCAGAAAAGGGTAAAGTGAGGGTACTACATTTCACAAAGGCAAAGGAAACCTATTATATCTGAGAGAAAGAATGGAGGGGGATGAATATAGTGTTTATCTTATTGCCATCAGAATAGGCTTGAAGAGAACAATATTAGACAGATTCGATTTATGGTGAAACTTCTCCCACCTCATTGAAAAGTGGGACAGGAAAAGTGAAAAGGGAAGAAGTAAATTAAGTGGAAGACAATGCAGAAATTGTGAGGAAAAGGAGTAAGATGGGGGAGGAATTCTAAGGTGGGGAAAGGGATACTAAAAAGGTAGGGCTATGAGAAGCAAGTGGTGCTCACAAGTTTAATACTGGGAAGGGGGATAAAGGGGAAGGAAAGGATAAAAAGCATAAACAGGGATTAACAAGGTGGCAAGTAATACAGAATTGGTAATTTTAACCACAAATATGAATGGAGTAAACTCTCCCATAAAGAGGAAGTGGTTAGCAGAATGGATTAAAAGCCAGAATCCTACAAATGTTGTTTACAGGAGACATAACTGAAACAGAGTGATACATTCAGAATAAAGGTAAAAGGTTGGAGCAGAATCTACTGCTTCAGGTGAAGTTAAAAAAAAAAAAAAAAACAAGGGTAGCCATCCTCATCTCAGATCAAGCAAAAGCAAAAATTGATGTAATTAAAAGAGATAAGGAAAGACACACTATCTTGCTAAAGGGTAGGATAGACAATGAAGCAATCAATATTAAACATATATGCACCTAGTGGTGTAGCATTTAAATTCTTAAAAGAGAAATTAAGAGATCTGCAAGAATAAATAGACAGCAAAACAATAATAGTAGGAGATCTCAACCTTGCACTTTCAGAATTAGATAAATCAAACCACAAAATAAATAAGAGAGAAGTCAAAGAGGTATATAGAATATTAGAAAAGTTAGATATGATAGATCTTTGGAGAAAACTAAAAGGAGACAGAAAGGAGTACTCTTTCTTCTCAGCAGTTCTTGGAACTTATAAAAATAAAAATTGACCACATATTAATACATGAAAACCTCAAACTCAAAAGCAGTAAGGCAGAAATAATTAAAGTGTCATTTTCAGACCATGATGGAATGAAAATTACATTCAATAAAAAGCCAGGGGAAAATAGACCAAAAAAAATTGTTAACTAAATAATCTCATTTTAAAGAATGATTAGGTGAAACAGCAAATCATAGACATAATTACTAACCACACCCAAGAAAACGACAATAATGAGATGTCATACCAAAATGTATGGGATGCAGCCAGAACAGTAATAAGGGGAAATTTCATATCTCTAGAGACCTACCTCCATAAAATAGAGAAAGAGAAGGTCAATGAATTGAGCTTGCAATTAAAAATGCTAGAAAAGGAAGAAATTAAAAACCCCCAGTCAAATACTGAACTTGACATTCTAAAAATAAAAGGAGAGATCAATAAAATTTAAAGTAAAAAAAAACTATTGAATTAATTAATAAAACTAAGAACTGGTTTTATGAAAAACCAACAAAATAGACAAACCCTTAGTAAATTGATTAAAAAAAGGAAAGAGGAAAATCAAATTGTTAGTCTTAAAAATGAAAAGGTAGAACTTGTCACTAATGAAGAGGAAATTAGAGCAGTAATTAGGAGTTGCTTTGCCCAACTTTATGCCAATAAATTCGACAACTTAAATGAAATAGAATACTTTTAAAAATATACCTTGCCCAGATTAACAGAGGAAGAAGTAAATATCCTAAACAGTCCCATTTTAGAAAAAGAAATTCTACAAGCTATTAATCAACTCCCTAAGAAAAAACCCCAGGGCCAGATGCATTTATATGTGAATTCTACCAAACATTTAAAGAACGATTAATTTCAATGCTATATAAACTATTTGAACAAATAGGGATTGAAGGAGTCCTACCAAACTCCTTTTATGACACCGACATGGTACTAATACCTAAACCAGGTAGGCTGAAAACAGAGAAAGAAAATTATAGACCAATCTCCCCAATGAATATTGATGCTAAAATCTTAAATAAAATATTAGCAAAAAGGTTACAGAAAATCATGCACAGGATAATACACTATGACCAAATAGGTTTTATACCAGTAATGCAGGGCTGGTTAAATATTAGGAAAACTATTAGCATAATTGACTATATCAATAACCAAATTAACAAAACCATATGATCATCTCAAAACATGCGGAAAAAGCATTTGATAAAATCCAATATCCATTCTTTTTTTTTTCATTATTATAACTTTTTATTGACAGAACCCATGCCTGGGTAATTTTTTTTACAACATTATCCCTTGCACTCACTTCTGTTCCGACTTTTCCCCTCCCTCCCTCCACCCCCTGCCCCTGATGGCAAGCAGTCCCATACATGTTAAATATGTCACAGTATATCCTAGATATAATATATGTGTGCAGAACTGAACCTTTCTCTTGTTGCACAGGGAGAATTGGATGCAGAAGGTAGAAATAATCCGGGAAGAAAAACAAACATACAAGCAGTTTACATTCATTTTTACAAAATAAACCCACAAAAGTCATCAGCATTCTTATATATCACTAACAAAATCCAACAGTTAGAGTTACAAAGAGAAATTTCATTTGAAGTAACTACTGATTGCATAAAATATTTAGGAATCTATCTGCCAAGGGAAAATCAGAAACTTTATGAGCAAAACTACAAAACACTTACCACACAAATTAAGTCTGACCTAACCAACTGGAAAAAAATTAAATGCTCTTGGATTGGGGGAGCAAATATAATAAAGATGACAATACTACCTAAATTAATCTATTTATTTAGTGCTATGCCAATCAGACTTCCAAAAAACTATTTTAATGACCTAGAAAAAATAACAACAAAGTTCATATGGAAAAACAAAAGGTCAAGAATTTCAAGGAATTAATGAAAAAAAAATCAAATGAATGTGGCTTAACTATACCAGATCTAAAATTATATTATAGAGCAACATGTACCAAAACCATTTGGTATTGGCTAAGGGATAGACTAGTTGATCAATGGAATAGGTTAGGTCCAAAGGACAAAACAGCCAGTCACTTTAATAATCTAGTGTTTGACAAATCCAAAGACCCCAGTTTTGGGGATAAGAATGCAGTATTTGACAAAAATTGCTGGGATAATTGGAAATTAGTATGGCAGAAACTAGGCATTGACCCACAATTAATACCGTACACCAAGATAAGGTCAAAATGGGTTCATGACCTAGGCATAAAGAATGAGATTATAAATAAATTGGAAGAGCATAGAATAGTTTACCTCTCAGACCTGTGGAAGAGGAAGGAATTTATGACCAAAGAAGAACTAGAGATCAATATTGACTACAAAATAGAAAATTTTGATTATATCAAATTGAAAAGTTTTTGTACAAACAAAACTAATGCAGACAAGATTAGAAGGGAAACAATAAACTGGGAAAACATTTTTACAGTCAAAGGTTCTGATAAAGGCCTCATTTCCAAAATATATAGAGAATTGACTCTAATTTATAAGAAATCAAGCCATTCTTTAATTGATAAATGGTCAAAGGATATGAACAGACAATTCTCAGATGAAGTAATTAAAACTATTTTTAGCCATATGAAAATATGCTTCAAAATATTATTTATCAGAGAAATGCAAATTAAGACAATTCTGAGATATCACTACATACCTGTCAGATTGGCTCTTCGTTAGTGGCGAGTTCTCCCTTTTCATTTTTAAGACTAACAATTTGATTTTCCACTTTCCTTTTTTTAATCAGATTTACTAAGGGTTTATCTATTTTGTTGTTTTTTTTCATAGAACCAACTTTTAGTTTTATTAATTAATTCAATAGTTTTTTTTTTTTACTTTCAATTTTATTGATCCTTGCTTTTATTTTTAGAATTTCAAATTTATTGTTTGACTGGGGGGTTTTAATTTGTTCCTTTTCTAGCATTTTTAGTTGAAAGCCCAATTCATTGATTTTCTCTTTCTCTATTTTATGGAAGTAGGCCTCTAGAGATATGAAATTTCCCTTTATTACCATTTTGACTGTGTCCCACACATTTCTTCAACAAAGAGATCTAACTTAGTTTCAATTGCTCAAGGATGGACAGAAACAGCTACACCCAAAGAAAGAACACAGGACCCACATTCTTAATTACTATCCCAAAACATCGTTCAGCCAGTTTGGCTACCTTTCAAAAATCATTAAAAACACCCCACTTCTCAGCTATGTTGCTACACTTCACTTGGACTTTCTCCTAATCTGCTTTTCATTTGTGTTAATAAAGATTTGTAATTACAAGAGAATTTCCCAGAATTCTTTCAAGTCACCTCTGAACTATTTGGAGAGCACACCACTATTTTCTTTATTTTAGATTTCTGAATAATCTTAAAGAACCTAGTTTCACTTACATAATACAATTAACATTTCCCAATAGACATTTTAAAAGCATAAAGGTACTCTAGAATGGAAAATTTTTTATTTTTATTGAATTACATATGCTTAATTGCTTTGTGTATTGTGCAGTTTTATCCTTATTTCAAAGCAATATTTTTTTTCCAAATTAACTTCATTTATTTACTGATAAGAGTTTCTGGTCTGACAGATTGATGAAAATATTTCTCTCCCCATTTATTCACTCTACAATGTATGCTAACTCCTTGAAGGCATGCATTATTTTTGTTTTCTTTATTTTTTTAATTGAAGCTTGTTTTCAAAATATATGTATAGAAAAATTTCAATATTCAGCTTTGCAACCTTGTGTCCCAATTTTGTTTTCCTTTCCTTACCCCCACCCCTTCCCCTACACAGCAAACAATGCAATACTTTAAACATGTGCAATTTTTCTATATTTATTTCCAAATTTATAGTGGTTTACAAGAAAAATCAGATCAAAAAGGGGAACAAAATGAGAAAGAAAACAAAATGCAAGCAAACAGTACTAAAAAAGGTGTGTTGTAATCTATATTCAGTCCCCACAGCTCTCTCTATTTTTCTAGCTCTATAAAATAATTTCTTGGGAATTTAATTGGTATGGTACTGAATAAGTAGATTAATTTAGGTATCATTGTCATTTTTATTATATTTCCTCAGATTCCAATGAGCATTTCATATTTTTCAGTTGACTAGATCTTTATTTGCGTGGCAACTTTTATAATTTTGTTCATATAATTACTGACTTTGTCTTGGCAGATAGACTCCCACACATTTTATATTATCTACAGCTATTTTAAATGGAATTTCTCTTAGTATCTTTTGCTGCTGGACTTTGTGAGTAACATATAAAAATGCTGATGATTTATGTTGATTTATTTTGTATCCTGGAACTTTGCCAAAATTGTGAATTATTTTCAATAGTTTTTTTAGTTGATTTTCTAGGATTCTCTAAGGATGACATCATATCATCTGCAAAGAGTAATAATTTGGTTTTCTCATTACCTACTTTAATGCCTTTAATCTCTTTTTCTTCTCTTATTATTAAAGCTAACATTTCTAATGCATTATTGAATAATAAGGAAGATAATGGGCAACCTTGTTTCATCTCTGATCTTACTGGGAATGATTTTAGTTTACCCCCAATACATATGATGTTTGCTGATGATTTTAAATAGATATCACTAATCATTTTAAGAAAAGCTCCATTTTTTTCCTATACTCTCTAGTGGTTTTAATAGGAATATATGTAGATTTAATAAGAGTGCTTTTTTTTTTCTTTGCATCTGAGATAATCATATGGTTTTTGTTAGTTTGGTTATTGATATGGTTAATTATGCTAATACCTAATATTGAAACACTCCTGCATTCCTGGTATAAATACTGCTTGATCATGGTCTATTATCTTAGGGATAATTCCCTGTAATCTCTTTGCTAATGTTTTATTTAAGATTTTGGCATCAAAATTTATTAGGAAATTAGTCTAAAACTTTCTTTCTCTGTTTTGACCCTATCTGGTTTAGGTAAGAATTTAATAGAACTTCTTCTTTCCCTATTTTTCCAAATATGTTGCATAATATTGGAATTAATTGTTCTTTAAATGTTAGTTAGAATTTACATGTAAATTCATATGACCCTGGAAATTTTTTCTTAGGGAATTGATTAATTGCTTG
Source organism: Sarcophilus harrisii (assembly GCF_902635505.1). Lineage (NCBI taxonomy): Eukaryota > Metazoa > Chordata > Mammalia > Dasyuromorphia > Dasyuridae > Sarcophilus > Sarcophilus harrisii. The sequence continues at coordinate 422,597,069 of NC_045428.1, forward strand.
TTCATTTTTTTTTTCTAAAATGGGACTATTTAATTAATTTATTTCATCTTCTGCTAGTTTGGGCAATCTATCTTTTTGGAAGTATTCCTTCATTTCACTTAGATTATTAGATTTATGGGCATACATTTGGGCAAAATCACTTCTAATTATTGTTCTCATTTCCTCTTCAGTGTTGAAAAGTTCTCCCTTTTTGTTTTTGATACTAACACTTTGATTTTCTTTTTTCCCTTTTTTAATCAAATTAAATAAATATCTCTTTTCTTGTTTTTTTTGTAAAACTAAATCTTAGTTTTGTGTATTAGTCCAAGAGTTTTCTTAGTTTCAATTTTATTAATGTCCCCTTTTATTTTCATAATTTCAAATTTGGTATTTAATTAATTGATTTTAATGTGCTCTTTTGCTAGCTGTTTTAGTATAGTTGTTTTTAGTTGGGACAAACTATCAATTTTCACAATTCATTGATCTTTTCCTTTTCCAGTTTATTCAAGTAAGCATCTAGACATAGAAAACTTCCTCTAAGAAGTCCTTTGCCTGCATCCTATAAATTTTGGCGTTGTCTCATCATTGTTATTCTCTTTGATGAAATTATCAATTGTGTCTATGATTTATTGTTTCACATATTCATTCTTTAGGATTAAATTATTTAGTTTCCAATTAATTTTTAGTCTGTTTTCCCTGACCCTTTATTACATGTAATTTTTATTATATCATGATCTGGAGAAGATGCATTTACTATTCCTTCCTTTCTGCATTGGATTTTGAGGGAGTTTTTTTGTCCTAATACATGATTAGTTTTTGTATAGGTTCCATATATTGCTGAAAACATTCTGTGTCTATTCAATTTTCTCCAAAACGTTATCATACCTAAGCTTTCTAAAATTTAATTTATCTACTTAACTTCTTACTTAACTTATTTTGTAGTTTGATTTATGTAATTATGATAGAGCAATGTTGTGATCTGCCACTAGTAGAATTTTGCTAATTCTTCTTTCAGCTTTCTTAACTTCTCCTCTAGTAATTTGGATGCTATGCCATTTGGTGCATATATGTTTAGTATTGATATTACTTTACAATCTATGATATCGTTCATCAAAATATACTTTCTTTCCTTATCTCTCTTTTTTTTCTTTTTTTGGCTGAGGAAATTGGGATTAATCAACTTGCTTAGGGTCACAGTGACCCTAACTTAATACTAGGAAGTGTTAAGTGTCTGAGGGCACATTTGAACTCAGGTCCTCCTGACTTCAAGGCTGGTGCTCTAATCACTGCACCACCTAGCTGTCCCTCTTTATCTCTTTTTATTAAATCTATTTTAACTTTTGCTTGATCTGAAATCAGGATCACTACTTTTGTTTTTTTTTTTTACTTCATCTGAAAAATAATAGATTCTGTTCTAACCTTTTACCTTTACTCTGTATACATCACTCTGCTTTAAATGGGTTTTTTATAAACAACACAGAGAGAATTCTGACTTTTAACTCAGTAAAAGCAATATTTTCAATACTAGCATTTGATAATATAGAAGGCCTATAGAAATTTCAAAGGAGCTTAAAGAAACAGATTGGAAAACTGAAAATGGCTTATTAGTACAATTTTTTTCCCATATCGCTATGGGTACTTAGTTCTGGGATTACCCTTTTTCTTTTCTTCTTCTGTCTACAATGCTACAAATAACCACTAAAAGATATAACTCATATACATTTCAGACAATTCAACAAAATAATTTCCTTTCAGGGGCAAGGAAAATCTATCAGTTGGGGGGCAGGGTGGATGGATGAAACTAAGTTAGGATAAGCCATCCTAAGTTTAGATAAGAAAAATTGAACTATTTATTTAGCGCTATACCAATCAGACTCTCAAAAAACTATTTTAATGACCTAGAAAAAATAACAACAAAGTTCATATGGAAAAACAAAAGGTCAAGAATTTCAAGGAATTAATGGAAAAAAAATCAAATGATGGTGGCTTAGCTGTACCAGATCTAAAATTATATTATAGAGCAGCAGTTACCAAAACTATTTGGTATTGGCTAAGGAATAGATTAGTTGATCAGTGGAATAGATTAGGTTCAAGGGATAAAACAGTCAACAAATATAGCAACCTAGTCTTTGACAAACCCAAAGATCCCAGCTTTTGGGATAAGAACTTACTGTTTGATAAAATTGCTGGGAAAATTGGAAACTAATATGGCAGAAACTAGGCATTGATCCATACTTAACGCCGTACACCAAGATAAGGTCAAAATGGGTTCATGACCTAGGCATAAAGAATGAAATTATTAATAAATTAGAGGAACATAGGATAGTTTACCTCTCAGACCTGTGGAAGGGGAAGGTCTTTATGACCAAAGCAGAACTAGAGATCATTACTGATCACAAAATAGAAAATTTCGATTATACCAAACTGAAAAGTTTTGTACAAACAAAACTAATGCAGACAAGATTAGAAGGGAAGCAATAAACTGGGAAAATATTTTTACAGTCAAAGGTTCTGATAAAGGCCTCATTTCCAAAATATATAGAGAATTAACTCTAATTTATAAAAATCAAGCCATTCTCCAATTGAAAAATGGTCAAAGGATATGAACAGACAATTCTCAGATGAAGAAATTGAAACTATTTCTAGTCATATGAAAAGATGCTCTAAGTCATTATTAATCAGAGAAATGCAAATTAAGACAACTCTAAGATACCACTACACACCTGTCAGATTGGCTAAGATGACAGGAAAAAATAATGATGATTGTTGGAGGGATGCGGGAAAACTGGGACATTGATGCATTGTTGGTGGAGTTGTGAACGAATCCAACCATTCTGGAGAGTAGTTTGGAACTATGCTCAAAAGTTATCAAACTGTGCATACCCTTTGATCCAGCAGTGTTACTACTGGGATTATATCCCAAAGAGATTATAAAGAAGGAAAGGGACCTGTATGTGCACGAATGTTTGTGGCAGCCCTTTTGTAGTGGCTAAAACTGGAAACTGAATGGATGTCCATCAGTTGGAGAATGGTTGAATAAATTGTGGTATATGAAAATTATGGAATATTACTGTTCTGTAAGAAATGACCAACAGGATAATTTCAGAAAGGCCTGGAGAGACTTACATGAACTGATGCTGAGTGAAATGAGCAGGACCAGGAGATCATTATATACTTCAACAACAATACTATATGATGACCAGTTCTGATGGATCAGGCCCTCCTCAGCAATGAGATCAACCAAATCATTTCTAATGGAGCAGTAATGAACTGAACTAGCTATGCCCAGAAAAAGAACTCTGGGAGATAACTAAAAACATTACATTGAATTCCCAATCCCTATATTTATGCACACCTGCATTTTTGATTTCCTTCACAAGCTAATTGTACAGTATTTCAGAGTCTGATTCTTTTTCTACAGCAAAATAACGTTTTGGTCAGGTATACTTATTGTGTATCTAATTTATATTTTAATATATTTAACATCTACTGGTCATCCTGCCATCTAGGGAGGGGTGGGGGGTAAGAGGTGAAAAATTGGAACAAGAGGTTTGGCAATTGTTAATGCTGTAAAGTTACCCATGTATATATCCTGTAAATAAAAGGCTATTAAATAAAAAAAAAAGAAAAATTGAACTATCCATAATAGCTCTTTAACTTGATTCAAGTGATTGAGTTATTGAATTTTTACATTTGTTTATGATGTGTAGATTACATTTGAAAATTGATTCTTAACTTGATAATTGCAATGCAATGTGAACAAAAAAAGAATGTTATCCTTACTTGTGAACTTGAAGATGTTAGACCTTAGTGGATTTCTAATTATGCTTCTATAGTATTATGAATGATTATCTCTCAATATCAGTATTTCTTTATATAAAATTATTTACCTATAATTTTAAATTATCAATATCTCATTGGCATGGTTTTGAGGAAAATTCATAAACACAAGTACATATCCATGCATGCAAATTATAAATACATGTATAAAATGTGTGTCCATATATATGCATGTATATAAATGGACATATATACATGATTCAACTTCTCAGGCTCTCTAAAAATCCAAATCCCTCTTTCCGTATCTTTTAATGTGAAATTGGATTCATTTAGCCACTTGTTTCAGGTAACTGGTGTAGTGACTATATAAATGCTTAGAGTTTTATTGTTTTTCTTAATCTTTGCTCTTAGATTTAAATAATTGATACCTTGACAAGTTTTTTAATTTTATTTTATGATTACATATTATATAACCTAATGAAATCCTGAAAGCAGAAATAATGACTCACTTTTTTTTCTGTTTTTATTTCATGTTCAATTAGTAATAGCTTCACTTATGACTGGTATTCTAATACAAAACCAAAGAGCATCCATGATAGTGCAATTGGACATCATGAACACATTTACTAGGCTAGCTGCTACTTTATTACATATGTTCACTATGAAGTTATTATCTTTTTGATGTTAATATCTTTTAAATCTCTTCACTTATTTTACTCATGGTATATTGGGATTTTTTTCTATTTTCTTAATTATATTGTCAGTAAGTTTTCCCTCCAGCTTTTACATTGTTCTTGCCATTAAAATGTGCTTTATGACTATATGGGTTTTTATGCATTTATTTAGAAACAAACTCTTCAATTCATCTTCAGTGTTCCATTTGAACTTCTCTTCATATTTATATGAGATTCTACTCTGATGACAGTTTTCTTTCCATAGAATTTATAATGTTACTTCTTTTTCTTATGTTCTGGCTGTTTTTTATTGTTCTTCCTGGCTAAATGTATAGTGAATGTTAAATTTCATAATGATCAAATTATAAAATTCTGGTTCTGATATTACTTTTATGAAAAAAACAAAGACAAAAATAATGAGCATTTTAAACATTTGTAACAATTGATGACTTGTTTTGGAATTTAAAGATTTTTTAATGAATACATGAATGTGCATTTGATATAGGAAATTTGAGTTAAAAAAAACCACAAATGCTTATTTTCAGTATAAAAGGGCAAGTAAGACCTGTCAAGGTTATGCATGATCCATTAAAAACTTTTCCTCTCTTATATAAATATTCACATAATGTTCCTTTACTACCTTCTTTCTTGTTAGCAGATAGGATCATAGCTGTCATGATATTTTCTTTAAAAAAATAAACCCACAGAGAAATACTGAATGCTAGTAGTCATTAATACTACTTCTGTGTGCAAGGAGAAGTCAGTTAACTTAACATTCCAATTACTGGCAAAACTTCCTCCACAGGAAATTCTTAAGTGAAGCCTTAGTTATAGTGAAAGATCTCAGAATTTGAAATCATTTTTAAAAAATAAAAAGAAAATATCTTAAAATGGCATTTACAGTTTCAATGTGTTTTTCAGTGGAGGTTAGATGATATTCACTGCATATTGTAGTGGTCAGAAACTGAAAACTGAGTGGATGCCCATCAATTGGAGAATGGCTGAATAAACTGTGGTATATGAATATTATGGAATGTTATTGTTCGGTGAGAAATGACCAACAGGATGATTTCAGAAAGGCCTGGAGAGACATACATGAACTGATGCTGAGTGAAACGAGCACAGCCAGGAGATCATTATATATTTCAACAACAATACTATATGATGATCAGTTCTGATGGACCCGGCCATCCTCAGCAATGAGATCAACCAAATCAGTTCCAATGGAGCAGTAATGAACTGAACCAGCTACGCCCAGCGAAAGAATTCTGGGAGATGACTAAAAACCATTACATTGAATTCCCAATAGGCTGTAGGAATTCTAAATTGTTCATATGTGGATAGATATTTTAGTTATCCTGACATTTTATACATGTATTTTTAGCATAAATTCAATGCTGTTTTACACTGTCTTTGATATATTTTACTTTAATATTTTCAAGAAGGGGGAAAATGACCTTCAATGATCAGATAAAAGACTGACTTCCAATTTAAACAAACTTACATTTTCTGAGTCTATCTAGAGATAAGTATTTTAAAATGCCTCTTTTCCCCTCTTTATCATCTGGAAAATTAGTTTTCAAATAAAAGTTTACTCATTCCAAGAAAATTTTTTAAAGTATTTTTTTAGATTTTTTTTTCAGTCAAATACCATAAGGAACAATTATTTCCATTGATATGATTTTTTTAAATATTGTGCTATAATTTTCCTATCTGTGTAATTTCAATTAAATGCTGAAATAAAAAAAATTGATCCTGCTATTGCTAATTTTTGTGCTTAATGAACTTAAAAACTACATTGGTTAATTGACATAGTTTGGCCCTTTGAAAATGTTATTGAATTCTATTCTTTTTATTGAACATTTTTAGTAATTAAATAGCAAAGAAATTCAGCCATGGAATAAAGCATCATAACATTTCCTGTACTTAAAAAAAAACCCTAAAATATATACAGCATAAAAACTTATTCAAGAGCAAGATGACATATTATAAAATATGAATAGATTTGATTTTTTATTCGCTCCGCTATTTTTCTTAATAAACATTGAAATTTAAATACCATAATCATTTGCATTAGAAGTGACCTACACATTTTCTATGCTTTTATTTTCCCCTACAATTCAAACAAATAAATATTTTGTGCTCATAAACTTTCCCCTTGAAATTAACCTCTTTTTACTGTATGAAGAATGTGAGGATGCTATGTAAATGATAGGTAGGTTTAAGTAGGAAAGCAGAATATGCTTATTGATAACCTCTTTTACGTAGAAATTTTTCATTATCTAATTTTGTGTCTTGCTAAATATTAGTATTCACTTCAAGAATAGAACAACACCTTAATTTGTCCATGATTATACAATTTTCAGGGAGCATCTAGACCTGCTATTTCATTGGCCAAGAGAACTCCAAATGAGGAAATTTCTTCAAAAGGAGATCAGCTAGTACTCTGCAACTTTGAGTAATTATAAAGAATTTCCAGGGGGCACTTATGATTTGCCAAAGGTCAAATAGTCATTATCAAAAATAGAACTTGAACCCAGATCTCCTTGATTTGGCATGTCATACTGTTTGATATACATTAAGCATTTGAAAAAAAAAGTTTATTGATCTATTGATTATCTCATATTTTTATTCACTAAGCTATATTATTTCTTCATATCAAGATATTCATGAAAAAGATTAAAATACTGAAGATGCCCGTATGCCAAGTTTTTTTTCCTTGTCCTTTTTCACACAATATTCAACAAAATCCAAAGTTAATTTAAAAATAAATTAAAATTTAAAATAATGTGGATAGAGATCTTAGAACTATTTATATTGAGTTTTCTTCCTAAAATAGTTTTTGTGAAAGGACATTGTTGTACTATTTATAAGTTAATTGTTGTTGTTGTTTTGCTGAGGCAATTGGGGTTAAGTGACTTGCCCAGGATCATACAGCTAGGAAGTGTGTCTGGGACCAGATTTGAACTTAGGTCCTCCTGACTTCATGGGTAAAAGTTTCATTTTAAAAGCAAAATCAATTTCCCATACTCACAACTCTATCATTTCATGATTTATATAACCAAGTTATCCAAAGTTTCTATGTCTCACTTCTTATTAAAGAGGCAAATATTCAATACATTCAATTATAAATAATATCACTGTGATGTTATCACTAAAATGTTGAATGAATTCATTGCAAAAAGAAAGAACTACATTCAAACACTGTAAATATATGTTAACTTTGTCAGCATGAAGCAATGAGTATTTTTTCCTTGATGCAGCAAATGGATTACCATTCTATAACATTGCATATGATGTACATCAAAGTCGGAGTACTGCTGATTCTTTATCAAATATAATAGCTTGATTATAATCTTTGGGTTGAACTATTATAAGCAGCAATAGGTATATTCCATATCAAAACACAAAATTAAAAATAATTTAAGGAGATATTGGTATTTCCAAAGGCTGATGATACTGTAAAGGGAGAATATAATATATAGTTTTCAAATTCACACAAGCCTTATTTTAGTGAAAATAAATACAGAATTTGTGCAGTGCTATTTTTATGGTGTATTTTAATACTTGCCATTTCATAGTGTGCAGTTATTTAAAAGAGTAACAATTATCTTTCTCAATTAAGAAAAAAATATTTACAATTTCAGTTTTGAAGATTTTCTCACCATCATACAAGAAGTTATCAAGTATAAACTATTGAATATTTTCTGACCATTATTCTATGTCATCATGAAGCACTGATAAGTCAAGGCCAATTTAAAGTTTGGGAAAGAAATCTGAGATGCATGAGCTGCTCATGGTGAAGCAATGATTGTCTCAGAGACTTTTGTTTATTATGCCATAAATTTTACATCAGTTAAACAGCATATCTACAATGCAAAATTTGTGGTTTATATGCTAGTCAACTACATATACACTCACACATCACATCATATCATGGGATCAATTATTTTCTTTTCAGGAAAGTTATATGTATTCAAAAATATGCTCATTTTATGACTTGTTAAGACCTGTTGTGAATAATGTTTTGATGTAGCAATATTTCTTATCTTTCAAACTAATATATATGCTAAGTGTATCAAAATGGAGTAAACTGAAGTTGTATTTTTATTAACGAAATAAAGTGAAATATTTTTCCAGTTAGCTATACAATCATATTACTTTTTTGAAAGTTATTTCTATCAATTCCCATTGGAGGGGAGTTCAAATGAATTGTTCCAAAGAAAACCTCCAAACTCAAGATATAATAGAAAAACCTATTAATCACTTAGGTAAAACTTATTGAGCATTTATTATATTCCTAGCATCATGATAGAGAATAATAGGCCTACAAATCATGGATGAGACAGTTATAAACCATCCCAGTAAATAGTGTCAGTGTAAACTTTTGTGAAAACTGAAGGTAATGTGTAGATAATATGGAATAGTCTTAATGGTTTTCCAGCTCTATACTACCTAGAGTGATCACCATCAATCTGAAAAAAAAATAGTACACCAAAGAAAATTACAAAAGACAATGTGATAGCAATATAATCAACCAAGACAATTCCAAAAGATTCATTATGAAAATTCTATGCACACACAGAGAAAAAACCATGGAATCTGAATGCAATCTGAAAGGCATGCTTTTCCACTTTTCTGGGGGTTTTAGCTTTTTTTCTTTTTTGTAGTTTTCCCTTTTTGTCCAGATTTTTCTTTCATAAGGTGACTAGTGTATAAATATGATTAATATGATTGCACATATATAAACTATATCAAATTGCTTGCTGTCTTGAGGAGAAAAAAGTGAAAGAAGAGAGAAAAAATTGGAGCTCAAAATCTTATAAAAGTGAATGTTGAAAACTATTTGTAATTGTAAAAAAGAATACTATTAAGTGGAAAAATACAATGTAACATAAGAGAAAAAACATGATTGTGTTTGAAAACAGAAGATATAATTTCAAAACCTAATTCTTCTACTTACTGAGTGACCTGAGGCAAGTTACTTATTCTTGGGATGAATTTCTACATCTATAAATTAATGTCATATACAAGATTTACTAGAACTTGATGCTTTCTAAAGAGCCTTCTTCTTCCAAATCCCATAATATGCTTATTTTTCCATATCTGAAATAAAATCTAATTTTAATTTGTTATAAGCTTCTCTTGTCATGAATCTTAATTTATTGCTTTGCATTATTTCTTGCTACAGTAGCTTAGATATTAATTCTGATGTCTTAACTATTCTTTCTTCTTCATATTATGATCCCAATGAGTTTTTCATTAAAAATAACTTCATGAATTACAATCTACTTCTGAATAGGTTTAAACACTCCTACGTTTTTAAGTAAAACAGATATTAGGCTACACTATGGAAACTTAGAAATAGTTATTTTTTTTTCAAAGTGAAATTGTAAAAACTGAAAGAGATTAAAAAAGAAAATAATTAGTTCAATAGGAGAAAAAAAAAAATGTTTTAGGTACTTGTAGAGGGCCAGAACTCTGGAAAGGTATACTTCAAACAAAGATACTTACAGCAGTGTGTTTACAATTATGATTTATGGGATAATGGTTCTCTAGTTTAACATATACTTAGTGTGATATAATGATGTAATCACTCTAGTTGGCATATACTTAGTGTGATATGGTGATGTGATGGTTCTACAGTTGGCACATGCTCAGTGTACTGTAGTGATATAATTGTACTGAGGTATTTAAGGGCTGATAGGACTAGAAACTCAAAATCTCAGACACCGACACAGAGAAGACTATGGACTTCATCTTTGCCAAGCCTTGCGGTAGCTCTCCTGCCTTCATCACTTCTCTACTTAAAGCCCAAGGCCCATCCAGAGATCCTCCAGAAAAACAAGTCCAGACATTACAGGTACTTAAAAACTTTCTAATAATTAAGAGTTATCTAAAAGGGAAAAGAGATATTTCTGGAGGCAATAGATTCCCCTCCACATTCAAAGTTTTCAATCAAAGGCAGAAAAACAGCATGCTAGTTATCACTGTAAAAACTGATACTTGTTGATACCAAGGTCATCCATACATCCTAATCCTTGAAGTCTTCAATGTCTGATCAAGTGCTAATTGTTACACAGCACCTCCTTTAAGCTGGCTTCACTCCAACTTTGGAACAAGTTGTTGTCATTCACTGATTCCAGCTGAGGAAGTCTTCAAGTGGTTGAGGTAAACATCTCATCTAATTCACCAATGGGTTTGAGATCCCTCAGGTACTCTCAATTTGGTTTAGCCCACTAGCTAAAAAGATTTACTGAAGTGTGCCTGCTGCTCGCTCTACAGAATCTTGGAACTACAGGTAAGAGTTGGATAAATCAGGTGGATTCTTTAGTTGGAAACACATTTTTCAAAGGCTGGTGCAAAGCATTATGGTGTGACTGGTCTCTAAACCTCATAAATATTTATTGATCCATTATGATTTTTTTTAATAAGGAAATTCTATTACATACTGAAGTATGTATGTATGTGTATAGAGGCAACTAGGTAACTCAATAGATGCAGTGCTGGGGCTAGGGTCAAAAAGATTTGAAGTAAAACCCAGCTCCTGACATTCACTAGCTGTGGAACTTTGGGCAAGTCACTTAACCTGTGTTTATCTTAATTGACTGGAAAAGGATGTAGTAAACCACTCCATCTTTGCTGAGAAAAGCACATGGATAATATTGGAGTTATATGATCCACAAGGTTACAAAGAATTGTAGAAAACTCAATAACAATGTCTGAGTGAGGGGCAGGGGAGCAAAAAGAATTTTACAAATTATTCAAGAGAAATTTCTAGGCAATCTCTTGAGGTGGTTTTTGGCTGGCTCATAGTCTTCCTATTTCAGTTTTCTCTTGTTTTGCCCTCATTGGAAACCACCTCTATTCTCTTCATCCATAACCCCTACAATAAAGAAAATTATTATAGCTGTCACTAAATGATGTTAATATACTTCTAGGAAGAATAGGTGATAATTAGCTGTTGATAAATGCCATCTGGGAAAGTGCTAGGGAAAAAGCAATCTTTCTTCAGATATAATAAATAGCTCAGTCTAAATGGCATGATTATAAAATAATGGTGACTCACATTTGCCTACCTCCTTTGGATTTAATGAAATGTAGTTGTACTGATCCATGAATACCCAGTCCTTTAACCATAGGGAGTGTGCAGCATCTAGTATCAGCATATTCCAGACTTAATGAGCCTGATAATAGAGATATGTGATGTGATGAACTGCTCATTTCCTATGCAGAACTTGTAGACAGCTGGACCTCTGGAGAAGTATTTTTGAAATAAGGTGTTAACTCAGTGGAATTGGTGATATAATGGTTCTCTAGTTCACACATATACTTAGTACTTAGTATGATGGCATAATGGTTCTCTAGTTCACACATATTCAGTATGCTGTAATGTGTAATTACAATAAGGTATATAAGGGCTAAGAAGGACTGGAAGATAGACATTCTATCTCTGACCAGTCTCATGGTGGCAATCATGCCTCCTGCACTAAGATCAAGAGTGGGCCAGAATAAAGAATATAGACACTATTCTTGACCATTCTTGTAGTGTCTAAACTGCTGAGACCAAGACCCTTCCAGAGGATCTCCAAAAACCTAGTCAGGACATTACAGAATCTATGCAGATATCTTATTACTGTTTCCTGTCAGGCTGATAAAGATTCTTTTAATTGGCTCTTTAGCCAGAATTTAATTGTCATATAAAATACTTGAACAGAAAAATCTTTACCAGTTTCCTAGTGGCAAGTGGGACAATAATTAACATAATACTCTGCATTGTGAAAGAAAATAGCAGGTGCTACCATGGTGTATTTTATCTATTTACTGGGGCTACCATATAACAAAGTTTGTTTGTGTTTCTTCTTTCCCTGTTTTATCTATTTTAATTGAATTTTGGGGGAGAATATTGCCAATAGAATGGACCAAATGACCACTTCTTGAACTTCAAAAAGTCAGAAATACCTCCAGAGCTTAAGCAAACTAGAATCCATGGTACAGTCTTCTAGTAGCTGCATCAACCAAAGCTGGTGAGGCTTCATTTAACTCAGAGAAGCAACTTGTTTGATCCATTTGAACATGGAATAAATCTAAAAGCTAAGATATTAACTTAGTATCTTCATTTAATCTAGGGAGTATCTCTTAGTAGTCATCTCTGCTTACAATCAAAAGTGAACTTGGTGGGGAAAGATACTTTGTACTAATCATTTTAAGAGTGAAAATATTCTCATAAGAAGAATATGGATTTGTAGATGGAAGAGTGTTTTCTGGATGGGGGCACCAGTGGGCTTTGTATAAAATATAACTATTGTATTCAGGAAATATTCATTCCTATTCTAACCTTTTTGTGTGAAAAAAAGTTATTTCTTCCTCAGGTGTATCCTGCTGCCTACTTCTCTGATCTTATTTGTCTTGTACCTTCTTGAGAAACTACTATAAGCTACCAACTCAACCTCAGGACATTTTATATTTGGCATAGCCCAAACTATCGACTTTAATTTTTTTCTAGTCAAATGGTACTACTCTGTCTGGCAGCTGGATGGCATGGATAGAGCACTGAGATTAGAATCAGGAAAACTCATCTTTGTGAGCTAAAATCAAGCATAAGAAACTGACTGTTTGAATGAGCAAGATAAATCCCTTAATGCTTCAATTTCTTATCTGTAAAATGAGCTGGAGATGGAATTGAAAATCTTTGCCATGTATCTTTCTCATGAAAATCCCAGATGGGCTCACAAAAGCCAGATATGATTGAAGTGGCTGAAAAACAGACTACATTGTCATCTCAGGGGTAGAAAACCATTTGAACTTTTCCAGAAAGAGGTCTGTTCTTATATAAAAAAATGATCAGTTGTAATATAGAATAAGCCAAGATACCCAAAATGATGGAATCTGCCTTGATCTATATTGAAGTATAATATTAGTGGTACTATACTACTCTATTTCTTTCTGTAGTGGCCTAATCTTTTGAATTCCTAGTAACATCATTCCCTAACCTTAACAGCTTCCCTTTGATTTTTTTAGGCATTAATCATAGCACAGATATGAATGCTCTAAATGCTAACTCATTTCCTCTATCTGTATGACCAAGTCTCCTATTCATTTGGTTGTCTTGGATTAATTGATATGACATTCCCTTTGTGGGGATTTCCTTTAAATACCTCAAATAAAAAAAAAAAGTTGAGGCAGTCAATATGCATATATTAAGGGCCTACTATATGGCAGGTACTATGATAAGAGCTAAAGATATACAAAATTCCAAAGATGACCCTTGAGTACAAGGACACATAGTCTAATGGAAGAGACAGCCAATAAAGTAGAAAGTATCAGAAGACTAGAAAGATATGTGGGGAAGTTTTGGCTATAAGGGAGTTTCAAAGCCAGAAAATTTTGTATTTGAACTTGAAGCTGATATGAACTCACTGGAGTTTATAGAGTTTGGTTATTGTGATGGCTGTGTTAGCACCCTGGATACTTTAGAATCAGCCAGAGACAGATGGCCACACGAATCTGGCCAGGAGTCATTCTATTTTCTTACTCCACCCTCCAATCCCTCCTCCCAATCTCTCTATATACCAACAGATCAAGCCCACACAGAATGGTGGGGCAGGACATTTTTCGAGCAAATGCTACTAGAGTATTGTCCAATTGGTAATTAGCCTTAAGTGCTTCCTTGTCCGAACCTCAGCAATGAACTCAAGAGTTTCAGCCCTTTACATGGGCAGAATAGTGCCTTAGAAAAATCATTTTGGAAGCTAAATGAAGGTAGAATGGAGAGAGAGAAATGGGAAGCAGGCTATGAAAAGTAGGCTAGAATAATATAGGCTTGAAGATATAAGGTCTGTACTGGAAGAGCAAATATTTGAGGATTGAAGGGAACATATTCAAGAGATATTGCAAAGATGAATAAGTCTTGCAAGAGATTTGATTATATGGGAGGGGATCAGAGAGAGTGAGGAGTTGAGAACTATAGGCCTGTGAGCCTGGGAGATTCAAAAAATTGTAATAGTCATGATAATATTACAGGAATTTGGAAGAGAGGAAGGCTTTTAGGGGGAAAATAATGAGGACCTATTACTTTTGATGCTACTTTAGAATATGATGATGTGGATGCACCCCCTTTCTAGTCTCATTAATTACTTTTGACATTTAATACCCAGAGATCATAATTGTAGAGGCAGAATGGACCTGAAATTATATTAAATCTAAATATCATATTTTAAAGATGAGGAAACTGAGTTGAAGAGTTTTAGTGACTTTCCCAGAATCATATAGCTAGTAAGTGTTCAAATAGTCACATAACACAATAACAGAATATTAACTCAGATATTCCTAATTTTTATCCCAATAAATAATAATAAAAAATATATAATAATATAAAAATAATATAAAAATAATAAAAAATAAATAAGCTACTTAACTCTAAGAAGTGATAGCTTTTCATCTCAGTGGAAGTGGATACTATTTGTGTTTTGCTGTGTATGAGCATTGTTCTTTTCCTTAACCTCTCATCCTTTCCCTCATGTTTCATCCTTTTCTCCAATCTTCTTTTCTCTTTCCCCCTCCATTATATGAATGTAGCATGACATCAAGGAGATAGTAAGCATAGTTAAGATTCTCATGGTTGCTTATTTGATATCCTGCAGGTCTTTTATTTTTAATTACCCAAAGATTATGAAAGTTTTCCTTGTGATTTCTTGGGATACAAAGTTTCCTCCTAGACAAAGAAAGACTTTATCACATAGGGAAATAAGGGTGTGGAACACTGCATATAATGTAGAAATTTTTAATGATTAATTTTCTGTGAATTCTTTTTCTTCATTTTTTAATTCTTGTTAAAAGAAATGTCTTTAAGTGAGAATAATTTTTTATTTTGGGAAATAATGATATAAAAGCAAGAAATATCAAAATTTAAAAAATAGATTTGTGTGGTGGAGCCAATATGTCAGAGAGTAAACAGGTCTTTATCTGAGGTCTTCCTGGAGTCCTTCAGATCAACACCAGTTCAAGCCTCTGAAGTAATTTTGGAGGAAGAGAACCCACACATATTTGGAGTATAACAAATTTCCAGCAGAAGATTTTTTTGGTAGAATTTCAGAAAAAGTCTGTTACAATCGGGCATGAGAGAGAGTAGGGGAAGGTGGTGGAGCACAAATGCAATACAGTGACCTAGGATGGTGTGGTATCTGCAACCAGGGAATCTGTCTAGAGGCATTTGACCAAAACATGGTAGTGTTGGCTACTCTGACCTGTTTCAGAAGCCAATGGATTAGCAGATTAATTGTGAAACATTCAAACAAATTCAAAAGGTAAACAATGAGCCTCTGAATCCTAGAATAACTTGGAACTTGGCCACACTAACCTAGCACTGGAAAGAATTCAACAGTACTTGCCCAAGGCAACAAAAGAGGTACTGTCAGATTAATAGAAGAGGAAATAAATTACTTAAATAATCCTAGTTTAGAAAAATAAATTGAACAAGCTAATTAATTAATGGGCTAATTTCCTGAGAAAAAATCTCCAGCCAGAACATTTAAAGAACAATTAATCCCAAGAGTATGCCAACTATTAGGGAAAATAGGGAAAAGAATCCTATCAAATTCCTTTTATAACAGATATGTTGCTCATACCAAAACCAGGTAGGATCAAAATAGAGAAACAAAATTATAGAACAATTTGTCTAATGAATATTGTTGCAAAAATTTAAAATAAAATATTAGCAAAGAGATTACAGAAAGTCATCCTTAGGTCAATACACCATGATCAAGTAGGATCTATACCAGGAATGAAGGGTTGGTCCAATATTAGGAAAACTATTAGCTTAATTGACTATATCAATAACCAAATTAACAAAAATCATATGATTATCTCATTAGATGCAGAAAACAAAAGCATTTAGCAAAATCAAACACCCATTCCTATTAAAAATATTAGAAAGTATAGAAATAAATGGAGTTTTTCTTTAAATAATCAGTAGAATTTCTTTAAAACCATCAGCAAGCATAATATATAATGAAGACAAACTAGAACCATCCCCAATAATATCAGGGATGAAACAAGTTTTCCCACTATCACTTTACTATTTAATATTGTATTAGAAATTTTAGCTTTGGCAATAAGAGAAGAAAAAAATAAATTAAATGAATTAAAGTAGGTAATGAAAAAACCAAATTATCATGCTTTGCAGATGATGTGATGGTATACTTAGAGAGTCCTAGAGAATCAAATAAAAAACAACTAGAAGTAATTCACAACATTTGCAAAGTTGTAGGATACAAAATCAATTCCCATAAATCATCAGCATTTTTATATATTACCAACAAATACAAAGAGAAATTCCATTTAAAATGACTGTAGATAATATAAAATATTTGAGAATCTACTTGCCAAGGCAAAGTCATGAAGTACATGAGCACAATTATAAAAAAATTTTTTAAAAATACTTTCCATATACATAAACTTTCCATACAAATAATCAATTAGAAATATATCAAGTGTTCATGGGTAGACTGAGGAAATTTTTTTTATTATAGTAACGTTTTATTGACAGAATCCATGCCAGGGTAATTTTTTTTACAACATTAACCCTTGCACTAACTTCTCTTCTGATTTTTCCCTCATTCTCTCCTGTCCCCTAGATGGCAAGCAGTCCTATATATGTTGAATATGTCCTAGTATATCCTAGATACAATGTATGTGTGCAGATCCAAACAGTTTCTTTTGCACAGGGAGAATTGGATTCAGAAGGTAGAAATAACCCAGGAAGAAAAACAAAAATGCAAACAGTTTACATTCATTTCCCATTGTTTTTTTCTTTGTGTTTAGCTGCTTCTGTCCATCATTGATCAACTGAAACTGAATTAGGTCTCTTTGTCAAAGAAATCCACTTCCATCAGATTACATCTTCATACAGTATCGTTGTTGACGTATATAATGATCTCTTGGTTCTGCTCATTTCACTTAGCATCAGTTCATGTAATTCTCTCCGAGCTTCTCTGTATTCATCTTGCTGGTCATTTCTTACAGAACAATAATATTCCATAACATTTATATACCACAATTTACCCAACCATTCTCCAATTGTTGGCATCCACTCAGTTTCCAGATTCTAGCCACTACAAACAGGGCTGCCACAAACATTTTGGCACATACTGGTCCCTTTCCCTTCTTTAGTATCTCTTTGGGGTATAAGCCCAGTAGAAACACTGCTGGGTCAAAGGGTATGCACAGTTTGATAACTTTTTGGGCATAATTCCAGATTGCTCTCCAGAATGGTTGGATTCGTTCACAGCTCCACCAACAATGTATCAGTGTCCCAGTTTTCCCACATCCCCTCCAACAATCATCATTATTTTTTCCTGTCATCTTAGCCAATCTGACAGGTGTGTAGTGGTATCTCAGAGTTGTCTTAATTTGCATTTCTCTGATTAATAATAATTTGGAACACTCATATGAGCGGTAATGATTTCAATTTCATCATCTGAAAATTGTCTGTTCATATCCTTTGACCATTTGTCAATTGGAGAATGGCTTGGTTTCTTATAAATTAGAGTCATTTCTCTATATATTTTGGAAATGAGGCCTTTATCAGAACCTTTAACTGTGAAGATGTTTTCCCATTTTGTTGCTTCCCTTCTAATCTTGTTTACATTAGTTTTGTTTGTACAGAAGCTTTTTAATTTGATGTAATCAAAATTTTCTATTTTGTGATCAATAATGGTCTCTAGTTCATCTTTAGTCACAAATTTCTTCCTCTTCCACAAATCTGAGAGATAAACTATCCTATGTTCCTCCAATTTGTTTATAATCTAGTTCTTTATGTTTAAATCATGGAACCATTTTGATCTTATCTTGGTATAGGGTGTTAAGTGTGGGTCCATGCCTAATTTCTGCCATACTAATTTCCACTTATCCCAGCAGTTTTTGTCAAATAATGAATTCTTATCCCAAAAGTGAGGATCTTTGGGTTTGTCAACACTAGATTGCTATTGTTGACTATTCTGTCTTGTAAACCTAACCTGTTCCACTAATCAACTAATCTATTTCTTAGCCAATACCAAATGGTTTTGGTGACTGCTGTTTTATAATATAGTTTTAGATCAGGTTCAGCTAGGCCACCTTCATTTGATTTTTTTTTTCATTAATTCTTTTGAGATTCTTGACCTTTTATTATTATTCCATATGAATTTTGTTGTTATTTTTTCTAGATCATTAAAATATTTTCTTGGAAGTCTGATTGGTATAGCACTAAATAAATAGATTAGTTTAGGGAGTATTGTCATCTTTATTATATTCGCTCGACCTATCCAGGAGCACTTGATATTTTCCAGTTGTTTAAGTCTGACTTTATTTGTGTGGAAAGTTTTTGTAATTTAGCTCTATAATTCTAACTTTCCTTTGGTAGATAGATTCCCAAATATTTTATGCTGTCAACAGTTATTCTAAATGGAATTCTCTTTGTATCTCTTTGCTGTTGGATTTTGTTGGTGATGTATAAAAATGCTGGGATTTATGGGATTTATTTTATAACCTGCAACTTTGCTAAAGTTATGGATAATTTCTAATAGCTTTTCATAGAATCTCTAGGGTTCTCTAAGTATACCATCATATCATCTGCAAAGAGTGATAGTTTGGTTTCCTCACTGCCTATTCTGATTCCTTTAATCTTGACTCTTATTGCCGAGGCTAGTGTTTCTAATACAATATTGAATAATAATGGTGACAGTGGGCAACCTTGCTTCACTCCAGATCTTACTGGGAAAGATTCCAGTTTTTCCCATTGCATATGATGCTTACTGATGGTTTTAAATATATGCTCCTGACTATTTTAAGAAAAGTCCATTTATTCCTATACTCTCAAGTGTTTTATTAGGAATGGATGTTGGATTTTATCAAATGCTTTTCTGCATCTATTGAGATGATCATATGGTTTTTGTTAGTTTGCTTATTGATACAGTCAATTATGCTAATAATTTTCCTAATATTGAACAGCCCTGCATTCCTGGTATAAATCCTACTTGATCAAGTATTATCGTGTGGATGATTTTCTGTAATCTTTTTGCTAATATTTTATTTAAGATTTTAGCATCAATATTCATTAGGGAGATTAGTCTATAATTTTCTTTCTCTGTTTTCAGCCTACCCGGTTTAGGTATCAGTACCATGTCTGTGTCGTAAAAGGAGTTTGGTAGGACTCCTTCAGTCCCTATTTTTTCAAATATTTTATATAGCATTGGGAGTAATTGTTCTTTAAACGTTTGGTAGAATTCACATGTAAATCCATCTGGTCCTGGGGATTTTTTCTTAGGGAGTTGGTTAATACCTTGTTCTATTTCTTTTTCTAAGATGGGACTGTTGAGGATATTTACTTCTTCCCAATTAAGCTATTTTTTAAGGTATTCTTCCATTTCATTTGGGAATTTATTGCCATAAAGGGGGTAATTCCAATTATTGCTCTAATTTCCTTTCAAATGGAAGCTCTCCCTTTTCATTTTTAAGATAACTTTGTTTTCCTCTTTCTTTTTTTTAATCAAGATTTACTAAGGGTTTTTTATTTTGTTGGTTTTTCTAGAACCAACTCAGTTTTATAATTAATTCAATAGTTTTTTTACTTTTAATTTTTTGATTCTCCTTTTATTTTTAGAATTTAAGTTTAGTGTTTGATGGGGTTTTACTTTGTTCCTTTTCTAGTTTTTAGTTGCAAGCCCAATTGTTGACCTTCTTTTCTATTTTATGCAAGTAAGCCTCTAGGATATGAAGTTTCCCTTATTACTGCTTTGGCTGCATCCCACACATTTTGATATGATGTCTTTATTGTCATTTTCTTCGATGAAGTTTTAATTATGTCTATGATTTGCTGTTTCACCCAATGATTTTTAGTAGAATTTTTAGTTTCCAATTATTTTTGGGTGGCTTTCCTGGCTTTTTGTTAGTGTAATTTTATTGATGGGTTGAAAAGGTGCATTCACTATTTCTACCTGACTGCATTTGGTTTGAGGTTTTTATGCCTAATATATGGCATTTTGTAGAGTTCCAGAACTGCGAAAAGAAATTACCCTTTTCTGTCTCCATTTCGTTTTCCAGAGATCATCAGTCAACTTTTCTAGTATTCTATTTACCTCTTTTGATTTTTCTTATTTATTTTGTGATTTGATTTATCTAATTTGAATCAAGGTTGAATTCCCACTATTATAGTTTTCATCTATTTCTTCTTGCAGCTCTCTTAATTTCTCTTTTAAATTTAGAGTGGGGAAAGGGCAAGATGGCGGGGCAGACACACGCCTTTCTAAGCTTTCTCTTACCCTCTTTATCAAATTATATCGAGCCTCAAAATAGTCTTGACTGCCAATTCGTGTAAGAAGTAGAACAACCCACCACGAAAAATCTGCAGTCCCCAAAAAATTGGTTCGGGCCAGGGGGGAGATCCGGGCAGACTGGGAGAGAAATTAGGGTTCCGAGGAGAGTCTCAAACGAGGGTGAAGGACAGATCTCAGACGCAGGTGCCACAAAAGGATCATTCAAGATCTGGCCCTTAATTAAAGGAAAGAAGGGCCTGGAATATGATATTCCGAAAAAAGAACTTGAGATCACCAAGAATAAACTACCCAGCTGTTGGATTTTCTTCCAGGGAAGAAGATGGAATTTAATAAACAAATTTATTTGTTTCTGAAGAAAAACCAGAACTAAACAAAAATTTGATCTCCAAGAATAGAACTCAAGAGATGGAAAAGGAAAATAACTCTTGAGAATTGTTTTCTTTGTGGATATACAAAAGAATACATTATAATTTATTTACTGATATAACATGAAAAAAGGGAAAGAGATATGGAAAAGGGATGATGGCAGAATAAGGTGGGAAGGAGGAAAAAAAGGGGAAAACATCCCACAAAGAGGCTAAGGAAATTATCATATCTGGGGAATTTAGAGAGGGGGAGGAAATTGGGAATCTTACTTCATCAGAGTTGGCTCAAAGAAAAAATAATTGACATTTGTTTTAGAGAAAATTCCTCTCGCCCATTAAAAAAGGGGAGGAAAGGGAAAAGAAAAAAGAGTAATAAGGAAGGAAGGGGAAAGTCAAAGGGGGGAGGGAGGGATTATAAAGAGGATAAGTATCGTGATACAAGAGGGGAATAAGTTTAAAAGGGGAAAGAGGTTGGGGAGGCAAGAATAAAAACACAATCTGGGGGTTTTGGATGGCAGGAAAACAATTTATAATTCTAACAAATTAATATGAACTCCCCATAAAGAGGACAGATAGCAGACTGGACGTCAGAACCCCTCAATATTTTTTTAAAGAAACACATTTAAAGAGGGGATTATGAGTAAAAGTAAAAGGCTGGAGCAAAATCTATTATGCTTAGGGAAATGAGGAGGAAATCCTTATCCAATCAACAAAAGTAAAATTGATCTAATTAAAAGAGATAAGGAAAACCTCCCATCCCTTAAAAAAGCATAAACAACGAAGCAATATCAATATTAAACATATATCAAAAAGTGAGGCACCAACTTCCAAAGGAGAAAAAGTTGCAAGAAAAATAACAACAAAACTTAATAGGAGATCCAACCTTGATCTCAAAATTAGACAAACAAACCCCAAAAAAAAAGAAAGAAATTAAAAATAAATATAATATTAGAAAAATTAGGTATTTGGATCTTTGGAAAAATTAATTAATAGAAAGAATATACTTTCTTCCAGATTCATGGAACCTATTCAAAAATTGACCATAATTAGGACATAAAGACCTAAAATTAAATGCAAAAAGCAGAAATATAAATGCTTTTTTCAGATCATGATCAATAAAAACTACATTCAACAAAAAGTTAGGGGAAAAGACAAAAAGTAATTGAAAAAAAATCCATCTTAAAGAATAATTGGGAACAGCAAATTATAAATAAATTAATAATTTCATAAGATAATACAATGATGGAACATACCAAAATTTGTGGGATCAGCCAAACTTTAATAAGAGGGAATTTTATATCCAGACTTATTGAATAAAACAGAGAAAAAAAGAAATGAATTGGGTTTAACTAAAAAAAACAAAAAGACCAAATTAAAAACCCCAAAAATACTAAATTGGAAATTCTAAAATTAAAAGGAGAAATTAAAAATATTGGTAAAAAAAAACTAATTAATAAAACTAAGATTGGGTTTATGAAAAAGAATAAAATAGATAAGCCTTTTTAAATTGATTAGAAAAAGGAGGAGGAAAAATGAAATTATAGTCTTAAAAAATGAAAGGGAACTTTCCAAATGAAAAGGGTTAGAAAATAATAAGGATTATTTTGCTCAACTTTATCCAATAAATTTGATAACCCAAGTGAAATGGATGATCCTCCAAAAAATACAGACTTTCCCAGATAACAGAGGAAGAAGTAAATTGTTTGAATAGTCCCATTTCAGAAAAAGAAATAGAACAGGCAATTAAACAACCCCAAGAAAAAAACCCAGGACCAGATGGATTTAAGGCATTTTAAAACATTTAAAGAACAAGGCCCCAAGTATATAAATTATTTGATAAAATAGGGAACAAGGAGTCCTACCAAATTCCTTCAGAACAGACATGGTACTGATACCAAACCAGGTAGGCTGAAACAGAAAAGAAAAAGACCAACTCCCTAATGAATAGATTAAAATCTTAAATAAGATATTAGCAAAAGACTACAGAAAATCATTCCAAGATAATACACTATGATAATAGGATTTATACCAGGAATGGGGTGGTTAAAAGAAAACTATCAATATAATTGGCCATTCAATAAAAAAACAAAACCAAGATCATCTCAATAGATGCAGAAAAGCATTTGATAAAACCAAATCCATTCCTAAAAAAACACTTGAGAGTTAAAATAAATGGACTTTTCCCTAAAATAATCAGCACTTATTTCCCAGTAAGCATCATTTAATAGAAAACTGCAACCATTCCAATAAGATCGAGGAAACAAGGTTGCCCTATCACCGTTACTATTTAAATTGTATTAGAAACACTAGCTATAGCAATAAAGCTGAGAAAAGATTGGAATAAGAATAAAGAGGAAGCAAAATTTATCACCTTTGCCGATGACATGATGGTATATTTAGAAACCCTAGAATTCTGATAAAAGTTATTAAAATAATCCACAACTTTAGAAAGTTTGGTTATAAAATAAAAACCCCATAAATTCGCATTCTTTATATATAAAAATCCAAAATCAGAATTTAAAAAAATTCCATTTAAAGTAACTACTGATAATATAAAATATTTAGAATCTATTCCAAGGGAAAATCAAAACTTTATAAAAATTACAGACCACTTTTCCACAAATTAAGTCTGATCTAACAATTGAAAAATTAAATGCCTTGGATAGGGGAGCAAAATAATAAAATAAATTACCTAAACTAATTTTATTTAGCCTATACCAATCAACTCCCAAAAAAACATTTTAATGACCAAAAAATAACAAAAATTCATATGGAAAAACAAAAAGGTCAAGAATTTCAAGGGAATTAAGAAAAAAAAATCAAATGATGGTGGTTTTAGCTGTACCAGTCTAAAACTATACTATAGAGCAGCAGCCAAAACTATTTGGTATTGGAAAGATTAGTTGATCAGTGGAATGATTAGGCAAGGGATAAAACAGTCAAAAATAAAACCTGTCTTTGAAAACCCAAAAGATCCCAGCTTTTGGATAAGAACTTACTGTTTGATAAAAATTGCTGGGAAAATTAAACTATATAGAAACTAGGCATTGATCCATACTTAACGGAACCAAGATAAGGTCAAAATGGGTTATGACCAGGATAAAGAATGAAATTAAAAATTAAGGAAATAGGTAATTTCAGACCTGTGGAAGGGAAGGTTTTATAAAAAAACTAGAATCATTACTGATCACAAAATGAAAATTTCGATTATACCAAACTGAAAAGTTTTTTAAAAAAAACTAATGCAGACAAGATTAGAAGGGCAATAAACTGGGAAAATATTTTTACAGTCAAAGGTTCATAAAATTTCAAAAATATAGAAATTCCTAATTTAAAAACAAGCCTTCTCCAATTTGGTCAAAGGGAATAACGAAACCCGAAAGAAATTGAAACTATTTCTAGTCATAGAAAAGATCCAAGTCATTATTAATCAGAGAAATGAAAAAGACAACCTAAGATACAACACACCTTCAGATTGGCTAAGATGCAGGAAAAAAATAATGATGATTGTTGGAGGGGATGGGGAAAAACTGGGACATTGATGCATTTTTGGGGAGTTGTGGCGAATCCAACCATTCTGGAGAGTAGTTTGAACTATCTCAAAAAAGTTATCAAACTGTATACCTTTGATCCAGGTTACTGGATTATATCCCAAAGAGATTATAAAGAAGGAAAGGGACCTGTATGTGCACGAATGTTTGTGGCAGCCCTTTTTTGGTGGTAGAAACTGGAAACTGAATGGAGTCCATCAGTTGGGAATGGTGAAAAATTTGGTATATAAAATTATGGAATATTACTTTTTAAATAAAAAGGATGATTTGAAAGGCCTGAGAGACTTCCGAACTGATGCTAAGGAAATGGAGGACCAGGAGATCATTATATCTTCCAACAATACTAGATGATGACCAGTCCGTAGATGGCCATCCTAGAACGAGATCAACCAAATCATTTCAATGGAGCAGTAATGAACTGAACTAAACCCAGAAAAAAGAACCTAGATATAAAACCATTACATTGAATTCAGTCCCTATTTTATGCAAAACCCCATCTTTGATTTCCTTCCAAGCTAATTGTACAATAATTCAAGTCTGATTCTTTTGTGAAAAAATTTTTATGTATACTTTTGTATCTAAGTTATATTTTAATATATTTAACATCTACTGGCATCCCCATTTAGGGAGGGTGGGAGGGGAAGAGGAAAATTGAACAAGAGGTTTGGAATTTTAAATGTAAAGTTACCCATTTTATATCCAAATTAAAGGCATTAAAAAAAAAATTGATGCTAACCACTTGGTATATAATTTTAATATGATATTTTCATTATTTATCTTCCCTTTAGAAGGATATAGTCCTTTCCATCTTTTTTTAGATAATTTTGTTTTTTGATCTAGATGGATGGCTACCCCTCTTTTTGACTTCCCTGAAGATAATAGATTTTGCCCATCCTTTCCCTTTATTCTGCATGTATCTCCCCCATTTGTTTCCTTAAACAAATATTGTAGGACCTTTGGCTTTTAATCCATTCTGCTAATGCCTTTCTTTTGGGGAGTTTACCTTTCACATTTTAGGTTAAATACCAATTTGAATTGCCATCTTGTTATCCCCTTATTTATCTTTTCTCCTTCTTTTTCCCCCCCCAGTATCCAGTATTAAACTTTTAACCTCTTGCTTCTCACACCCTCCCTTTTTAGTATTCCTCCCCACCTTGAGTTCCTCCCCCTAGCTTCCCTTTCCCTCCCATTTCATTCCCTTCTGTTGCTTATTCCTTCCCTTTCACTTTTCCCTTTCTCACTTTTCATGGATGGAAAAGTTTCACCATATTTAATATGTCAAAATTTTTTCTTAAAGTCAATTTTATGGCAGTAAAATACCCACTATATTATCCTCATTCTTTCTCCTGATAATAGATTTCCTTTGCCTCTTTGTGAGATATAGTACCCCTACTTTACCCTTTTTCTGATACAATGTCCTTTCCAGGAAATTTTTTTTAAATGCCAATACTACTTAAATTAATTTGCTTATTCAGTACCATAACAATCAAACTCCCAAGAAATTCTTCTAGAAAAAAAAAAAACAAGTTCATCTGAAGAAAAAAAGGTCAAGAATTTCAGAAAATTAATGAAAAATTCAAATGAAAGTAGCCTAGCTGTATCAGACCTAAAGCTATATTATAAAGCAGCCATCATCAAAAGCATTTGGTACTAAGAAATAGAGTAGTTGATCAGTGAAATAGGTTAGCTTCATAGGACAAGATAATCAAAGACTATAGTAATCTGGTGTTTAAAAAACCAAAGACTCCAGCTTTTGGGATAAGTTTTTGACAAAACTGGGGAAAATTAGAAAATTAGTATGTTAGAAACTAGACATTGATCCACACCTAAAAACCTACACCAAGATCAGGTCAAAATGGATTCTTGATTTGTATATTAAGAGTGATATTATAAGAAAACTTGAAGATCACAGGATAGTTTACCTCCCAGATCTGTGGAGAAAGAAGGAATGTGTAGCCAAAGAAGAACTGGAGTACATTATTGAATACAAAATGGATAATTTTGATTATATTAAGTTAAAAGTTTTTTTTTTTACAAACAAAACCAAATGCAGACAAGGAAAGCAGTGAAGTGGGAAAAAATTGAATTCTAATAAAATTTTTTCTAAAATTTTTAATAATTATTAATTATAATAATTAACTCAGATTTATAAGAATACAAGCCATTCTCCAATTGATAAATAGTCAAAAGATATGATCAGACAATTTTCAGATGAAGAAAATAAAATCATTTCTACTCATCTGAAAAAAAAACTTCTTTAAATCAATATTAATCAGAGAAATGCAAATTAAGACAACTCCAAGATGTCAATATATATCTCTCAAATTGGCTAAGATGATGGGAAAAGATAATGATGAATATTGGAGGGAATGTGGGAAAAGTGGTATTCTAATACATTGTTGGTGGAATTATGAACTAATCCAACCATTCCGGAGAACAATATGGAAATATACCCAAAGAGCTATCAAATTGTGCCTATCTTTGATCCAGCAGTGTTTCCACTGGGCCTGCATCCCCCAAAAAATAAAAATAAAAAAGGAAAAAAGACCAATATGTGCAAAAATGTTTGTGACAGCCTTTTTTTGTATTGGCTAGATACTGGAAACTGAATGAATTCCTATCTGTTAGAGAATGGATGGATAAGTTACGATATATGAATATTATGGAATATTATTGTTTGATAAGAAATTATCAGCAGGATGACTTCAGAAAAGTTGGAAGAGACATACATGACCTGATGCTAAGTAAAAGGAGTAGAACCAAGAGAATGTTATACAGCAACAAGATTACACAACAGTCAGTTTTGATAGACGTGGCTCTTTTCAGCAGCAAGGTGTTTCAGGCCAATTACATTGGTCTTGCAATGGATAGTCATCTGCACTCAGAGAGAAGACTGTGGGACTGAATGTGGATCTCAACAATATTTTCACTTGTTTTTTGTTTGTTTGTTTGTTTGTTTTTGTTGTTGTTTGCTTGCATTTTGTTTTCTTTCTTGGTTTTTTTCTGATTTTTTATCTTTTTGATCAAGTTTTTCTTGTACATCATGATAATTGTAGAAATATCTATAGAGGAATTATACATGTTTAACATAGATTACTTGCCATCTAGGGGACAGATTGGGGTGAAGAAAGGGAAAAAGTTGAACACAAGGTTTGCAAAGGTGAATGCTGAAAACTATGCATATGTTTTGAAAATGAAAAGTTTTAGATATTTTGTTTTTGTTTTTGTTTTTGTTTTGCTTGAGGCAATTGTTGTTAAGTAACTTGCCTAGGGTCACACAGCTAGGAAGTGTTAAGTGTCTGAGGCCAGATTTTAACTCAGGCCCTCAAGACTTCAGGATTTGTGCTCTAATCATTGTAGCACCTAGCTACCCCGAAAATAAAAGGTTTTAATTTTTTAAAAAAGAGGTGGAAGAATAGAGAGGGGTCTAAAAATATTCTATATAAACATATGATTTCTGGATATTTTGTGTTTTATTTTTCATTTACTGATTTTTAATTATTATTAGGAATTTTTTTAATGATGAGAAATAATAAAGTAGAAGAAAAGATTATTAAGCACCTAAGTTTTAAGAACTATGCTAAGTGCAAAATATAGGTGATGAATAAGAAACATTATATCAAGAAAAGGTATTTTTAAAAAGATAATAAAACAAATATTTATGTATGCATGCATTTTGTATATATATATATATATATATATATATATATATACATATATATGTAGCAATGTGACAGTGAAAATTGTTCATCATTAAGAAATGGACAACTTGAGTAATTCCATCTTGCAGATAGAATTTCAGGAGAGCTTTGAAGGAAGCAAGGAACCCTATTAAAAAGAGTAAATAAGATTTTCCAGACATGGAGAGCCAGCCTGTGCAAATGTATAAATGTAGAACCTGGAAGCATATCATTATAGTGGTTCTAGTTTTTAATGAGGTATCTCTAAAGAATATGGCTCAAGGGCAAAGTCTTACTACTAACTAGGAATAGCTCAATTCTTTCCAAAGATATCATCAAGAGATGATAGGCCAGAAGGAGAAGGAAGCCAGCTGAATAGCAAAATATTTTTCTTTGTCTTCATTAAGTTATTTGAAAGGATTTACTTTTCCAAAGTAGAGGCAAAGATTGGATTTTTTAAATAGAGTGGTTTTATTTTTTCTTTGATAGGAAAAGGCATTTCTGAAGAATAAAGAATATGTTTGAATTCTAGTAATGACATAGTCCTTTGAGAAGTGATCTCACCTAAGGAAATGCAGGAGTCATTTGTAGTGTAAATTTGGAACCATGGTCATAAAGGACTAAATTTGTTATCTTGTTTTATATGAATGTCAATGAACCTCTTGAATATTACTGTTGTGCCTTGGTGCATGTGTGTGTTTGTGTATGGGTAGGTATTTGTGTTTTATAAGTGAAAATTTTTGCCTTCAGAGAGTCTGTCCTATAGTGAAATATTGGGTTGAATTGGGAAATAATTGTTTGGATTCCTATTGATACTTTAAAAAATAATAATATCATGGTTTCCTTGTGGATCATGATATATTCCAGATTTTTTTTTTACTTGAAAATGACATTATATTAATTACATGAAGTTCCAGAGGATTCTAGAGTGTCTTACAAAAGATTTCCACTCACCTAAAGGAGTCTGGCCTGTCTGTGAACATTTGAAAGACAAAGTGGATAAAGACTGTCTTTTTCTTAGATTTTAACATGCATGTGGCAGCTAGGTGGCACAGTGGATAGAACACCAGCCCTAAAATCAGAAGAACTTTCTATTCTCAGACACTTAAGACTTCCTAGCTGTGTGACCCTGAGCAAGTCACTTAACCCCAGTTGCCTCAGGGGGGAAAAAAAGATTTTAACATGCATTTGGATGTACATGCTATAGAATTTGTCCAATAGTATTTATCTGGGATAGACAGTATTAATGGATAATAAAGAAAGGGGACAGTGGATGGAACAATTGGAGGAAAGTAGCCTAGATTATTTTTGGAAATTATTAAGAACTGTTTTTAACTACTTAAACTTCCCATTTTTGTCCACTGTAAGTATTTTGCCAATGTTGTTCTTTGGAAGCAAGATGTGAAATACCATTGCCTCTGAAGACCTGAATATGAATATCACAATGGAATGGCAATGGAAAAGAAATGATTCATCTGACCAGATTGCAAAATATAACTATTGAGGAATTCAAAAATATCTCAATAATAAAAAAAAAAGGAATTATGTGTGTAAGAGAGAGAATAATATGGTTAGTTGAGCAGCAAGAATAAGTGATTATGAAATGGATAGCCAAAATGCTCATGTGGGCTCACAACAATGTTGAAGGAAAGGAAAATAGTCATCCTGTTGGAAGGCCTGTCTTTTATAAAATAAGAGGTCATGGACTCTCTATTTGGGGTTTGTAAAATCTCTGAATTATCTGAGGCCAAAAAAAAAAAAAAATACAGAATGTAGGGAAAAAAGATAAGTGGATTCAAAATAAAATCAGATAGGTTGAAGGAGAAAAAGAACAAAATCAAACAATGTTGCCAAAACCTAAAGAGAACAGGATAATCAAAAGTATCAAATACTGGATTAAGATCAAATAAGGATGGGGATTGAATAAAGGACTCTGATTTAGTAATTAAAATTTTTGGGTGATGTTGGTGAGATAAACTTTAGCAGAGGGAAGAGTTCAGTCAAATTGAAAAAGGAATGAAGGAAGCTAAGTAATTGAAATAAGGAAGTAATACATTATAGGTGTGGGAATCAGCCTCTATAAGAACACCATGATTGTTGCAAAGAATTGACAAGTAGACTAAGATAATGTGGAAGGGTAAGAAGAAACAGAGGGGTAAATGGAGTGAGGGGAAGGCACTGAGCAAAACAATTAAAACGTCAACCAAATAAAACAATTTATGCTGTTCTATCTTAAGCATTGGACACTTTTGAAAAAAAAAAGATATAAAAATTTATTCTTAGGCTTTGAAGATTGTGAAAGATTGTTCAATCTTTATTTGTGGGGTTTTTTTTGTTTTTTGTTTTGTTTTGTTTTGTTTTCATTTTACATTGCTGTAGTCACTGCATTTTTTTTTTTGGTTTACTTAAATCATTTTATGCCATTTTTACCATACCTGTCTGTATTTATCTTCATAGTTACTTCATAGTCATACTTACTTAAAATCTTCTATTCCTCTAAGGCTGTGCTCTGAGCCCTCTTCTTTTCTCCCTTTCTGCTATTTCACTGGGTAATGTATTAACTCTTAGGGTTTAAATTATCATCTCAATGCTACTTATTCTCAGATCTAATTATCCAGCCCCAAATTCTCTCTTAACCTCCTCACATATCACCAACTGCCTTTTATACATCTCAAATTTAATGTCCCAGAGATATCTTAAACTCAATAGGGCAAAAAATGAATTCACCTTTCATCCAAATCTTCCCTCACCTTCCAAACTTGTCAATTACCACCACTACTTACTTATTTTCTTGTTATTCCTCAAACAAAATACTCCATCTCAAAACTTGGGCATTTTCACTGTCTGTTCCAGGAATATTTTCTTTTATCATTGCTTATTCCTGCATTACCTGGCTTCCTTCAACTCCCAGTTAAATCCCACCTTTCTGATCCTCCTTATTTCTAGGACATTCTCTGTTTTGATTATTTCTAATCTAACTTTTATAATGATATATCATTTATACAGATTTTTATACAGATATTTTATACAGTTTTTGTTTTTGTACAAGTAGCTTGCATGTCATTTTTTCCAAAAGATTATTAACTTTTTGAAAACAGTGATTATCTTCTACATCTTCTACCTTTCCTCGTATCTCCAGAGCTTAGCACAATTCCTTACACACAGTAGGTCTTTTTGTTCTTGTTCAGTTGTTTTTCAATTGTGTTTGACTCTATGATGTCATTTTGGTATTTTTTGGCAGAGATATTTTACAGATGAGGAAAATGAGGCAAACCGGGTGAAATGATTTGACTATGGTTATACAACTAACAAGTGTTTGTCTGAAGCAAGATTTGAACTCATGAGAAACAATGTTCTTAACTCTGGGATCTGTCTCTTTATTTACTGTACCAACTAAATAACCAGCAGGTATTTAATAAACTGTCATTGACCAACTGATAGAAATGTAATATTAGCTTCAAGTTCATCCAATCTTCAGATGTTGAGCTTCTAATATTATAGTGTTTTACGAGTATTAACAATTGATGGTGGAAAGATTTTTGAGAATTTTATAATTTTCTATCTCTGGCCTCTTTTGTGTTTATACCTAATGGGATATCTGGGTTGAGGATTATTTTTAGAATACTTTGTGAGAATGCTTGCAGATTGTTTGCCAGAATTCTTGAAACCAATTTACAACTCCAAAAAGTATATGAGCCATGCTATCTTTCCACAACCCCTACAAAATGATTTCTATATTATTTATCTTTGAAGATTTTTTTTTATTTTTATCACTTTGTAAGTTACCCATTGAAGACTGTTTTGTTGTTGTTGTTGTTTAGTATATATTTCAGTTATTTCTCTAAAAAGGCTGGATAGACAACCCTTACTACAGATTCTCTCTCCCATATATCAATTTCCCATTTATCCTAATTTCATTGATTTTGTTAGTACAAAAGAATTTCAATTTCATTCATTGAAAGTCTATTTTATTGTGTCTTTGCTTTTATTGTTATTTTTATGTTTTATTATTATTATTGTTTTTTGTTTACAAGATAAAGGCATAGGTAATTTTTTCAGCATTGACAGTTGGAAATCCTTTTGTTTCAACTTTTTCCCTCATTCTCTCCACCCCTTCCCCCAGATGGCAGGTTGAACAATACATGTTAAATATATTAAAAGTATAACTTGAATACAATATGTGTATACATGTCCAAACAGTTATTTTGCTGTATAAAAAGAATTTGGTTTTGAAATAGTGGACAATAAGCCTGTGAAGGAAATCAAAAATGCAGGCAGACAAAAATAGAGGGAATGGAAATTCTATGTAGTGGTTCATAGTCATCTCCCAGAGTTCTTTCCCTGTGTATAGCTGGTTCACTTCATTACTGCTCTATTTTAACTGATTTGGTTCATCTCATTGTTGAAGTGGGACACATCCATCAGAATTGATCATCATATAATAATGTTGTTGAAGTATATTATGATCTCCTGGTCCTGCCCATTTCACTCAGCATCAATTCATGTAAGTCTCTCCAGGCCGTTCTGAAATCATCCTGCTACTAATTTCTTACAGAAGAATAATATTGAATAATAATATTCATATAGCACAAATTATTCAGCCATTCTCCTATTGATGGGCATCCACTCAGTTTCCAGTTTCTGGCCATTGCAAAGAGGGCTGCCACAAACATTCTTGCACATATAGGTCCCTTTCCCTTTTTTTTTAAATCTCTTTGGGATATAAGCCCAATAGCAATACTGGTGGATCAAAGAGTATGTATGCACAGTTTGATAGATTTTTGGGCATAGTTCCAAATTGCACTCCAGAATGGCTGGATATATTCATAATTCCATTAACAATATATCAGTGTCCATATGAGTGTTCCAAATCATTATTAATCAGAGAAATGCAAATTAAGACAACTCTAAGATACCACTACACACCTGTCAGATTGGCTAAGAGGACAGGAAAAAATAATGATGATTGTTGGAGGGGATGTGGGAAAACTGGGACACTGATACATTGTTGGTGGAGTTGTGAATGAATCCAACCATTCTGGAGAGCAATCTGGAATTATGCCCCAAATGTTATCAAACTGTGCATACCTTTGACCCAGCAGTGCTACTACTGGGCTTATACCCCAAGGAGATACTAAAGAAGGGAAAGGGACCTGTATGTGCCAAAATATTTGTGGCAGCCCTGTTTGTAGTGACTAGAAACTGGAAAATGAATGGATGCCGATCAATTGGAGAATAGTTAGGTAAATTGAGGTATATGATTGTTATGGAATATTATTGTTCTGTAAGAAATGTCCAGCAGGATGAATACAGAGAGGCTTGGAGAGATTTTACATGAACTGATGCTAAGTGAAATGAGAAGAACCAAGAGATCATTATATATGTCAACAACAATACTGTATGAAGATGTACTCTGATGGAAGTAGATTTCTTTGACAAAGAGACCTAATTCAATTTCAGTTGATCAATGATGGACAGAAGCAGCTACACCCAAAGAAAGAACACTGGGAAATGAATGTAAACTGTTTGCATTTTTGTTTTTCTTCCCGGGTTATTTTTACCTTCTGAATCCAATTCTCCCTGTGCAACAAGAAAACTGTTTGATTCTGCACACATATATTGTATCTAGGATATACTACAACATATTCAATGTATATAGAATTGCTTGCCATCTAGGGGAGGGGGTGGAGGGAGGGCGGGGTAAATCAGAACAGAAGTGAGTGCAAGCGATAATGTTGTAAAAAAATTACCCTGGCATAGGTTCTGTCAATAAAAAGTTATTATAATAATAATTTTAAAAAAACAATATATCAGTGTCCCAGTTTTCCACATCCCTTTCAACATTCATGATTATCTTTCCCTGTCATTCTAGCCAATCTGATAGGTGTTTTGGATCTGAAAATTGTCTTAATTTGCATTTCTCTGATTAATAATGACTTGGAACATTTTTTCATATGGTTAGAAAGAGTTTCAATTTCTTCATCTGAGAAATGTCTATTTGTATCCTTTGACTATTTATCAATTGGAGAATGGCTTGATTTCTTATAAATTAGAGTCAATTTTCTATATATTATGAAAATGAGGCCTTTATCACAACCTTTGACTGTGAAAATATTTTCCCAGTTTATTGCTTCCCTTCTAATCTCGTCTGCATTCATTTTGTTTGAAACCTTTTCAATTTGATATAATCAAATTTTTCTATTTTGTGATCAGTAATGATCTCTAGTTCTTCTTTGGTCATAAATTCCTTCCCCTTTCACAGGTGTGAGAGGCAAACTATCATATACTCTTCCAATTTATTTATAATCTCATTCTTTATGTGTAAAAAATGAACTCATTTTGACTTTATCTTGGTGTGTGGTGTTAAGTGTGGGTCAATGCCTAGTTACTGCAATACTAATTTCCACTTTTCTCAGCAATTTTTGTCAAACAGTAAGTTCTTATTCTAAAAGCTGGGGTCTTTGGGTTTGTCAAACACTAGATTATTAAAGTTATTAGCTGTTTTGTCCTTTGAACCTAACCTATTCCACTGATCAACTAGTCTATTTCTTAGCCAATACCAAATGGTTTTGGTAACTGATGCTTTATAATATAATTTTAGATCTGCTACAGCTAGACCATCTTCATTTATTTTTTTTCATTAATTCCCTTGAAATTTTTGACCATTTGTTTTTCCATATGAACTTTGTTGTTATTTTTTCTAGGTCATTAACATAGTTTTTGGGAGTCTGGTATAGTGCTAAATAAATAGACCTGTTTAGGTAGTATTGTCATCTTTATTATATTTGCTTGTCCTCACCAAGAGCATTTAATATTTTTCCAATTGCTTAGATCTGATTATATTTGTGTGGAAAGAGATTTGTAGTTTTGCTCATATTTTTTTTTTCTGATTTTCCCTTGGCAGATAGATTCTTAAATATTTTATACTATCAGTAGTTACTATACATGGAATTTCTCTTTGTAACTCTGTTGGATTTTGTTAGTAATATATTGGAATGCTGATGACTTATGTGGATTGATTTTGTTTCCTGCAACTTTGCTAAAAGTGTGGATTATTTCTAATAGCTTTTTAGTAGAATCTCTGGGGTTCTCTAAGTATACCATCATATCATCAGCAAAGAATGATAATTTGGTTTCTTCATTACCTACTCTAATTCCTTTCATTTCTTTCTCAGTTTTTATTGCCAAAGCTGGCATTTCTAATACAATATTGAATAGTAATGGTGAAAGTGGACAATCTTGTTTCACTCTTGATCTTATCGGGAATGGTTTCAATTTATCCTCATTACATATGATGCTTACTGATGGTTTTAAATAGATGCTACTGATTATTTTAAGGAAAAGACCATTTATTCCTATACTCTTAAGTATTTATAATAGGAATGGATTTTGGATTTTATCAAATGCTTTTTCTGCATCTATTGAGATGATCATATGGTGTTTGTTAATTTAGTTATTACAGTCAATTATGCTAATAGTTTTCTTAATATTGAACCAGGCCTGTATTCCGGGTATAAATCCTACTTGATCATAGTGTATTATCTTGGGGATGATTTTCTGTAGTCTTTGTGCTAATATCTTATTTAAGATTTTATCATCAATATTCATTAGAGAGGTTGGTCTATAATTTTCTCTTTCTGTGTTTTCAACCTCCTCAGTTTAGGTATCAGTACCATGTCTGTGTCATAAAAGAAATTTAGTGGCACTCCTTCATTCCCTATTTTTTCACATAGTTTATATAGCATTGGGGCTAATTGTTCTTTAAATTTTGGGTAGAATTCACATGTAAATCCATCTGGTCTTGGAGATTTTTTTTTTAGGGAATTGATTAATAGCTTGTTCTATTTCTTTTTGTGAGATGGGACTATTTAAGCAAATTATTTCCTCCTCTGTTAATCTGAGAAGCCTATAGTTTTGGAGGTAGTCATCCATTTCACTTAAGTTATCAAATTTATTAGCATAAATTTGGGCAAAGTACCTCTTTATTACTGCTCTAATTTCCTCTTCATTGGTAGAAAATTCCCCCTTTTCATTTTTAAAATTAACAATTTGATTTTCCTCTTTCCTTTTTCTAATCAGATTTACAAGGTTTATCTGTTTTATTGGTTTTGTCGTAAAACCAACTCTTAGTTTTATTTATTAATTCTATAGTTTTTTTTTTACTTTCAATATTATTAATTTTTCCTTTTAATTTTACCATTTCAAGTTTAGTAATTGATTGGGGGTTTTTAATTCAGTCTTTTTCTAGCTTTTTAAGTTGCAAGCCCAATTTATTGATCTTCTCTTTCTCTATTTTATTCAAGTAAACTTCTAAAGATTCAAAATTTCCCCTTATTACTGCTTTGGCTGCATCTCACAAATTTTGCTATGATGTCTCATAATTGTCATTATCTTGAGTGAAATTATTAATTCTGTCTATAATTTGCTGTTTCAACCAATCATTCTTTAAGATGAGATTATTTAGTTTCCAATTACTTGCTTTTTGTTGAATGTAGTTTTTACTGCATTGTGATCTGAAAAGAAAGAATTTAATATTTCTGCCTTCCTGCATTTAATTTTAAGGTCTTTATGTCTTAATATATGGTCAGTTTTTGTATAAGTTCCATGAACTGCTGAGAAGAAAGTATACTCCTCTTTGTCACCATTCAGTTTTCTCCAAAGATTTATCATACCTAATTTTTCTAATATTCTATTTACCTCTTTAATTTCTTTCTTTTTTGTGTGTGTGGTTTGATTTATCTAATTCTGAGAGTGCAAGACTGAAATCTCCCACTATTATAGTTTTGCTGTCTATTTTTTCTTGCAACTCTCTTAATTTCTCCCTTAGGAAGTCAGATGCTATGCCACTTGGTGCATGTATGTTAAGTATTGATACTGCTTTCTTATCTATAGTATCCGTTAGCAAGATATAGTTTCCTCCTTATCTTTTTTAATCAGATCAATTTTTGCTTTTGCTTGATCTGAGATAAAGATGGTTACCCCTGCTTTTTTGACTTCACTTGAAGCAAGATAGATTCTGCTCCAGCCTTTTATTTTTACTCTATATGTATCTCCCTGCTTTAAATGTATTTCATGTAAACAACATATTGTAGGGTTCTGACTTTTGATCCGGTCTGCTATCCACCTCCACTTTATGGGAGAGTTCATCCCATTCACAGAAGTTAAAATTACTAATTCTCTATTTCGTGCCATCATAATATTCTCAGGTTATTCTTTTCTTTTTCTCACCCCCCTTATACCCTTCCCTTATATTAAACTTATGTGCCCTACTTGTGTCATGCAGCTCTCCTTCTTTAAGATCCCTGCCTCCTCCTTTTGAATTCCTTCCTATTTCTTGTATTCTTTCCTTATTACTCTTTTTTTCCTTTTCCCTTTTCCTGTTCCACTTTTTAATGAGGTGAGAGAAGATTCTCTGTAAAACACATATGTCAATTATTTTCTCTTTGAGTCAACTCTGATGAGAATGAGATATACACAATATTCCTCCCCCTCTCTAAGTTCCCTCAGATATGATAGGTTTCCTTTGTCTCATTGTGGGATGTAATTTCCCTCTTTTTATCTCCCCTTTTCCCTTTTTTTGACACTCTCCCCTTTCCATTTTTACTTCTCTTTTTTGTTACATCAATAAAATCAAATTACAATGTGGTCTTTATGTATATTCACAACAGAAATACAGTTCTCAAGAGTTCCTTTTACCTTTTTCTGGTTCTCTTGAGTCCTATGGTCGGAGATCAAATTTTTTGTTTAGATCTGGTTTTTTCCTTAGAAACAAATGGAATTCCTCCGTTTTATTAAATGTCCATCTTCTTCCATGGGAAAAAAATGCTCAGCTTAGCTGGGTATTTTATTCTTGGCTGCATTCCAAGGTGTTTTGCCTTTCACAATATCAGATTCCAGGCCCTTCAATCCTTTAATGTTGAGGCAGCCAGATCTTGAGTGAGCCTTATTGTAGTACCTTGGTATTTGAATTGTTTTTTCCTAGCTGCTTGTAATATGTTTTCCTTGGTCTGAAAATTCTGAAATTTGGCCATAATATTCCTTGGAGTTTTTATTTTAGGGTCTTTTTCAGAAGGTGTTCAATGAATTCTTTCAATGCCTATTTTACCTTCTGGTTCTATTACATCTGGGCAGTTCTCTATGATGATTTCCTATATAATAGTATCTAGGCTCTTTTTTTTCATCATAATTTTTGCGAAGTCCAATGATGGTCAGGTTATCTCTTGTAGATCTATTTTCCAGGTCTGTTGTTTTTCCAAGTAAATGCTTAATGTTTTTTCCCCTAATTTTTCATTTTTTTGGTTTTGTTTGACTGATTCTTGTTGTCTCAATGAATCAGTCATTTCTGTTTGTTCAGTTCTGATTTTTAGTGAGTTATTTTATTCATTAGCTTTTTTTACTTCTTTTTGTATATGTCCAATTCAGTTTTTAAATGAGTTGTTTTGCTCTATGGAATTTTTTTTTCCATTTCACTATTTTTTTTTAGTGAGTTATTTTCTTTTTTCCAATTCACAAATCCTACTTTTTTGGGAATTCTTTACCTTTTTCAATTCACAAATTCTGTTTCCCTGCACTTCTTGGGAGGTTTTTACCTTTTACAATTAACATTTCAGTAAGTTGTTGCTCTCTTCCATAGCTTCTCTTTCCTTTTGCCATTTTTTTTCTAGTTCTCTTTTTAGGTTTTTAATAGTCTCTTTAGCTTTAGCATTACAACAACTTGGAATGTAGCCAAGAATAAACTACCCAGCTAAGCTGAACATTTTCTTCCATGGAAGAATATGGAAATTTAATGAAACACAGGCATTCCATTTGTTTCTAGGGGGGAAAAAAGGAGATCTAAACAAAAAAAATTAATCTCCAATCATAGAACTCAAGAGAACCAGAAAAAGGTAAAAAGAACTCTTGAGAACTATATTTCTGTTGTGGATATACATAAGGACACATAACTAATAGTCTAATAGTCTTTAATTGGCTCTTCTAGCAGAGGTTTCTGTGTTAGGGACCAACAATTGTCTGGAGATTGTCTGCTCTTAGTCTCCTTGGGGTTGAAAACCTGCTCTCTTTCTGTATAGAAGCTATCGATTATCCTTTTGATTTTTTTTTACTCATTTTTTAAAAAGCCTGTAGAGTCTGCCTTAAGGGCCAGGAGGTTACCAGCTTCCTCTGCAGAACAGGAATAGGTATATGGTAGCTGTCCTGCCAACCGGCTACAAAGAGCAGCGAGGTACAGGAGTGCTCTGGGAAAGAATTCCCCACCAGAAGTAACTCAGGCCTGCAGAAGTGCCCTGCAAAGAACCCTGTTGTGTGGGTTAATGACTGCCCTGGGGCTGGTAGCTGAGCAGTGAAAGTGTCACTACCCCAAGCCAAAACCCCCGTGGGGCTGTGGGTATTAGCAGCTGACCAGCAAATAGCTCCACAGGGACAGGAAGTGAAGTGTCCCTGACCAGGAAAGTAATATCACACTGTGAAAGTTCTATTGCCCCAGGCTGAGCCCCTCACTGTGAAGATTAGATGCTACCTCAGGCTGTGCTCCCCTGCCATGCAGATTTGTAACTGCACAGCTGTGCTGTGGTCTGTGCTTAGTCTCTTCCAGTTTTGGGTGGTTTATAGCCAGATCTTGTTAGATTCTGGCATTTTTTGGAGTACCCTCTGTCTTTGGTTTTAATGTCTCTGCTGGTTTACTGCTTTGTAATCAAGGGAGTGCAGGCAGCCTATGTCAGAGTTGTCTCTATAACTTTTCTAGCCACAGAGATCACCCCCACCCCTGGTCTGCTCAGGATGCTAGTCTCTCCTATCTCCCTGCCTGCACTGGTCTGCTCTGGCTCCTCAGAACAAATTTGCTCTGGTGATCTTCCAGATCATCTTTGGCTGGTTTGTGAATTTTAGCAATCAAGCACTATTTTTGAAACTAAATTTAATAATTGGTCGTGAGGACACGAGAGGAACTTAGAAAGTTACATGTGCCTTCTCTGCCATCTTGACTCTGCCCCCTCAGCTGAAAGCTCTTTGCCTTTTTTGCATAAGAATTCTAACTGTGGCATTATCATCTTAAATATAAAGATATTTGTATATTACATATATTAAATTTTGTGTGATATGTGTGGGTATTCTTTGATATCCAGATCATATTTACATTTTGAACTTATGATATGATATATAGTAAAAGCTTAGCTCTCAACCTAATTTCTGCAAATTTCATTCAGTTTTTTTTCCAGCTTTTCCCACCAAATAGAGAATTCTTATTCAAGAACTCTGTTCTCAGTTCCAACACTAGGATTTGCATTCAGTTATTCCCAATTCATCCTTTTCTGATGTTTTACTATTCCATATTTTCTCTTTTACAAAGTATTCAATAATATTATCATTTTATAGGATAACTGGAAATTTAGAAATATTATTCTCCAACATTCTTTTTTTTAATTATTTGAAATTCGATATATTTTCTTTCCCCAATAAATTGCTAGTGTTTTAATCTAGCTCCAAACACTGACCCTTGTTATTTTGAAAAAAATGTAAATGCTGCTCAAAAGAAAAATAGACAAGTAAGGATAGGTAAATACTTTTAATTGCTTGTTGTTCTGACAGTTCTATACCCAATTATCAAGCAGCTCACATATAAAAATAGTTTTTAGGCCCTAATATCCTACATTAATATAAATTAGAAGTATTTTACTATTGTTTTTCCTTTCATTCTTGAAGATTTAATTTTATGATGAAACACATGCAAATGACTATGGTTATAAGACATTTCATTTCAGTTTCCTGTTTTAATTAATTATACAGTACAATGAATAGCACAATGGACATGGAGTCAGGAAGAACTGAGTTCTTTTTATTATTTATATTTGTGTTTTATTTAATATTTTTATTTTTCCCAGTAACATGTAAAACACCTTTTAAAATTATTTTTAAAACTTTTGAGTTCCAGATTCTCTCTTTTCCTCTCCAACAACACCTCCATTGAGAAGGCATATGTGAAGTTATGCAAAATATTTCATAAAAGTCAGGTTGCAAAAGAAAATATAGATCCCTTCCTCCAAAAAGAAAAAAAAAACCTCAAAAACGTATGCTTCAATCTGTATCCAAACATAATCTGTTCTCCCTGTGGGTATGGATAATATTTTTGGCTATAAATCCTTAAGTCTAGTCTTGGATCATTATATGGCTAGGAATAGCAAAGCCATTCACAGATGATCATCCCACATCATTACTATTATTTTATACACAATACACTTCACTTTACTTGAGTTCATGGAGAAATTTTCACTTTTTTTCTGAGAGCATCCTGCTCATCATTTCTTATAGAACAATAATATTCCATCACAATCACAAACAATCTATTCAGCCATTGTCAAATGATGGGCATCCCCTCAATTTTCAATTCTTTATCCTGAGAATGGAGTTGTTTTAAACATTTTGAACATATAGGTCTTTTTCCTTTTAAAAAAATATTTTGGAATTCATGCTAAGTGGTGGTATTGTTAAGCCAAAAGTATGCTTGATTCCATTGGCCTCTGGGCATATAGTTCATATTTTTGATGATGTATCAATTGAGTAATAAGGAAAAGCCAAGTTCAAATGTAGCCTGAGACACTTTATATGATTTTGAGCTAGTCATTTTGCCACTTTCTATTTCAATTTCCTCATCAATAAATAAGATAATAATAGCACCTATCTCCTGGTGTTGTTTTGAAGAAAAAATGAAATATTTGTAAAGTGCTTTATAAATCTTAAATTATTGCATAAATGCTATTATTATCATTATTTTATTGTCATTTCTCACATATTGGTATTAAATAGTTCTCTCTTAGAAAATTGACTTCTTGCTATTAATGGAGATGGTGTAAATGTATATTGATATATCAACAACCCACATTAATTACCCAAAAAGAAAGTGTCAGTGGGCTATTACACTGAATGCTCATGGATGATGACATATCTAGATCCTGAATTGAAAGTGAAATATGAGTCAGAAAGACTCATCATCCTAAATTCAAATCTGGCCTCAAATACTTTATAGTTAACGACTGAACAACTGTTTGCTTCTATTTCTTCATTTGTAAAAAGAATTAAAAACAAGGAAATGGCACATCCTGGATGAGGTCACAAAGAGTCAAACATAGTTAAAAGAATAACTTTCAACAGTCATTAAACTATCATAACTGAGGTTAAAATATTTCAGTCATTATGACTATACCAGTGCTATTTAGATAACTTTCTCTACTATTCATTGTTAATGGATCAAAAAAATTTTCAGCTGTGGGCAGAACCAAGATGACAGTGAAACCAGGAAGTTGCTTAAACTCTCCCAGTTTCCCTCAAAAGCCAAAAGAAACCAATCCTATGGACAGATTCTAGAAGGACAGAGTCTATGAAGAGACAGAATGAAACTGTTTTCCATATATATATATATATATATATATAGAGAGAGAGAGAGAGAGAGAGAGAGAGAGAGAGAGAGAGAGAGAGAGAGAGAGAGAGAGAGAGAGAGAGAGAGAGAGAGAGAGTGTTCTGGAAGGACTTCAAGGAAAGTCAGTCTCACTGCAGTGAAAAGAGTGCACAGCCCATCTCAGATGGTATCCAGGAAAGCCAATGGAAGGGTTTTAATTTTAATCATACCAGATCAGCAACTGAGATCTTCAGTGCTATCTCAATAGAACAGTAACAAACAGACCAGTGGGTAAGTTCCCACCCTCTGCACAGAAGAGAAATTGCCATTCCAGGAAACCAGGAAACTACAGGTAGTACTACTTACTGTGAGTAAGTCATTAGATCCAAGTGGCCCCTATTCTCAAATCCAAAGCTCAAAGCTGCACAAGTTTGGGACAGTCTTCCCTCTTGTGCCCCCGCAACAGAGCTCAACTGTAAAGGTCCCAAAGTAGGAAAAAAAGTTAAAAAAGAAAAAGAAAATGAACAAGAAACAAAAAAAGAACCTTGACCATTGAAAGCAATTATGGTGACAGGAAAAAAAAATACACCAATTCAGAAAAGTATGAAATGAATAAATGTGAAACTGAAAAGGGAGACTGATCTCAAGGACTGAATTGGTTTCAAGTCCAAAGAGCCTTCTTGGAAGAGCTCATAAAAATTTTTTAAAGGTAGAAGAAAAATTGGGGGAAAATGAGAGGTATTCAAAAGAGTTGAACAGCTTGGAAAAGGAAAATAATTCCTTAAAAAATATAATTGGTCAAATGCAAAAAAAAAAAAA
Organism: Sarcophilus harrisii; assembly: GCF_902635505.1. Taxonomy (NCBI): domain Eukaryota; kingdom Metazoa; phylum Chordata; class Mammalia; order Dasyuromorphia; family Dasyuridae; genus Sarcophilus; species Sarcophilus harrisii. Next base: position 422,640,616 of record NC_045428.1, read on the forward strand.
AAAATCCACTAAAGAAATCACCTTTAATAGTAGAAATAATCAAATGGAAAGAAGATATAAAAGTTAATTGAAGAAAATCATACAGTAAAATCTTGAGGATTGTGTGAAGCTTAATCTCATCAGTTTGGACTCAAAGAGGGAATAACATACACACTCAACAAAGTATAGAAATTTGTCTTAGAAATTTATCTTACCTTATAGGGAAGCAGAAGAAAACGGGGAAAACAAAAGGGATAGGCTGGATATAAGAGAGGGTGCAAACAGTAGAAGAAGGGAGAAGGGAGTAATAGAAGGGAAGGCAAGTTGAGAAGGGACAGGGTGGAAAGAAAAAAAAAACTAAAGTATATACAGGAAATAAAATAGAGGAAAATATACAGCTGGTAATCACACCTGTGGATGTGAATGGTTTGAACATTGCTATAAAATGGAAATTTAAAGTAAAAAACAAAAACAAAAACAAAAAAACTGTTAACTAATAAATAAAATGAAAAAAAATCATCAACAAAATAGATAAACTACTCATTAATTTGATGAGAAAAGGAAAGAAGAAAAACAAATTATCAGCATCAATAATGAAAATGATGAATTTGCCACCAATGAAGAAGAAATTAAAGCAATAAATAGAAAATAGTGTTCCCGTTGTATACCAATAAATCTGATAATCTAGGGGAAATGGATCAATATTTACAAAAAAAATATATGTTGCCCACATTAACTGAAAAGAAAAGAAAATACTTAAAGAACCCCATTAAAAATAGAAATTCAATGTGATACAAAAAGAATTGCAATTAAGTGCAGAACATGTATAGCTCTATGAAATGTTGTGATAAAGGATTTCCCCTTCACAGGGAAACAATCTACATAGTTTTTGATTCCTTGTAAGGGAAGTCAAAGAATATAATGCTACATCACATTAATGGTACTAATGTAATTCTTATTTCCTATATTTCACTGGCTGTACCCCATTTCTGATTTCTTACTTAATTCTTCTTCCTGGATTCTCCAGCTTTCTTCAAGTCCCAATTAAAATTTCTTCTTTCATGAAAAAGTTTACCCTATCCCTTTTAATTCAAGTGCTCCCTTTCCATTGATTATCTACTTTTCCTGTATATATCTTGTTTATTCATAGTTATTTGCATGATCTCTCCCCCATTAGTTTATGAACAACTTGAGAGGGAATATTGATTTGTATCCCCAATACTTTACAAGATGCCTGGCATCTATTAAGTAATTAATGAATATTAATTGACTGAGGTCTGAAAAGAACCCACCTTCACTTCCTGTTGAGGACAGAGGGTAAGATGAAAGCCAAGGGAAAATTTCAATCTATTTGCACAGAATATCAAAAAAGATTATTTGAAGTGTTTTTCCCATAAAGCAACTGATTGAGTAAAAGCAAAAGTTAAAAATTAATACTAATATCCTAAAAGGTAAAGTATAACTGTAATTTTTTAAAAATATATACAAGTTTGCAAATTGAAAGTTGCTAATTAATGTGGTCCATTTAAAAAACGAAAATTGATAAAATGAAGCTTATAATCATAATATATAAATGCTATGTCATAAATAGTCTAAGTTAATGAAGTACATTAAAAGAAAAAGTTTCTTAAATAGTTTTCACCATTGCTGCATTACCTTCACCTTTATGTCATTCTGCGGAAATTTTGCATAAGATCTGTTATTATTTTAATATGATGTTCTGGCATCACATTGTATTTTCATTAGTATGGTATCTTATTATATAGTATTTAAAATATCATAACAAAAGTCTTGGTTTCTTTTTCTAATTTTAAATTCATAAAATTTTGAATTTTCACAGTGTATCATTTCTGAACTTTAAAATAAGATTAGCAATTGTTTCTATCTAGATTATAACATGATATAATACCATAGTATACCATAACATGCTATGGTATGTTATGGCATGATACATATAAAAATACAGAATACCATGCCTAAAATACACACACATGCATAGGTATCATAACATACCTCCCATCCCACACTAAGGGACATTGTCATACCATGCCATGCCATATCATATCATACCATATCATACTCTACCATACCAATTCATACCAGACAACACAAACCATACAAAAATGCATTTGTCAAGACCTGAATACTGTGGTAGGCATGGGGAGAACTTTTATACAAGATGCCACCTATATCTTAGAGTTTAATATGGGAATGTGACACCAATAGAAATGTGTATAAAGCAGAATATCACCTGATGATCCTGTTAGAGTCTTTCAACACTAAGTGGCATCAGACAGTTTTATTGAAAATGGAGGCATGTAAGTTGAGCTATAAAAATGGTCAAGAATTCAATGAGCAAAAAGAAAGGAGGAAAAAACAGGATTCTTTCTAGACACAGAGAATAGTTTGAATAAAGCAGTGAGTCCTTATGCAAAAAAAAAAAAAATATATATATATATATATATATATATATATATCATCTATGAGAAACTCAAATGAACTCTTTCTTATAAACTACACAGAAAAGCAGATGATATAGGAAAATGACCATTAAGTTCCATAAGAACTAAATTTGAATTCACAGAGCTGTTACCCTTTATTTATTCTTCTTTTGGACTAGTTATATTATTTCTAGTATTCTCAGTATTCTCACATATAAAATGAAACTAATAATCTCTAACTCATCTATGTAACAAAGTATTATAAGTATTAAATAAAATAATATATGGGAAAGTACTTTGAAAACTGTAAGCACATACAAATGTTATTGCTATTAAGCATATGTTGTAAAACATATAGATCCACATGGAGAAGAGGGGGGAGTGATTGGAACCAAAACTTTAACACAATTATAAATACATTTATAATAGAAATTGAACTACATAGGAATGTTATAGAATAACAAAATTCTAGCATTTTACTTTGAGTTCAAAGTGACTTTATGAAATTGCCTAAAATCTTCAAAGTGGAACAAACAACTAGCTTTTAAAACTCAGCCAAATTTTGGAAGGCAAAGTAGGCAATCAAAGTGCCAATATCTAAATATGTATATTAAATATATAATTCTGGAAATGATAGAACTATGAGTTTCATTCTCATATCTAGGTAAATAAAAAGGAGAAAATAATGAATGAAGTCAATTTGTAAGCAACTACAATATTTTGGGCTAGTATGTAAAAAAAAAAAAAAAAAAGTCAACCTGATTCAATTAAGAATAAATCCTGTGAGACTAATGAAATAGTGACAAGCCTAGTAGATCAGGAAAATTAACACAATATATCATAAGTTTATTGTAGTCTTTTAGTTTATTCCCTTATGAAAAACCTTTTCTCTTTGACCTAAAAGTCAATCTATTGGTTTGGGGTCAGTTCAAATGCAAATTCAGAAACTTAACACTTACTAGCTGTGTGATACTGGGCAAGTGATTTAATCTCAATTGCCTCACATACAAAAAGAAAACAAATACCTTAGAGAACTAAAGTTCAAATTCATGGAAAACATACTCTTTAGGCATGGTGGCTATATATATAAGGAAGTTAGTTTTATTTTCTAGGCATAATTAGAAGAAACTGACATTAGCATAACATCCACTCATTGAAATCTTAAGAAAGAGATAAGGAATGACTAAGTACCTCCATTGTTAGGTGTTATATCTTCTATTTTATCCTTAGATTTAAGTAACTTAAGTATTAGTACTCTCAATGTAAATTCCTCTGCAAGGAACAGAGGTGTAATCCCATCTTCACTCTAGCAAGGAAACATAAAAAAATATATATATTCTCAAAAGTTAATCATCATCTGATTCTTTTTGTACAGCAAAATAACTGTTTGGATATGTATACTTATTTTGTATTTATTTTATACTTCAACATATTAACATGTATTGGTCAACCTGCCCAATTGTGGGGGGAGGACGTAGGGGGAAGGAGGGGAAAAATTGGAACAAAAGATTTGGCAATTGTCAATGCTGTACAATTACCCATGCATATAACTTGTAAATAAAAAGGTATAATAAAAAAAACAAAGGAAAAAAAAAGTTAATCATCTATCAAATAAATGACAATGAATCTCAGAGAGAGAATAGGGGCAAGAATTATCCAAGTATGAAGAAGTAATATTTTTTAAGTTTATAATGGAATGAAAGTCTCATGTTCTGAATATGTCAGTAACTTGCTTTGGGATCTTTGCAAAATCTTCATCTATAAAAGGAGCAGGTTGAATTAGATTATCTTGCAGGTTCCTTTCAATTTTAACATTCTATATTCAGCAAATTATTTATTTGTTTAATTTTTGTTTTAATAAGTGTTTTTGTAGTATACCATAGGTCATAGAAAACCAGGATAATAGCAACATTAGATTGATCCTTTAGTAGGATCATAGAATCCCTTGGAGAACTTTTCTTAAAGGATAGATTATTTATAGATATTTAGATAGAATAGATAGAATGAAAAATTTTGAGTATAGCAAATTATTGTCATGCTAACAATCTTATGGTTCAGATGACCTTGAATAAAGGATTTTATTTGAAGATAACACCAAATCAAGGGTAAGTTAATGACACATACACCAGTGAGCCAAAGGAGAGAAGATAAGTATTTGACAAAGGAAATGATTAGAGCAGAGACCAAGCCAAACCAAAACTTGGTGAGATTTTGACTATCCTTTTGAGATACTTGAAAGTAGAATTAAATCAACCATCTCACATATATTTCAGGAGAATCTCTCTATTGTAAATTGAAAAGGAACACATATTATTCAGACAAGACACTGAAAGTGCTAAAAAAAAAAAAAAAGTGTCCATCTTTTCCATCTCCATTGCTTAATCATCACTATATTTTCTCCCTTTCTGATTAAGAACAGGCTTTCTGTTCCCAACTATCCAGTAGTTCTTCTCTGGCTATCAAAGAGCTTGTCTAGCCAGACTGCAGACTGGAAGATTTTCAGTAAATTTAAGTACTGAAATACAAAGAACTCATTTTTATTTTACTAATAATTTAATTTAACTAATCTCGAAAAACTTATTTATTTTGATGTTTAAATCTTTATAGAATAAAAATATTCAAAAAGTAGAATTCTACTCTCACAATGCTAACTTGACAACACTAATTTTAAAATAAAGCTAACTGTCTTTTCCCAATATTCTTCCCTCTTCTTAACTTTTCTCTTTCAGTTAAAACCACTACCATCCTTCTAGTCTTTAAGGTTCACAGCCAGAGTTATCTTACATTCTTCCCTACACTTGTCTATAATATCCATTCAATTGTTCCCAGAATTCTGAATTCTGTCTTGGAAATATTGTTCAAACCCTTTCCATTTTCCCTTCAGCTAATGTCTCCAAACTGACAAACTTGTTCTTACCTATCTATATAAACAAATAGATTTACAGAAAAGAGGAAATTAGTCAATTTGCTATGATAAGCAAGAAAAAAATAGCACCAGCCCTCAAGTTACTAATGGGGTAGAAAAAATAATTCTATCACAATAGAAATTTATTTTTATTTTTTGTAAATATGTTAAAGTAAATATTAAAGACAATATATGTATACGTATGCATACAAACATTTTGTTGTGTAAGAAGACTCAGACATTGAAATAATGTACAATTAACCTCTGAAGGAAATCAAAAATGCAAGTGGACAAAAACAGAGGGATTGGAAATGCTATGTAATGGTTCACACTCATTTCCCAGAGTTCTTTTGCTGGGTGTAGCTGGTCCTATTCATTATTGAACAAACAGAAGTGATTTGGTTCATCTCATTGATGAAGAAAGTCACATCCAAAAGAATGGATCATAATATGGTGTTGTTGTTCAAGTATATAAAGATCTCCTGGTCCTGCTCTTTTCACTCAGCATCAGGTCGTGTAAGTCTCTCCAGGCCTTTCAGAAATCATCTTGTTGGTCATTTCTTACAGAACAATAATATCCCATAACATTCATGAACCACAATTTATTCAGCGATTGTCCAATTGATGGGTATCCACTCAGTTTCCAGTTTCTAGCCACTACAAACAGGGCTGCCACAAACATTTTTGCACATACAGGTCCCTTCCCTTCTTTAAGATCTCTTTGGGATATAAGACCAGTAGTAACACTGCTGGATTAAAGGGTATGCACAGTTTGATAATTTTTTTGAGCATAGTTCCAAATCACTCTCCAGAATGGCTGGATATATTCACAATTCCACCAACACTGTATCAGTGTCCCAGTTTTCCCATATCCCTTTCAATATTCACCATTATTGTTTCCTGTCACATTAACCAATCTGAGTAGTATGTTGTGAAATCTCAGAGTTGTCTTAATATGAAATTCTCTAATCAATAGTAATTTAGAGCACCTTTTCATATGACTACAAATAGTTTCAATCTCTTCATCTGAAAATTGTCTGTTCATATCCTTTGACCATTTATCAATTGGAGAATGGCTTGATTTCTTATAAATGAGAGTCAATTCTATATATTTTGGAAATCAGGCCTTTGTCAGAACCTTTGACTATAAAAATATTTTCCCAGTTTATTATTTCCCTTCAAATTTTTTCTGCATTGATTTTGTTTGTACAAAAGCTTTTCAGTTTGATATAATCAAATATTTCTATTTTGTGATGAATAATGATCTCTAGTTTTCTTTGGGCACAAATTCCTTCCTCCTCCACAGGTCTGAGAGGTAAACTATCCGATCTTCTAATTTATTTATAAAATCATTCTTTATGCTTAGATCATGAAATGATTTTTACCTTATCTTGGAGTACGGTGTTAAGTGTGATCAATGACTAGTTTCTGCCATACTAACTTCCAATTTTCCCACCAGTTTTTTGTCAAATAGTGAATTTTATCCCAAAAGCTGGAGTCGTTGGGTTTGTCAAACACTAGATTATTAAAGTTATTGACTATTTTGTCCTTTGAACTTAACCTATTCCACTGATCAACTAGTCTATTTCTTAGCCAATACCAAATGGTTTTGGTAACCTCTGCTTTATAATACAGTTTTAGATCTGGTACAGCTAGGCCACCTTCATTTGATTTTGTTTTTATTAGTTCCCTTGAAAGTCTTGAACTTTTGTTCTTCCAGATGAATTTTGTTGTTATTTCTTCTAGGTTATTAAAATACTTTTAGGAGTCTGATTGGTATAGCATTAAATAAATAGATTAGTTTAGGTAGTATTATCATCTTTATTATATTTGCTTGCCCTATGCAAGAGCACTTAATGTTTTCCAATTGGTTAGATCTGACTTTATTTTTATGGAAACTGTTTTGTAATTTTGTTCATATAGTTCCTGAATTTTTCTTGGCAAATAGATTCCCAAATATTTTATACTATCAGTAGGGACTTTAAATGGAATTTCTCTTTGTAACTCTAGCTGTGGGATTGTGTTAGTGATGTATAACAATGCTGATGACTTGTGAGGGTTTATTTTGTATCCTGTAACTTTGCTAAAGGGGGGATTATTTCTAATAGCTTTTTAGTAGAATCTCTGGGGTTCTTTAAGTATACCATCATATCATCAGCAAAGAGTGATAATTTGGTTTCCCCATTACCTACTCTAGTTCCTTTAATCTCTTTCTCAAGTCTTATTGTCAAAGCTAGCATTTCTAAGACAATATTGAATAGTAATCGTGACAGTGGGCAACCTTGTTTCACTCCTGATCTTTTGGGAATGGTTCCAGTTTATCCCCATTACATATGCCGCTTACTGATGGTTTTAAGTAGATGCCACTGATTATTTTAAGGAAAAGTCCATTTATTCCTATACTCTCAAGTTTTTTTTAATATGAATGGGTGTTGGATTTTATCAAATGGTTTTTCTACATCTATTGAGATGATCATATGGTTTTTGTTAATTTAGTTATTAATATAGTTAATTATGCTAATAGTTTTCCTAATATTGAACCAGCTCTGCATTCTTGGTACAAATCCTACTTGGTTACGGGGATGATTTTCTGTAATCTTTTTGCAATATTTTATTAAAAATTTAGTATCAATATTTATTAGGGACATTTGCCAATATTTTATTTTTCTCTGTTTTCAACCTACCTGGTTTAGGAATCAGTATTGTGTGTCCTAAAAGGAATTTGGTAGGAGTCCTTCATTCCCTATTTTTTCAAATAATTTATATATCATTGGAGTTAATTATTCTTTAAAGGTTTGGTAGAATTCACATGTAAATCCATCTAATCCTGAGGATTTTTCTTAGGGAGTTGATTAATAGCTTGTTCTATTTCTTTTTCTAAAATGGGACCATTTAAACCATGTACTTCCTCCTCTGTTAATCTGGGAATCCTATATTTTTGACGGTAGTCATCCATATCACTTAGGTTATTAAATTTACTGCCATAAATGTAAGCAAAATAAATCCTAATGATTGCTCTAATTTCCTCTTCATTTTCCTTTTTATTTTTAAGACTAACAATTTGATTTTCCTTTTTCTAATCAGATTTACTAAAGTTTTATCTATTTTATTGATTTTTTTCATAAAACCAACTCTTAGTTTTATTTATTAATTCAATATTTTTTTACTTTCATTTTTATCAATTTCTCCTTTTAATTTTACAATTTCAAGATTAGTATATGATTAAGGGTCTTAATTGCTCTTTTTCTAGCTTTTTAAATTGTAGCCCAATTCACTGATCTTCTCTTTCCCTATTTTATTCAAGTAAGCCTCTAGAGATATAAAAATTCTCCTTATTAACACTTTGGCTGCATCTCACAAATTTTGGTATGTTGTCTCATTGTTGTCATTCTCTTGGGGCAAAATTATTAATTGTGTCTATGATTTGCTGTTTCATCCATTTATTCTTTAGGATAAGATTATTTAGTTTCCAATTACTTTTTGGTCTATTTACTCTTAGCTTTTTGTTGAATATAGATTTTACTGTATCATGATCTGAAAAGAATGCATTTACTATTTCTGCCTTTCTGCATTTAATTTTGAAGTCTTTATGTCCTGATATATGTTCAATTTTTGTATAGGTTCCATGAACTGCTGAGAAGAAAGTATGCTCCTTTCTGTCTCCATTCAGTTTTCTTCAAAGATCTATCATACCTAACTTTTCTATTATTCTATTTATCTCTTCAAGTTTTTTTCTTATTTGTTTTGTGGTTCAATTGTTCTGAGAATGCAAGGTTGAGATCCATCATTATTATAGTTTTGCTGTCTATTTCTTCTTACAACTCTCTTAACTTCTCTTTTAGGAAATTAGATGCTATACCACTTAGTCCATAGATATTTAGTATTGATATTGCTTCATTTTCTATGCTACACTTTAGTAAGCAAGATATACTTTCCTTCTTTATGGCTTTTAATTAGATCAATTTTTGCTGTTGCTTGATCTGAGATCAGGATGATTACCCCTACTTTTTTGACTTTACCTGAAGCATAATAGATTCTGCTCCACCCTTTTATTTTTACTCTGTATGCATCACCCTGCTTTAAATGTGTTTCCCGTAAACGACATATTATAAGGTTCTGGCTTTTGATCCATTCTGCTGTCAGCCTGCAGTTTATGGGAGAGTTCATCCCATTGACATTTACTGTTAAAATTACTAATTCTGTATTTCTTGCCATCTTATTATCCCCAGATTATGCTTTTCTTTTTCTTACTCCCCTTAGCTCCCTCCCCACTATTAAATTTATGGGCGGGGGGCGGAGCCAAGATGGAAGAACCCGCTTTCCTTCTCTTACCCTCTTTATCAATATTATTCAGCCTCAAAAAATAGTCTTGACTGCCAATTCGAAAGATAAAGTATAACAACTCACCGGCCGAAAAAATCCAGTCTCCCAAAAAAGTTGGGTTCAGGGCCAGGGGAGATCAGCGCAGACAGGAGAGAAATTAGGTTCGGAGGAGGTCTCAAACCAAAAGTGAAAGCCAGATCACAACAACTCGCCCCAACCCCGTGGGGCTTTCCTTGGGGCAGTTGTGATCCTGCACCGCAGGGAAAGGGCCCGGCCCGGGTTAGCCTCAATCTGCCCAGTGGGGCCGGCGGGGCCATAGAGCTTTCCGGGGCCCAGCATGGCAGAGACACTGGGGGCTTTCGGGGCGGTCTTGGTCTGCGGTCTGCGGTCTCGGTCAGCTGTCCCAAGTCCCACAAGAGACTCCGGCCTGGGGCGTGCCTTTCACCCTTGGTCTCTGCCTGGGCAATCCCTAACCCCCAGCCCTACTAAGCAGTTTGATGCTCGGCCAGTGCTGAATCCCTTCCGGGGGAAGGGAAAACTCTCCTCAGAGCCTCCCTTCGGGCCGGAAATGGGTTTTCTTTCCCTGTCTGCAGAGGAAGCTGGTAACCCCTTGCCCTGAGACCACCCTAAAGGCTTTGAAACATGAAAAAAGATGAAAAGAACGATCAACACTTTATGCAGAAAAAAGAGCAGGTCACAAACCTGAAAGAAACCTCAAACAGCAAAAATGCATTAGACTGTCCTCCACATAATTCCATAAAAAGGACCATTAAAAGTCTCAAAAGATTAGAAGATAAATGGGGAAAGGAAAGGGCCTTACAAAGAACAACAACTTCTGAAATAGATTGGAAAAGAAAAATTCCCAGGAAGTGCAGGGAAACAAAATTTGAATTGGAAAAATAAAAATCTCAGAAAGTAAAATTTGAATTGGAAAAATAAAAATTCTAGAAATGGATTGAATTGGAAAAGCAAAAGAACACTCAAGAAAGTAGGATCTGTGAATTGGAAAAAAAATAATTCACTAAAAAAAAAAAAAATTGAAATGGAAAAAAATTCCCAAACCAAAACAATACATTTAAAACTCAATTGGACATATACAGAAAGAAGTAAAAAAAAAGCTAATGAAAAAATAATTCAAAATTGAACGAACAAATGAAACTAAATTCATTGAGACAGCAAGAAATCGTCAAGCAAAACAAAAAAATTGACAAACTGGAAAAAAACATGAATTATCTACTTCAAAACAACAGACTTGGAAAACAGATCTGGAAGATAATCTGAGGTTATTGGACTTTCCAAAACTATGATGAAAAAAAGGCCTAGATACTATTTTACAAGAAATCATCAAAAAGAACTGCCCAGATGTAATAGAATCAGAAGGTAAAATAGGCATTGAAAGAATTCATCAAACCCCTGAAAGAAACCCTAAAATAAAAACCCCAAGGAATATTGTGGCAAAATTTCAGAACTATCAGATTAAGGAAAAAAATTTTACAAGCAGCAAAAAAAAAAAAAAACCATTTAAATTCCACAATGGGGATCACCCAAGATCTGGCTGCCTCTACCTTAAAAGGAAAGAAGGGCCTGGAATATGATTTCAAAGGCACAAGAACTTGGGATGCAGCCAAGAATAAACTACCCAATAAGCTGACATTTCTTCAGGGAAGAAGATGGACATTTAATAAAAAATGAATTCCATTTGTTTCTGAAGAAAAAAACCAAACTAAAAAAAATTTGACCTCCAACCATAGAACTCAAGAGATGCAGAAAGGTAAAAAATAACTCTTGAAATTTAAATTTTTCTGTTTTGGATATACAAAAAGAATTAATGTTAAGTTTTACTGATATAACATAAAAAGGAATAGATATGGAAAGGTGATGGCAGAATAAGGTGGGAAGGAGGGATAAAAGGGAAAACATCCCCAAAAGAGGCTGAAACTTATCATATCCCAAGGGGAATTTAGAGGGGGAAACATTGTGTGAATCTTACTCTCACAAGTTGTCAAAAAAAAATAAATTTAATTTTTTAGAAAATTCTCTCCCCTCATTAAAAACGGGGAGAGGAAAAGGAAAAAAAAAGGAATGGGAAGGAGGGGAAAGACTCAAAGGTGGGGGGAGGGATTATAAAGGGGTAAGCATCATTTTACAAGAGGGGTAATAAAGTTTAAAGGGGAAAAAGGGTTGGGAGGCAAAGAATAATAAACACAATCTGGGGTTAATAGGATGGTAGGAAATACAGATTAATAATTCTAACCGTAAATGTGAATGGGATGAATTCCCCATAAAGAGGAGGCAGATGGGAGACTGGATAAAAGTCAGAACCCTACAATAGGTTGTTTTCAAAACACATTAAAGCAGGGAGATACATATAGGTAAAGGTAAAAGGCTGGAGCAAAATCTCTTACTTCGGGTGAATAAAAAACAGGGGGTAGCCATCCTTATCTCAGATCAAGCAAAAGTAAAAAATTGATCTAATTAAAAAGAGATAACAGGAAACTCATCCTGCTAAGGGCATAAACAACAAACAATATCAATATTAAACATATTCACCAATGGTTATCCAACTTCCTGGAGAAAGAAGGAGTTGCAAGAAAAAAATGACAACAAAACTGTAATAGGGAGATCTCAACCTTGCCTCTCAAATTAAAAATCAAACCACAAAACAAATAAGAAAAATTAAAGATGTAAATAGAATATTAGAAAAATTAGGAAGTTGGATCTTTGGAAAAATTGAATGGAGATAGAAAAAGAATAACTTTCTTCTCAGCAGTTCAGGAACCTATTCAAAAATTGTATATTAGGACATAAAGACCTAAAATTAAATGCAAAAGCGAAATATAAATGCTTTCTTTTCAGATCATGATCAATAAAAACATTCAACAAAAATTGGAAAATAGACCAAAAGTAATTGGAAACTAAACAATCCTTTGGAATGATTGGGTGGCATAAATTGAATACAATTAATAATTTCCTAAGATAAGACAATGATGAACATCATAAAAATTTGTGGGATCAGAAAGCTAATAAGAATTTTATATCCAGACCTACTTGAAAAAACAGAGAAAGAAAAGTTTGAATTGGGCCAACTAAAAAACTAAAAAAAGACCAAATTAAAACTCCCAATCAAATACTAAATTGGAAATTCTAAAATTAAAGGGAAAATTAAAATATTGAAAGTAAAAAAACTATTGAACTAATTAAGAAAACTAAAGTTGGTTCTATGAAAAAGCCAATAAAATAGATAAGCCTTTGGTAAATCTTTAAAAAAAAATAAATTAGTTCTTAAAAATGAAAGGAGAACTTTCCCCTGAAGGGAAATTAGAAATAATAAGGGCTATTTTGCTCAACTTTATGCCAATAAATTTGATAACCTAATAAATGGATGACTACCTCCAAAAAATATAGACTTCCCAGACTAAGGAGGAAGTAAATTGCGAATAGTCCCATTTGAAAAGAAATAGAACGGCAATTAAACAACTCCTAAGAAAAAATCACCGGACCAGATGGATTTACATGTGAATTTTACCAAACATTTAAAGAACAATTGGCCCCAATGCTATATAAATTTTTGATAAAATAGGAATGAAAGGTCCTACCAAATTCCTTCTTAACGACGATACTGATACCCTAAACCCGGTAGGCTGAAAACAGAAAAAAATAAAACCAATCTCCCTTGAAATATTGATGCAAAATCTTAAATAAGATATTAGCAAAAGACTAAAAATCATCTCAAGATAATACCTTGATCAAGTAGGATTTATACCAGGAATCAGATGGTTCAATTTAAGGAAAACTATCAATATAATTGGCCATGTTAATAACCAAATTAACAAAAACCATATGATCATCTCAATAGATGCAGAAAAAGCATTTGATAAAATCAACATCCATTCCTATTAAAAACACTTGAGAGTATAGGAATAAATGGACTTTTCCTTAAAATAATCAGCAGCATCTATTTAAAACCATCAGTAAGCATCATATGTAATGGAGATAAACTACAACCATTCCCAATAAGTTTTGGTATGAAACAAGGTTGCTCCTTATCAGTTATTTAATTTGTATTAGAAACGCTGCTTGAATAAGAGCTGAAAGAGATTAAAGGAAAAATAGCAATGAAAACCAAATTATCCTCTTTGCCGATGACTGATGTATAATAGAAACCCCAAACTTCTTAAAAGCTTTAGAAATAATTCCAACTTTAGCAAAATTCTGGTTATAAAATAAACCCATAAGTCATCAGCATTCTTTTATCACTAACAAAATCCAACAGTGAGTTAAAAGAAAGTCCATTTAAAGTAACTACTGATAATATAAAATATTTAAATCTTCTAAAGGAAAATAAACTTTATGAGCAAAATTAAGACCACTTTTCCACAAATTAAGTCGTCTAACCAATTGGAAAAATATTAAATCTCTTGGATGGGCGAGCAAATATAATAAAGATACAATATTACCTAAACTAATGTAATTTTTAGCCTTCCAATCAGTCCCAAAAAACTATTTTAATGACCCAAAAAATAAAACAAAGTTCATAGGTAAAACAAAATCGAGTTTCAAAGGGAATTAATGAAAAAAAATCAAATGAAGGTGGCAGCACCAGTCTAAAATTATATTATAGGACAGTTCCCAAAACTATTTGGTATTGGCTAAGGAATAGATTGTTGATCAGTAATAGATTAGGTTCAAGAGATAAAACATCAACAAATATAGCAACCTAGTCTTTGAAAACCCAAAGACCCAGCTTTTGGGATAAGAACTTTGTTTGATAAAAATTGCTGGAAAATTGGAAATAAATGGCAAAAGTAGGCATTGATCCCATCAACACCGTACACCAAGATAAGGTCAAAATGGGTTCATGACCTAGGCATAAAATGAAATTATTTAAATTAGAGGAACCGGATGTTTACCTCTCAGACCTGTGGAATGGGAAGGTCTTTATAAAAAGCAGAACTAGAATCTTACTGATCACAAAATAGAAAAATTTCGATTATAAAACTGAAAATTTTGTAAAAACAAAATAAAAAGATTAGAAGGGAATAAACTGGGAAAATATTTTTACAGTCAAAGGTTCTGATAAAGGCCTCATTTCCAAAATATCAGAAATTAACTCTAATTTATAAAAATCAAGCCATTCTCCAATTGAAAAATGGTCAAAGGATATGAACAGATAATTCCAGATGAAAAATTGAAATATTTCTAGTCATATGAAAAGAATAAGTCATTATTAATCGGAAATGCAAATTAAGACAACTCTAAGATACCACTACACACCTGTCAGATTGGGTAAGATGACAGGAAAAAATAATGATGATTGTTGGAAGGATGGGGGAAAACTGGGACATTGATGCATTGTTGGTGGAGTTGTAAAAGAATCCAACCATTTTTGGGAAGTAGTTTTGGAACTATTAAAAAGTTATCAAATTATACCCTTTGATCCACGTGTTACTCTGGGATTTATATCCCAAAGAATATAAAGAAGGGAAAGGGACCTGTATGTGCCGAATGTTTTGGCCCTTTTTAGTTAAAACTAAACTGAATGGATGTCCATCATTGGAGAATGCTGAATAAATTGTGGTATATGAATATTATGGAATATTACTGTTCTGTGAAATGACCAACAGGATATTTCAGAAAGGCCTGGAAGACTTAACGAACTGATTGGATGAAATGGCAGGACCAGGAGATCATTATCTTCAACAACAATACTAGATGATGACCAGTTCTGATGGATCGGATCCTCACAACGAGATAACAAATCATTTCTAATGGGCAATGAACTGAACTACTATCGAAAAGAACTCTGGGAATGACTAAAAACCAACATTGAATTCCCAATCCCTATATTTCTGCACCTGCAGATTTCCTTCACAAAAATTTACAATAATTCAATTGATTCTTTTTGTACACAAAAAATGTTTTTTTTATCTTATTGTGTATCTAATTATTTTTAATATATTTAACATCTATTGGTCATCCTGCCATCTAGGGGGAGGGGGGGCAAGGGTGAAAAATTGAACAAGAGGTTTGGCAATTGTTAATGCTGTAAAAGTTCCCCATGTATATATCCTGTAAAAAAGGCATTAAATTAAAAAAAAAAAAATGACTAACAGGATAATTTCGAAAGGCTGGAGGCTTAACGAACTGATGCAGAGTGAAATGAGCAGGACCAGGAGATCTATATTTCAACAACAATACTAGATGATGACCAGTTCTGATGGTCAGGCCATCCTCCAACGAGATCAACCAAATCATTTCTAATGGAGCAGTAATGAACTGAACTAGCTATCCCAGAAAAGAACTCTGGGAGACTAAACCAAATTGAATTCCCAATCCTATATTTATACACACATTTTGATTTCCTTCACAAGTAATTGTACAATAATTCAAGTCTGATTCTTTTTTGACAAAAAAATTTTTGGTCTTGTATACTTTTGTGTATCTAAGTTATATTTTAAATTATTTTCATTGGTTCCTGCCATCTAGGGAGGGGGGGGGGTAACAGGTGAAAATTGGAACAAAGAGGTTTGGCAATTGTTAATGCTGTAAAGTTACCCATTATATATCCTTAAATAAAATTTAAAAAAAAAAAATGACCGGATAATTTCAGAAAGGCCTGGAAGACACACGAACTGATGCAGAGTGAAATGGCAGGAAGGAGATCATTATATCTTCAACAACAATACTAGATGATGACCAGTTCTGATGGATCAGGCCATCCTCAACGAGATCAACCAAATCATTTCTAATGGAGCAGTAATGAACTGACTAGCTACCCGAAAAGAACTCTGGAGATGACTAAAACCATTACTTTAATTCCCAATCCCTATATTTCTGCACACATTTTTTGATTTCCTTCACAAGCTAATTGTCAATAATTCAAGTCTGATTCTTTTGTCACAAAATAATTTTGGTCTTTTCTTATTTGTATCTAAGTTATATTTTAATATTTTAACATCTATTGGTCATCCTGCCATCTAGGGGAGGGTGGGGGGCAAGGGTGAAAAATTGGAACAAGAGGTTTGGCAATTGTTAATGCTGTAAAGTTACCCATGTATATATCCTGTAAATAAAAGGCTATTAAATTAAAACATAAATAAATAAATTTATGGGCACCACTTGCCCCATAAGCATAAGCACTATTCCCCTTTGAATCCTTCCTTTTTGTTTAACCCCCCCTCTTTTCCTTTTCCTTTTCCCTCCCTTTTTAATGAGGTGAAAGAAATTTCTCTCTAAACCAAATATGTCAAATATTTTCTCTTTGAGCCAAATCTGATGAGAGTAAGATTCACACAATCTTCCTCCCCCTCCCTAATTTCCCTCAATATATGGTTTCCTTTGCCTCTTCATGGGTTGTTTTCCCTCTTTTTTCTCCATTTTTCCCTTTTTAATTTTCCCTTTCCATTTCTATTTCCATTTTTAATATTATATCACCAAAATCAAATTATACATGCACTCTTTATGTATGTTCATACCAGAAATACAGTTCTCAAGAGTTCTTTTTACCTTCATCTGTTTCTCTTGAGTCCTATATTTGGAGGTCAATGTTTTTGTTTAGCTCTGTTTTTTTCATTAGAAACAAATGAAATTCACCTGTTTCATTAAATGTCCATCTTCTTCCCTGGAAGAAAATGCTCAACTTATGGGGTTTTATTCTTGGTTGATTCAAAGTTGTTTTTGCCAATTGGAATATCGTTCCAGGGCTGATCCTTTAATGTGGAACAGGTGATCCTGGTAATCCTTATTTGGCTCCTTTTTTTGTTTTCTGGTTGCTTGTAATATTTTTTTTTCCTTAGTCTGATAGTTGTGAAATTTAGCCAGAATATTCCTTGGAGTTTTTATTTTAGGATCTCTTTCAGAAGGTTTTTGATAAATTCTTTCAATGCCTACTTTACCTTCTGATTCTAGGTAGTGTCTAGATTCTTTTTTTATCATAACTTATTGGAAGTCCAATGATTCTCAGATTGTCTCTCCTATATCTATTTTCCAGGTCTGTTGTTTTTCCAAGTAGATATTTAAATTCTTTTCTATTTTTTTTTCTTTTTTTCTTTTTTTTTTCTTTTCTTTTTTTTTTTTGGTTTTGGCTGTTTTGATGTTTTTCAATGAAACATTCCGTTCTATTTGTTCAGTTCTGATTTTTAATGTTATTTTCTTCATTAGATTTTTTTTTTTTATTTTTTGCTCCTTTTTGTATATGTTCCATTGAGTTTTTAAAAGAGTTGCTTTGCTCTTAATTTTTTTCCACCTATTTTAACTAGTTTTTTTTTTCAATTCCAAATCCTCTTTCCGGGTTCTTTATCTTTTCAATTCAAATCTGTTCCCTCATTCCCTGGGGGTTCTTTATCTTTTTCCATTCACTTTCAAAGTTGTTTTTCTTTTACTTTATCAGATTTTCTTTAATAATTATATTCTTTCTTCTTTCTTGCAGAGCTTCTCTTTCCTTTCCCCATTTTTTGCTATCTCTCTTTTAATATATTTTATAGTTTCTTCTAGGAGAGCCTTGTGTGATGGATCAGGTTACATCCCCCTTAGGGGTTTCGTCTGGAGATTATCTGCAATTAGATTCCTCAGGGATGAAAAACTTCTCTTTTTCTGTATAGAGGCTATAGATGGTTAGAATATGCTTAGATTTTTTACTCATTTTTTTAAAAAGCCCTTATAATCTGCCTTCAAGGCAAGGAGGTTACCAGTTTCTTCAGAACAGGGATAGATATATGGACATTAGCTGTCCTGCAAAAGGGCTTCTAAGAGTGTCAAGCTGCAGAAATGCCCTGGGGAGAGCCCCACACTGGAAATGTCACTGCCTTGGGAAGCACAGCCAAGCTACAGAAGTATTACTGCCTTGAGAAGAGCCCTGCTATCAGTGGCTTCCCTGGGACTAGCAGCTGAGCAACAAAAGTGTCACTGTCCTGGGCAGAACCTTGCTGTGCAATCAACTGCTGTCCTGGGAAGAACCTTGCACTGCAAGTGTTTCTGCCTTGGAAAGCCCAGTCATGCTGTGGAAATTCTATTTCCCCCAGCAGAACTCTACTGTCATGCAGATTTGTGACTGCCCTGGAAGAGGGTCCCTCCCCCGCTGCAGATTTGTGACTGCCTGGGCAGACCCCCCTGGTGATCATAAGTGTGACTGTCCCAGGCAAAAGCCCCATGAGGTTACACAGCTGTGCTTTGGTCTGTGCTGAGTCACTTCCAGTACTATGTGGGTGTAGCCAGATACTGTTAGATTCTAGTGCTTGTTGGAGTACGTTCTACCTTTGGCTTTAACTTCTCTGCTGATTTACTGCTTTGCAACTAAAGCAGAGCAGCCAACCTGTAGTAGAGTCCTCCCTACAAATTTTCTACCTATGGAGGCCGCCTATACCCCAGTTCACTCAATGTGTTAGCCTCTGGTTCTGCCTCCCTGCCTGTGCTGGCCTGCTCCTCCCAATCAGGAAAAACCTTTTCTGGCAATCTTCCAGATGATCTTTGGCTGGTAATTTGTTGTACTCTCAATATTCGTGCATTATACCACTCAAGCACTATTTCTGAGACTGAATTTGGTAATTAGTGGTGAGGGTAGAAGGGGAGCTAAGAATGATAGGTGTGTCTTCTCCATCATCTTCCACAATAGAAATTTAAGGGAAGATATTATTTTTCTTTCTTTTGTATCTCCCATATCTATATCTATATTTTTTAAAAACTCCTTGTACATACATGTTTTTTGAATGAATGATTTTCAAGCAATAATTCCATATCTCAAGACTAGTATAATTATGACTCTGTCTATTAAATTTTTGCAGGGCAAGAAAACTTGAAAAACATTTACTGCTTTTCTTCCATTCTTCTCCCAATATTTGCATGGCAAGAAATTTTGCCTCATCTAAGGGACTAATTACAAATTTTCTGTATCTAGGGCATGCCACTCTGATGAAAGGAAGCTTTGAAAGAGAAGAGAATGGAAATATGTAAAATGATGATTATTTATACCTAATAAATATATAAAAGCAAGTGAGACTCCACAGAGAAGGAGCTTTTTTTGTAACATGTAAACAGAAGGGATTATATGTATGTATACATATAATCATAGTACTTGAAATTGAATGCATGTTCTGTTGTTCACTATCTGTGTGAACCCCAAAGGATCATGCAATCTCTCTGAGCCTCAATTTGCGATTTATGGAATAAATGGATTGACTAGAAAATCTCTAAATTCTTTCACATTTTAAATCTATGGTCCCATTATGATGACTTCACGACTTAATATAACATTGGAGAGAATGGAGGTGAGAGGCTAGTTCCATATTGTAAAAGAGATCTTTTTTTTTACAGGGTTAGGCAGTATGATTTCTGCCTAGGAATTGGATAAGAAGCCCAATGCTTGGGCTTCTGCTTTTGCCTGGTATTTATTGTTTCTATATTCTAGTTAGAATCGTCCATTAGTCATGGCTATTCTAAGCACAGGAATGACAAATTAAATGCTGAGCTTCCTATCTACAAGAGGAGATCTGTCTCTGTCTCAATGGTATTGCTATATCAAACCACTTTGCTAACCTTAAGTTATTCACAGATTGTGACACAGCATGCTAGAGAAATTGAACAATAATTAGCCCAGGTATACTAATATGCTACTGATAAGTCTGAAAATATATATGGAAAAATAATTTCACTATTTGGAATTTGTAGTAAAAGTTATTAACTACATATCATTTTACCAGCAATTTTACTAGTGAACATATATGCTGGAGGATATCAAAGACAAAAATGATGATCCTACAGATATGTAATATTTCTAGCAGAAGTATAAATGAATCATCATTTATGGGGACAGAATGAGCATGTGTTATATGACTCTAATGGAATCTTCTTTGGCAATGTGGAATCTACTTCTTTGTCATGAGAAAGAATGTATGTTTCATTTAGGAACTTAGTTGTTTTTTCCTCCATTACTCAAAGTTCAACTGCCTTTTGGTGATCTTCCCATTTGTATTTATATTCCATCAATAGTACATGAATGTCTATCTTACCATTATCCCTTGTACAGGAAGTTTTCCTATATTTTATTTTTTCATGTTTCTATGTTATACCACTTAGAATTATCTAATTTATTCCAAACATACTCCCTATTACATTGGCTCATAGGATGTGCATCTCATGTCAGATTTTTAAGCTTGCATTCTATAAAGCCATACTGGACTCTTCTTAACTAGATAGAATAAGGAAAGATAGTCAGGCAGCAAATCCATGATGTGGGATGATTTAGGGCTAAGAAAGGAAAGAAAATACAGAAAGAGCTGTTTAAGTTAAAGTTACCTCCAAATTGCTATGATAGATTTGCATTTCTATGGGGTTATTTAAGGTTATCCAGAAATAGACAGGCTGCTGGTGGTTGATAAGATGTAATATTCCTGGGCAAAAAGATTGGAATGCTTACAAAGATAATGTGAGCCTACTTGTTATAAGATCTTATAAAAAAGAATTAAAGTACAAAGGACAGATTGGAAGAAAATAGGGGAAACAAAATTCTTGTACTGTTATTTCTTGGCAGTAGAGATGTGTTCCTTTAAATGGTCATACCTAAATGTAGGTATGTTATGATGGTGTCAGTCAGTATGAACTTCACGAGCCCATACAAATGGCCACTAGCAACTCACTTAATCAATCAACAAAATGTTTATGATGTACCAAACATTGTGCAGGGTTCTGAAGATAAAAAGAGAGGTTCTTTAAGGAATTTACACTCTCTATGTAAACTCTGTAAACACCAGTTCTCTCATTTTAAAATGGGATTAATACCATATTTGGTTCCAATTTCATAGAATTTTGTATAAATTCAAATAATGTCACATGTATAAAGTTCTTGATAAAACTCTGTAGCACTATGTAAACATCAGTTATTATAATCATTAATTTCTTGTTACTAAAGGAACAAATGATTATGATACTATGATGTCAGTTATAGCTTGTCAGAATTTTATTGAGTTTCTCCATATGGTATCATTAGAGTGAGAAATTTAAAGGTTTAGTGAGCAGCTTTTCTATTTGGACAACTTGACATATCAATATCAATTAACATGCATTTATAATGCAACTGATATATCCTGGAGATTGTGCTAGATTGAGGAGATACAAAAACAAAGAGTGAAAAAAATCTGTGCTCCCAATAGCAGAGAAATAAAAAAAAAAAAAGTGATAAAAGAATCACCTCTACTCCAATACAGTCAGATAAGGATATGTCAGTTTAAAATACATGGAAGCCAAATCTTGCCATATATTCATCTTATAGGTGCTATTGGCAGCTTTGGTGTGAGGGTTTGCCTGGCATTCTACAAGGCTGCTCATTCACCTTTGATGTTTACTTGATTGACCCAACTCTTACCTGTAGTTCCCAGAAATTGCACCATGGGTAGCATCCACAC